>NW_004444029.1:4122796-4132034 GCF_000243295.1 Trichechus manatus latirostris
CCATCCTATAGGGCTGCTATGAGTCAGAACTGACTCGACAGCAGTGGGTTTTGTATCTCTCCTAGCCCCCAGCACAATGCACCAAGACTGAGCTACCATATTTGATAGTCATCAGAGTTCAGGTTGGAGTTGCAGTGCTGAAACAGATTCATTTTCCAAGGGAGCGGAACACCAAGAACCAATTTTATTTTTTTGAAAACACCCACAATTAGGAGGCTAGCAAAGAATAAGAAAGAAATACTGGGGAAAAAGTAAATAGGTGAAGTTGTATCTCTTCCTGGCTCTGTTCCTCTCATACTTCACCCTGATGGTGCAGTGGTTAAAGCGCTTAGCTGCTAACCGAAAGGTCAGCAGTTCAAACTTACCAGCCACTCAGTGCGAGGAAGATGTGGCAGTCTGTTTCCATAAAGATTCACAGCCTTAGAAACCCTATGGGGAGGTTCTACTCGGTCCTACAGGGTCACTATGAGTCAGAATCAACCTGACAGCAGTGGGTTTGGCTTTTTTGAACCCTTCCTCAGGTCCTTGGGTGGAACAATCAGTTTGCGCTCTGACGACTAACTAAATGTTGGCAGGCCGAACCTACTTAGCTGCGTCATGGAAGATTACAACCAAGAAAACCGTGTTCAGCAGTTCTGCTCTGTAACGCATGGGGTCACCAAGAGTCAGAACTGACCCCAGAGCAATGGGCTTGGTTTTGTTTTTTTTTGGTTAACCCTTCTTCATGCTTCGGGCTCCGTTAATCCATCGCTTCCTCGAGGATGAAGCTTCCTAAGGGACCATACCTTTCTTGTTCTCTGGTATATTCACAATACTAACCACAGCACTTGGCACATAGAAGACACCTAATAAGTACTGTATTTATTGACTGAATGAGAGTACATTGTCATAGAAACAAACAAAACAAAAATTTCAGAAAACAGAAAACTCATTCATGAATATGTTTATACACTACCATACATTCAATAAAATGTAAAGCCTATACCCCACACTGTGCGGGGGTGGGGAGAAAAGAGCCACTGCCCTTAGGAAATGTTCTCCCCCAGTGGAGAGAAAGCCAGCTCAGCAAAGTCTTCTAAATAAACGTGATGATGACTTCTAGACAAACATATAACCATCTGAAATAGTCAATGTTACCGAACATTACAGGCATGCCTGGCGTCAACAGATAAGCACTCAACTACTAGCTGAATGGTTGGCAGTTTGAACCCACCCAGAGGTGTCTCAGAAGACAGGCCTGGTGATCTGCTTTCCAAAGGTCACAGCCTTGAAAACCCTAAGGACCAGTTCTACTCTGTACACGTGGCGTCACCAAGGGTTGGAATCAACTCCACAGTAACCAACAACAACAACCAAATATTATAGAAAAGTCAAAAAGAATCAGGCGTAGGAGACATGTTACATATATGCTTATTAACTTAAAAAATTTGCAATGTTGTCTTAGTGATTTATTAAGCTTAAGTTTTGCCTTCAGAAAGGTGTATACTTAATTGTTGTGCTGAGTTAAATCTATTTTACAAGCCTCAAGGGTCAAAAAAAAAATCTGTGAGTCAAAATTACATGTTTTATTTAAGATATATATTCAAATGATTCAAATACTTATTATTTTATTTTGTTATTGTTGTTGAGAATATACACAGCTAAACATACACCAACTTAACCATTTCTACATGTCCAGTTCAGTGCCATTGGTTACATTCTTCGAGTTGTGCAATCATTCTCACACTCCTTTTCTGAGTTGTCCCCCTGCCATTAACATGAACTCACTGTCCTCTTAGGCTCCTATCTAATCTTTCAAGTTGCTGTTGTCACTTTGATCCCATACAGATAGTTCTTAAAAGGCATATTGCTCAAGGCAGACATTTTTTACTAGTTAAGCTGAACTATTGGTTAGTTTTAAGAGTGTTTAGGGGACATTTTTGGTTTAAGTTGTAAAGATTACCTAAGGGCAATAGTTTCAGGGGTTTATCCAGCCCCCTTGGCACCAGGAAGTCTGGAGTCCATGAGAATTTGAAATTCTATTCTGCACTCTCCCCCTTTTCTTCAGAATTCTTCTATAGGATCTTTGATCAAAATGTTCAGTGATGATAGCCAGGCACCATCCAGTTCTTCTAGTCTCATGGCAAAGGAGGCAATTGTTCATGGAGACAATTAGCCACACATTCCATATCCTCCTCCAGTCCTGACTCTCCTTCTTCCTCTGTTGCTCCAGGCAAACAGAGATCAATTGTTGTGCCTTGGATGGCTGCTTGCAAGCTTTTAAGACTCCAGGCACTTCGCAAGGACTAGGAGGTAGAACAGAGCACATTTTTTAAAATTTTTAATTCATCAACAAATATTCACTGATATCCTGTATGCTCAACATTTTACTAAATACTGAAAACAATTCTAATTTTAGGATAAAAAGAAACTGCTGTGTAAAAATATTTTACCACAAAGAAGGTAATAAATACTGCACTCTTCTCTGCTATTTATATGTGTATTCCACCCACTCTTGTGAATAATGAAGCAGCTGTTAAATGTTCCCTAAAAGATAAAATCCTAGTGATCCCCAGCCCCAATTTAATCAGGCATGGCCAGGATTTATTATGAGTGTAGAGAGACCACTGTGGAGATGAAAGAAGGGAGGCTCAGTAGAGATTATCTATGCAGAGTGCATATATATTTATAACTCCACTGGGCTCTTTTAGCTCAACAAATAAACTAATTTTTCTGTTGCCGAAATAACTTTCTCTTTTGGAAAAAAAATAAATTTCTTTGAACAATAGGAACACTTATTTTTAAGTGAAGGAACTGACTCTACGGTTGGTCAAAAGAGGCTATAAATCAAGTGAGTCTTCCTCTGAATTTGAGACTGTGACTGGCAGTCTGGTGGGCTGAAAGGGATGTACCACCGCTGCACTTCATCCTGGAAGGCGTGTGTCCTGGACTGTCAGGGCTCCACTAACTTGCGAAATTGTGGTTGTTCCTTTTGGGGGCAACGTCACTGGGCCTTATCTCATGGTGAGATAAAGTGACTAAATTACATCCTGGGAGCAGAGCTGCTCACTCAGTCAAGAAACAGGCTTTTCTAGGGTATGCACAGCCAGGTCCCTGGAACAGTGTCACTTGCTACAAACAGCCTCCCTTCCACTTACAAACGGCCATGCAAAAGAGTAGGGAAGATTCACTGACATTATATTGCAGGCGCCAATTTATTCCGTTGAGGGAGACTACTGGACTTTAAATGTCATCCAGTTTGTTGGTACCTACTCTAAACCCTTCCTCTAGAGAAAATTAACACAGTTCAACATGCTACAAGAGTTTACTGTGAGTATGGAAGAATTCCAGGAAGTTTAGAAGCAATTAATTAAATAGACAGTCAGAGCTTTATAATTCTAATGGAATCCACTGTCATGTCAAAAGTGTCTTTCAATATTATATGGAGAATCTGGAACGTCACGTCCTTGAATATTCATTATAGTCACTGGAAAGAGCTGTAGGAATTCATCTCTGTTTTGTTTGTTTTTTTCTTTTTCTTACTCTTTGTTTGAACTCTTAACTAACCTCTTTTTCCACCCCCATTCTCTCGCCACTGCTGTGGTAGTACGTATTTATACAGCTGTTTTCATCTCTGAGGGGCTGAATAAGTTCCTGATTATTTCAAACAACTTTTGTAATTAGCTTTGAAGAGGCAAATTGGTGTCTTACGTACGGTCTCTGCAATTATGATAAACTGGTCTTAGAATGTTTCAATGTGGCCTTTAATTGGCAAGGCCCCGTAGCTTGGTGAGCGTTCCGCATACTCGCTCAACGTGTGGCAAAAAACAGAATGTTTGACAATCAATAGAACAAGTACAGTACTTTTAGCTCAGTTTGGTTTAAAAAGAATCCATTAAATCAAAACCCCCTAAAATGCAGTGTTGTAGTTCTCCCTGGGGGTACTCTGTGACTCAGAAGTGGTAGTGATAACTTAGCGAGCTCAGGAACGCAGGCAGATAAATCTCACAGGTCCTGCCACACACACTCTGCTGTCATTTACTTGAGGACTCCAACAACATACATCTAGACAAACACGCACTGGGCCTTGGAAATGTTGCCAGGCCCCCACCAGGGAACGGCTCCACAGGCTTCCCCCACAGGTGGCCCTGGAAGGTGATGCCGAGGGCTTCTCCCATGAGCAGAGCTGGGAGAAGCACTGTCAGAGGGCGGGGCCATGGGTGCTGAGATAGTGACAGCGCGGTTCAGTCTCCTAGGCTGCCGGAACACAAACACCACAGGTGGGCGGCTTTAACAACACACCCTTATTGTCTCTCAGATCTGGAGGCTAGAGGTTCAAATCAAGGTCTCAGCTGTGTCCGTTCCCTCTGCGGCTGCTCTCCTAGTTTCTGGTGTCTTCTGGCGATCCCTGGCGTTCCTTGGCTTGTAGATGGGTCCCCACAACGCCATCTGACTTCCCAGGTGTGTCTATCCGTGTCTATTCTGGTCTTTCTATGATTCAGACATGGTTAGATATAGGATCCACCCTACTCTTGCTGTCCTATTAACATAACAAAAGAAACCCCCTACTTCCAAATAAGATCCCATCCACAGGTACCAAAACCCCAAAAAAATCAAACCAGTTGCCGTCGAGTTGATTCTGACGCATAGCGACCTCACAGAAATGAGTAGAACTGCCCCACAGGATTTCCAAGGAGCTGCTAGTAGATTCGAACTGCTGACCTTCTGGTTAGCAGATGAGCTCTTAACCACTGTGCCACCAGGGCTCCAGGAATTCAACACGTTTTTTTTTGGGGGGGGGAACACAATTCAATCCATAACACAGCACATTGTTTTCCCTTCTCCTCTCTCCAAAGGGAACTACTGTTTGCAGTCGCCCTTTTCCATGTACCCATTTCCTGGTGTGTTAGGGATACTAAGTGTACTGCTCAGGTTGCCACAGCAGAGAGGCTATACCTGCATGTGTATCACCCAGAGCCCAGGACTGGGATGGGGGAAGCTGGGTTTTCTCCCTCCGAGGAGGGTGAGTCATTCCCAAGCACACACTCGATAGCTGCCTCCCTCATGCTAACTGAAGCGCCATGGAGATTGTATGCGTATGTATGTGTGCATGGGGGCAGCCAAGGGGCGAGGCCTAGCAGCACCTGCTGTTTCTGCCTCATCTGCATTCTTCTCTCTTCTGATATCAAAAGACCTTTTCCTTTTGCTAACTGCCTCTCACCTGCCTGATGGGACTAACAATTACAAACCCCAATTATGTGCCACAGACATAGAAGTGACTGGCCAAAAAGCTCTCCAGACCCTTGTCTAGGAGTGGCCTGTGAGCAGAGTCGGGCCCTCGGGAGCCTAAGCTGGGCGGTCTCCCCAGCTGAGCATGATGTGGCTGAAGAAGAGCTGCCAGCAGAGCCCTACACCACTGACTAAGTGCCACACTCGGCCAGCAGGAGGCAGAGCAAGCCAGGCTCACTGCGGGTGGAGACAGCTACCCCAGGTGGTGCAGACAGTTAACGCGCATGGCTGCTCACCAAAAGGTCAGTGGTTGGAGTCCATTCAGAAGCACCTTGGAAAAGAGGCCTGGAAAATCAGCCACTGAAGACACTGTGGAGCACAGGTCTTCTCTGACACACAGATTTTCTGT
The DNA here is from genome assembly GCF_000243295.1 of Trichechus manatus latirostris. Lineage (NCBI taxonomy): Eukaryota > Metazoa > Chordata > Mammalia > Sirenia > Trichechidae > Trichechus > Trichechus manatus. The sequence continues at coordinate 4,128,414 of NW_004444029.1, forward strand.
GAGTCAGGATTTTTTTGTGTGAATTAGAATTTTGGTGACCGTAGTTTATTTTGGAGAAGATTCCAGGAAGCAAAGTGAGAAAGTGAGACAAAAACGACAATGAAGAGAGCGGTAATGAGCAAATTACTGCTGTGGACAACCAGGGCCCAGTCTTACGAGGGACCCTCTGAGAGACTGTGTAGAACACAACAGAAGCCAAAGGATCTGAGAGGGTACCCACCAGCTCATCATCCTTTTTGGTGAGGGTCCTTCCTGCTCATTAGCGTCCACAACACATCAGGCTTGCCCCTGAGCTTGTTCACAGGCCAGAGAACGCGCTCACAGAGACAAGGAAGCTGGAGCGGTCTGTGGGTGCCTTCTGGTGGGGTGGGGGGGACAGGAGCAGAACACCAGGAGACTGCTGCTATATGTCACCAATCTCGGTGGGTGGGATTCTCATTATTAGAGTTCCTTGATTTAAAAAAAATAAGAAGGATTCTAATTGAGATGACAAACTAAGCCAATTTGTGGAAACCACTCCTTCCACCCCAACTCAAACACAAATAAATGCAAGTTAAAACACTTCGTTGGAAGTGTGGTTTTATAAAAGCCAAGCTCAAAGGCAAGAGAAAGCACTCTCCAGGTGGCCCAAACACAGAGAACACCCACAGCAGTTAGCTGTGCTCCATGGGAACATGCGCCTGCGGGTCGGGACTGTACTACCTGAGTGGGGGCTGCTGCCGGGCTGAGAACCCCTCGCTGAAGATGGCAGCTGGGAAGCCCCGCTGGAAAAACCCCACTGGGACAGCAGAGGGGGCACCAGCACAGGCTGCATTTGGGGCCAGGCGGCCTGGGCCAGGGATGGGTGTGGGCGGAAATTCTTCCAGTATCCTGCAGTGCAGAAGCTTACAGCCAAGAAAAACATAAAGGCAGCCATGGAATCAGTAAGTCCCATGGGACTCTGGCAAAGACAACCATAAAACTCCCCCACAGATACTGCCCCAAGATGGTTCCTGGCAAAGATGAGCTCACAGACAAATTTACAAACCAAACACAGAAACCCAGCACCCAGAGAGATGGTTAACATATGCACTGAATTGTCTAATTCAACACAGGAATATAGACAGCAGAGAACTCTGTAAGGGAAATTAAAATACGGAGGTTTAAAATGTTAAAAATAAAATAAAATATTAGAAAAATAAAAGAGGAAGGAAGAAACAGAAATCTTAAGATGAATAGATGGTTTTGAAAATGAACATAAACAGATGAGAAGAGATGAGGTGAGCAGAGCAAGGTGGATAAGTGAGATGTGTGTCCGGGACAGAAGACAGCCTACCATGTCAGGCTCTCCCCTCTGCCCACCACAGACACTAGACTGAGCCTCCAGGCCCTCACCCCTGCCAACCCACAGACACTGGACTGAGTCCCCAGGCCCTCACTCCTGCCCACCTATGGACACTGGACTGAGTCCCCAGGCTCTCACCCCTGCCCACCCACAGACACTGGAGTGAGTCCCCAGGCTCTAACCCCTGCCCACCCACAGGCTATGGAGTGAGTCCCCAGGATCTCATCCCTGCCCATCCACAGACACTGGACTGAGTCCCCAGGCCCTCACCCCTGCCCACCCACAGACACTGGACTGAGTCCCCAGGCTCTCACCCCTGCCCACCCACAGACACTGGAGTAAGTCCCAGGCTCTCACCCCTGCCCACCCACAGACACTGGAGTGAGTCCCCAGGCTCTCACCCCTGCCCACCCACAGACACTGGAGTGAGTCCCCAGGGTCTCACCCTTGTGCACCCATGGACACTGAAGTAATGGTCTTACCATATGCCCACCCACGGACAAAGGAGTAAGGATCTCTCACCCTCTGCCCATCCACGGACACTTGAGTGAGGCCCCAGCAACATGCCCCCCTCTCCTTCCAATCTCAGAGTCAGCACCACCCCATTTTCAAATTCCAAAGCCAAAACCAAACCCGTTCCCATCAAGTCGATTCCAACTCCTAGTGACCCTATAGGACAGAGTAGAACTGTCCCATAGGGTTTCCAAGAAGCGGCTGGTGGATTCGAACTGCTGACCTTTCAGTTAGCAGCCAAATGCTTAAGCACTACGCCAGCAGGGCTCCTCCAAATCGGAGTGTGGTAGTATCTGACACACTCGAGTGTCATCTTGGGTCGACATTTTCTTACCCCTGCTTCAGTGGCTGGCTCCAACACTGGCACCAAGGATATTTCCTCAACCTCTCCCCTACCAAAATCTGCTCTAATGAAAGCTTCTAAAATTAATCATTTGTTACTTAAGACTATCCTAAATTAATGTGCTGTTATCATTTTAGGCCTTTTTTTTTTTTTTTCAATTGTCACTTGAATAGCTTAACTCTCTGTTAAAAGCTTTCTATTGTCAACAATAAGCTGACAGTGATCCAGTCAAGGAAATTTTTCTGACCATATATAATATTATCATCATTTAAAAACAGATAAAATATCCAGCAATCCCACTTCTAGGAACATACCCTAGAGAAACAACAGCCGTCACACGAATAGACATATGCACACCAATGTTCATTGCAGCACTACTCACAATAGCAAAAAGATGGAAACAACCTAAATGTGTGTCAACAGATAAATGGATAAACAAATTATGGTACATACACACAATGAAATACTATGCAACAACAAAGAACAATGATGAATCCATGAAACGTCTCACAATATGGATGAATCCAGAGGGCATTATGCTGAGTGAAATAAGTTACAAAACGACAAATATTGTATGAGACTACTATTACAGGAACTCAAGAAAAGGTTAACACACAGAAAAAAGCATTCTTGGATGGTTACGAGGGTGGGAGGGCAGAGGGAGGGGAAACCACTAGATAGTAGAGAAGCGCCAACTTTGGTGAAGGGAAGGACAACACACAGATACAGGGGAATTCCGCACAACTGGACCAATGCAAAAGTAGAGAAGTTTCCTAGACACATCCAAACACTTTGAGGGGCCAAGTAGCTGGGGCTGGGGCTGGGAACTGGAGACCATAGTCTCGGGGGACATCTAGGTCAACTGGCATAACACAGAGAAAATGCTCTACATCCCACTTTGGTGAGTAGCGTCTGGGGTCTTGAAAGTTTGTAAGCGGCCATCTAAGATACATCTATTGGTCTCATACCATCGAGAGCAAACGGGAATGAAGAAAACCAAGGACACAAGGAAAATATTAGCCCAAAGGACTAAAGGACCACGTGAAGCAGAGACTCCACCAGCCTGAGACCTGAAGAACCAGACGGTGCCCAGCTACCACACCCATGACTATTTTGACAGGGATCACAACAGACAGTCCTGGACAGAGAGGGAGAAAAATGTAGAACAGAATTCAAATTCATGAAAAACGGCTAGACTTACTGGTCTGACAGAGACTGGAGGAATCCCCAAAACTATGACCCCTGGATGCTCTGCTAACTCAGAACTAAACCATTCCAGAAGCTCACCTTTCAGACAAAGATTAGACAGGCCTACAAAACAAAAAAATGTAGTTCAGTCAAATATAAGATACCAAATGGGCAACTCCTGTCCAAAAGCAAGATGAGAAGGCAGGAAGGGACAGGAAATGGATGAAGGGACGCAGGGAACCTGGTGTGGAAA
>NW_004444029.1:4133758-4146150 GCF_000243295.1 Trichechus manatus latirostris
ACAGATTTGTTTGTTCTTTCAGAAGTTCATGGTATATTCAACATTCTTCGCCAACACCACAATTCAAAGGCGTCAACTCTTCTTTGGTCTTCCTTATTCATTGTCCAGCTTTCATATGCATATGATGCGATTAAAAATACCATGGCTTGTGTCAGGCACACCTTAATCTCCAAGGTGACATTTTTACCTTTCAACACTTTAAAGAAGTCTTTTGCAGCAGATTTGCCTTCCCTTGATAGGACACTTAAAAGAAAAAAAAAAACTAAACCCATTGCCATCGGGTAGATTCTGACTCATAGCAACCCTACAGGACAGAACAGAACTGCCCCATAGGGTTTCCAAAGAGCAGCTGGTGGATTCAAACTGCTGACCTTTTTGGTTAGTAGCCAGGCTCTTAGCCACTGTGCCACCAGGGCTCCTCCTATACTATGGAACAAGGGAAGCTGACATGCTGATAATCTGGTCATTCAACCCTTTCTGCTTTTCAGGAAACTATAAAATCCCTAGGATGAATGGGAGAGTGAGACAGGGGACAAGGGATGGACAATTCTTTCCTTGCCTACAAGGGTTATCAATTTCTGTTTTCAAGATTAAGCCTCTATAACCATAATGCAACCTGACTGGGTTAATGATGTGACTCCACTGTACTGATTAAAGCCATTTACTATAGAAAATACAGAATATATTTGAAAGATATAGAATATATTTTAGTAAACCAACTACAAAATCAGAATCTGTGATAATTTACCATGAGATAAATTAGACTGTATTAAGTTAAAACAATTTATATGGAAAATTTATGTTTTAAACAAAAGGGTATGCCTACTAAGAATAAGCTTAAATTTTGAATAACTTTAATATTAAATTATTCTCATGGAGAAAATGCAAAATTTTACTTAAAAATTGACATTGATGTCTTTACTTAAAAAATACTCTGTTAGCAGCTTATTGCCAATGTACTTGAAAACGTGCGTTTCTTTGCTTAAAAAAGATTCCTATAATGCAGCTTTTCCCTAATTCAAACTGACTCGTCCCTCAAGCTGCCCCTCCTATGCCTGGGATGTTAACTCAAATAGGTGATTTTACTGCGGATGGCATTCTCCATTTCCAATTAAGAATTTTATTAGACAAACCAAATTCAAAATAGAGCAGAGACTGCAAAACTGAGCTGAGATGTAGCAGGATTGCTGATAAGGTATGAACGCAAATGCCCTGGTTTTCAAGAAGGACTCTTTGAATGATAGATTACTCGTATCATGAGTATTGCAAAGGTGGACTGAAATCTACCAAAAATTGCCTCTATTTCTTAAATAACTTAGAAAAGATTTAAGCTACGAACACAGAATGTAAAACGAATTAGAGGTGGACACTTTCAAATGAGGAACATAGAGATAAGGTGTTAGAATAAATTATCTATTCTGTCTATGTTACTTATCTTTATCGTGGTTCTTTTAATGGTAGCGAGCTACTAGAAACATGAAATTAGCTTTATAAAAAGAACTTGAGGTCTAGAGTGAGTAAATATTTATGGAGTGCCTACCATTTCATGGGACAAGGCAAGGCAATGTGCAGAGAAAACATTTTAATAAGTGCATACAAAATAATAATTTGAGATATGATTAAAAAAACATTCCAGAATGTTCCATTGGGGGCACTAATCTTTTTAATTTAGTTTTTCTATAAATCCCACCTTCCTCTATAAAGAGTATAAAATTACTAATTTACAAGGGTACAAAGATAATACTCTAAGTCAATATAAAACCAAAAACCAAACCCATTGCCATCAAGTCAATTCTGACTCATAGTGACCCTACCGGACAGAGTAAAACTGGTGGATTCAAACTGTCAACCTTTTGGTTAGCAGCTGAGCTCTTAACCACTGCACCATCAGGGCTCCCTAAGTCAGTATATACCACATAAATTCCATAAGCATGTACAAAAAAAAATACCATTGGATTCTAAAGAGAACTAACCCCTTCTGTCTGTGGTGATCAGAGAAGTCCTTAAGGATTCAGTACTATTTGCATCTGGCTTTAAAGGATAAATGGGATTTCAATAAAGGGAGTTTCAGGGACAGTATATTTCAGATGCTTGCTTAAAGGAAATGAGGCAGCAAGTCCAAGATGCATTTGAGTGGAGTGAACACGCCTTCCTTTTGGTTGTAGGTGGGTGATTAATTTGCTGGTTGGTTGAGGGTAGATGGTTCATTTGTTGGGTTTTTAGAGCACTGATTTCATGGAAGGGAGATGATGAGGTGAGAAGGAAGAGCGTAGCAATGGTGGACTTAAAAATCAGGTAGACGTGGATCAATGCCAGAGGAAGTTACTCGGCCCTCAAATCCTCCGTTTTCTCCTCTAAAATGGATTAATTATTGGTCTACAAAACTTAAATGAGGCAACATATGTAGAGCATCTGGCCTGTAGTACAGATATGATTGTTACTATTAGAAAGAAACAGGATAAGGCGAGGCTTTGAATGTTAATAAAAACAAAACATATTAGATGTTCACTATGTCCCAAGCTCTGTTATAGGCATTTGGCAAGTGTTCATTTACACAAGATTGTGGGCGTGAGGCCACAGGGCCAGAGCCAGGATTTGGACTCCGAAGCCAGCCCTATGTGGTTGTAAATGCAAAGATGCTGGGTCTGGATCCCAGGTGTGAATCCCCCTGGCTTTATCACTTTCCAGCTGTGTGACATGGCCAAGTAATACCCATTTCTTTGCTTCAGTTTCTCCTTCGTGTGTAAAATGGAGTTGATCCTTAATAGGGGTGAGTCTGTGTTCTAATAAGACTTTATTTACAAACCTGGGGTTGGGGCAGACTTGCTCCCCAAATCATAGTTTGCTGACTCTTGGTCTACCAACTACCAGCTGGGTGACACTTGGAAAACCATTTAGCAAACTTTTCTAAACCTTACTTTCCCTTCTGTTACATCAGGCCAATATCAGAGCATTATTATGAGGACAAAATTCGATGCTTTGTAAATTCGAACTAGCATAGGCTTTAGATTTTATAGTGTAAATCCACAAAACATAAATTGCTCCGATGAAAGAGACAGAATGTCCAATTCTATGGAAGAGGCATTGATCTAGTGTCTCCATGTCTCAGAATCTCAGATCACAATGTTTCCTTCCTAAAATTTACAGGGGCCCAGGGTTGATCGAAAAACCTTCATACAGTTTTTATTGTTTTAATTTTATCATAGTGAAAAAATATATAACACAAAATTTGACGTGTTAACCATTTTTAAGTGTGCAATTCACTGACACTCACAATGTTGAGCAACCATCACCAATATCTAGTTCTAAAACTTTTTCATCACCCCAAACAGAAACTCAGTATACCCATTAAGCAATAACTCCCTCTTCCCCACTGCCTTCAGCCCCTGATAACCACTAATCTAATTTGTCTCTGTACATTGGCCTATTCTAGATATTTCCAATAAGTGCTTTGTTTATTTTTGATCACTCATGTCAAGCATGATTTTCCTGTTCTGTGAACTAATAAAGGCAGAGACCACTGACATGAAGTTAGTGATGCAAGCTGAAAAGAAATCAAGAACAGGAAGCATCTGCCCATTATATTTAACAATATACTGATTTGGTGCATTCTTTCAACAAACATCAATTGAGCCTTCACTATAAGCTAAGCTCTGTGCTATGTACTGAAGAATCAAAGATGAAGAGAATACAGTCCCTGATCCATGTAGATAGACCAGTTACAATGACTGCACTGTTCTAGAAGATGAAACTCTTCTAACTTGAATGTTTCAGTGAGCAAGCAACCTTTGAGCTTGATACTCAAAAACTTGGTCAAGTGGAGAACAGATGTGAGCGCAAAGGCAGAGCTGTGAAAGGGCCTGGCATTGGTGGGCAAATTTCACCACCGCCCTCATTTGCATTACCAACCACTTGCTGTCCAGTTAGCTCCTACTCATGGCGCACCCATGTGCGTCAGAATAGCACTGTGCTTCATGGGGTTTTCAATGGCTGAGTTTTAGGAAGTCGATTGCAAGACCTTTCTTCCAAGGTGATTCTGGGTGGACTTAAACCTCCAACCTTTTGGTTAGCAGCCAAACGAGTTAACCATTTGCACCATCCAGGGGCTCCCTCATTTGCACACCATCTTCATAATCTTCATCATATTCACATGCCAAGTTCCAGTATTTACTCTGTATTTTTCTTTAAATCAACTCACATTTTTAAACTTAACTAAGTTTATTTACAAAGGAACTTTCAATTTTGTACTGCTTATTATTTTCTCTTATATAAAAAAGTCAAAATAAAATCATAGTTGTATAAATAAAAGTTAATAATAAATTTAAAAAACATTAATTCTTATACTACCAAAAATTACTTAATTGACCACCAGTGGTGTCAATTTCACACTTTGGGTAACAGCATTTGCAGGGGTGGTGAATTCAAGCAGGGGTTTTAAATCACCTAACAGAATCACAGAATGTTTAGTCTAGAAGGAGTCTTAGAAACCATGTAATCTAATCGCCATCATTTTACTGAGGTGCAGGGAAAAAGTATTTTGCCCAATATGGCAAAGATAAATCTGGATTGATATCTTGCAACTTCTAATCTAATGTTCTTTCCAGGGCTACATGGGACTGGTTTTAGCTTTCAACACTTAATGACTCTGAAAAATAAATTTATACACCTTCTTCAAATTTAGCCTGAGTCATCTAGAGACTTACATAAAAAACACTGATTCGATATACCCTGTTCTTTGGTAATGGCACTAATAATTTTAAAAATCACTAATGAGGTTTCCAATTTCACATGATACCACCACCATTAGCCTACAGCCCAAAGATAAAAAAGCAAATAATGGATTTTTTTAATAAAATGGCAGGCACAATATGTGTATATCTCTGCCGTGATGAAAACCCCACCAAAATGACAGAAAAAGATTATTAAAAAAAAAAAAGTATAGTACCTCCTCCCCATCCCTTCCCCCCACAAAAAAAAGATGAAGGGAGACCACAGTAGATGGAAGGTAGAAAGAAAACTCAAGGCAGAGGGGAAAGAACAAAAGAGGATAAACAGATACTGAATTAGCAGCGTAGAGAAAGCTGAAATTAAAGTGCCAACTAGCTAGGGCACAGGGAAACCAACAGCAGAAACTGGAGGCTCCCATTACGTCTGAATTGAAGAGAAGGGTCCAAAGCAAAGGTGAGAACAGAAGGGTAAACTGTAAGTCTGGATAAGCTGTAAGTCTGATTAGACTCTGCTATAAGTTGGAATCGACTCGACGGCAACGGGTTTGGTATTTTTGGTATGGCCTCCCCAACTTACTAAGCCAGACAAACTAAGACATTATAATGACATGTGCAAAGACCTGGGGTTAGAAAACCAAAAGGGAAGAACACGCTCAGCATTTCTCAAGCTTAAAGAACTGAAGAAGAAAATTCAAGTCTCAAGTTGCAATACTGAAGGAGTCTATGGGAAAAATATTGAACAACCCAAGAACCATCAAAAGAAGATGGAAGGAATACACAGAGTCGCTGTACCAAAAAGAACTGGTCAACATTCAACCATTTCAGAAGGTAGCATATGATCAAGAACCCATGGTACAGAAGGAAGAAGTCCAAGCAGCAATGAAGGCACTGGCAAAAGACAAGGCTCCAGGAATTGACGGTTTCAACAAACGCATGCAACTCTGAAAGCAGTTACTCATCTATGGCAAGAAATTTGGAAGACAGATACCTGGCCAACCGACTAGAAGAGATCCATATTTGTGCCTGTTCCAAGGAAAGGTAATCCAACAGAATGTGGAAACTACTGAACAATACCATTAACATCACATGGAAGTAAAATTTTGCTGAAGATAATTCAAAAACAGTTGCAACAATACATCAACAAGGAATTGCCAGAAATTCAAGCCAGATTCAGAAGTGGACATGGAAGGAGGGATATCATTGATGATGTCAGATGGATCCTGGCTGAAAGCAGAGAATACCAGAAAGATGTTTACCTGTGTTTTATTGCCTACACAAAGGCATTCGACTGTGTGGATAATAACAACTTATGGATAACATTGCGAAGAATGGGAATTCCAGAACACTTAATTCTGCTTATGAGGAACCTGTACATAGACCAAGAGGCAGTTGTTTGAACAGAACAAGATACTGCGTGTTTTAAAATCAGGATAGATGTGTGTCAGGGTTGTATCCTTTCACTATACTTAATCTGTATGCTGAGCAAATAATCTAAGAAACTGGACTATACAAAGAATACAGCATCAGGATTGGAGGAAGACTCATTAACAACCTGCGATATGCAGATATCACAACCTTGCTTGCTGAAAGTGAAGAGAACTTGAAGCACTTACTGATGAGGTTCGGAGATTACAGCCTTAAGTATAGATTACACCTCAGCATAAAGAAAACAAAAATCCTCACAATTGGACCAATAAGCAACATCATGATAAATGAAGAAAATACTGAAGTAGTCAAGGATTTCATTTGATCTGGATCCACAATCAACACCTACGGAAGCAGCAGTAAAGAAATCAAACGACGTGTTGCACTGGGCAAATCTGCTGCAAAAGACATCTATAAAATATTGAAGAGTAAAGATGTCACTTTGAGGACTAAGGTGCACCTGACCAAGCCATGGTAATTTCAATCGCATTATATGCACGGCAAAGCTGGACAATGAATAAGCAAGACCGAAGAATTGATGCATTTGAATTATGGTGTTGGTGAAGAATACTGAATATACCATGGACTGCCAGAAGAACCAACAAATCTATCTTGGAAGAAGTACGGCCATAATGCTTCTTAGAAGCAAGGAAGGTGAGACTTGTTTGTCACACTTTGGACATGTTATCAGGAGGAATCAGCTCCTAGTGAAGGACATCATGCTTGGTAAAGCTGAGAGTCAGCCAAAAAGAGGAAGATCCTCAATGAGATGGATTGACACAGTGGCTGCAACAACGGGCTCAAACACAGCAACAATTGTGAGGATGGTGCAGGACCAAGCAGCATTTCATTCTGTTATACCTGTCTTTCTCATATTTTAAATTGTTTTTCAAGTTCTTAGTCATATATTCTACTAAGAGCTAGTAACTTGCTCAGTAGTTTCTATTTAGATGCAACATTCTGTCATGTTTTCATCTCCTTCAGTCTCTCAGTTGTGAGCTACTGGAAGACAGAGCTAATTGTGTTTATTTTTCTTTTTTCGGTTTCATCCAGACACCATCTTTGTCTTCTTTAGGACCCTCAGATCGTAGTTCTCTGACCACCTCTTACTTACTGTCATTCAGATTGTCATTCTCTGACCATCTCATACTTACAATCACTCCCATAGGCCATCATTCTTTAACCACCTCTTACTTACCATCATTTCTTGTGGCTGAGGTTCACTATGGAGCATCAGGAAGAAGAGACTTAGAGTCGGTCAGATTCACATTTGAAACCCTGATCTGCCACTTAAGGAGACATTGTGATCTCAGGCCATGTAATCACTCTGGTCCTTTGTTTTGTCACTGGACATTAAGGAATGCACTAGAGAATTCCTTGAGAAATCTGCACTTCCTTGTTGAGCCCATGTCATGTCCCCGGGCACTCTTCTAAACTCTTTACATAGTTTTCTTATGTAATACTCACATCAGCCTTGGGAAGTAGATAGAATTGTGATCCTCATTCTACACAAGATGGATGTGAGGAGAGGTCGATGACATGATGTCCCTAAGGAATCACATCCAGCCAGTCCTACTCAGACCAAACTCTCAGCTACTACAGTATGCTTCCTCTTAATGAGAAAATGCATGACAAACTGCTCGCCATGATCATAACCACAAGCCTCCTCATATGCATTCCATGTCCCAGGATCTATCAGCATGACCAGTCTAACGGAACTTTCTGTTGAAAACTGATGGAGTGTAACCATTCTCTAGGCAGAGCCCAAAGCCAGCAAAGCAAAGTCACAAATAGAATAATGAGCGCACTTTACAAAGCATATGCAGCCCCATGGGTGGAGCTTTAATGAGCCTTCCCAACTACATTATTCCATTAACCACCAGGCCCATTATACAAAAAGTTCACTTTACAGCCCCAGAAGCCCTGAATCTCAGCTTCCCACAGACTACCTAGTTCTTTATCCAGAAGCAAGCCTATCCTCCTGAACCAGTCAGGGCTCTCCAGAGAAACAGAACCAAGAGAGACACAGAGAGAGAGGAGAAAGATTGGGATTGAGTTGATGTCGCAGCCTTGAGTCAGAAGTTGTGTAGATCAGGGCGCCAGGCTGGAAACTCAGGCACGATATTCATGTGACAGTCTTGAGGCAGTGTCTTCTCCAGGAAGCCTGTTTTTATTCTTAAGGCCTTCAACTGATTGGATGAGGCCCACCTACTTAAAGTCAACTGACTGTAAATGTTAACCACATCTACAAAACCTCTACACAGCAGCAGCCAGATTCAGTGTTTGACCAAACAACTGGGCACCAGAGCCCAGCCAAGTTAACACATAAAATCAACCATCACACCTCCTTAACCTGTTTCAGTGGCTTGCTGAAAATATTGAGAATGTGATTTCCAAAATTGTTGGTCATCTCAAGCACTTAAAAAGCAGTACACACACACGTGCATATTCCTGGACCTCCCATCTAGAGCTTCAGATTAAACAGGTCCCAGGATGGATGGATGGGCCACATTACATAGGTTGTAACGCTCCTCAGGTGATTCTGATGATTAGACAGGTAAAAGCACCCAGCCCAGTGCCGGGGCATCATCTGGGAAATGCTAGCTTTCTTCCCCTGCCTTTCTTCTTCCCAGTATGGGACACTGCAGTCAGCTGGCATTATTCTCCAATATCTATATTTTCATCTTAAGGATGTCTGTCAGAATGCTAACCTATATATTCTCTATTTAGATCGTCACTGAAATAAAACCATAAGATTATTTCTCCATAGATATTTCATTAACCTATACTATTTGCCTTTTAAATTGATTTTTCAGTAGAACATTTTTCTTCCTTCAATTTTTCATACTAATTCTCATGGAAATACCCAGCACTCTCATTTTCCACAGTTCATGTCTCCCGAACCTGTATCCCCCCACCCAACTACACTCCCCAGGTGTCCCATCTCCATTCCCTCCTGTTTCTAAGCCTCCCCCCTTTCTGGACCTCTGCAGGGGGCTCCTCCACACAGAAGTGGCCATAGAGATAGGTTTGTTTGGGGGATGAGGTGAGTGCTAGAAAAAGACAGTTAAAAAGTCACCTGGTTACCTACTTCCCTGCTGCTTTCATCCCAGCATCAGTTGCTCCAGCTTTCTCAGCAGGAAGCAAGCAAATTGGAGACAACAGAGGGAAGGTTTCATGAGAGCAGCAGGATAGTGAAAGGTCCAGGGCATGGGTAGAAAAGACACCATTGTCAAAAGATTGATGCTTGTTACTTTAAGACTAGAGAGATACTGAGAAAATAGATGTAGAGCAAGATATTGACCTAGGTTAAGAGCAGCCAATGGGCTGGTGCCAGACTGTCAGGGAGCAAGAAGTCTGTGACTTCAGAAATCAGATTATTTGCTGCACTAGATGTGGTGCAGGGCTAGGTGTTTGAAATCAAAATCCTCGATTGGAAAATAAACTGGATCCTGATAAACTTCAAACTGACAGAAGAGGGCAAGTAAAAGAATAAATTAGAGAGAAGGCTTTCCTGCTGGGGGTGAATATTTTACTTTCCTCCAGAAGTGGCAGCAACAGGAGGGGGGCGACATTCTGATTTGATTTAAGATCACATTGTCGATTTCATTATATAATGACAGCACTTTAGTCCAAATTTTGCAAGAACAAAGACGTATTCATTGCAAATAACCTCCTTTCAGCAACACACACAGCGACTATACATGTGGACCTTGTCAGATGGAATACACGGGGGTCAAATCCACTACATCTGTGGAAGGAGACGATGGAGAAGCTCAACATCATGAGTCTGAACAAGGACAGGGCTGACTGCAGAACAGACCATCAATTGCTTATATGCAAGTTCACACTGAAGCTGAAGAAAGTTAGAACAAGTCCACGAGACCCAGAGTACAACATTGAGTATACCCTACCGGAATTTAGGGACCATCTCAAGAATAGATTTGTCGTGTTGAACACTAATGACCAAGACCAGATGAGTTGTGAATGACGTCAAGGACATCACACCTGAAGAAAGCAAGAGGTCATTAAAAAGACAGAAAAGACCAAAATGGATGTCATAGGAGACTCTGAATCTTGCTCTTAAACACAGAGTGTTGTTGTTGTTGTTAGGTGCTGTGCAGTTGGTTATGATTCATAGCAACCCTGTGTACAACAGAACGAAACACTGCCTGGTCCTGCGCCATCCTCACAATCACTGTTATACTTTAGCCCATTGTTGCAGCCATCGTGTCAATCCATCTCGTGGAAGGTCTTCCTCTTTTTTGATGACTCTCTACTTTACCTTCTCCAGGGACTGATCCCTCTTGATAACATGTCCAAAGTATGTAAGACATAATCTCACTGTTGGGTAACAACCCAGCAGTGTCCAGACCCAGGGTCGGCCACGTAGCCAAGAGACCAAGGAAAGACTCTGGAACCAGTGATCAGGACATATGGCTTATTCAGGGAACTTAAGCACAGGACAGTCCAGGGCAGTGGCTGGACCAGAGCAGCGCTCTGCTACCACCTAGCAAGGGACACAAGCTTATATACAGTTTCAGCTGGGGCTAAGGTTTATTTGTTCTTCCAAGTCCCTGGATGGCCAACGCTTCCAGGAACTACACGTCCAAGCCCAGATCTTTTTCTTTTTGTCGATAAGGCGTTCCTTGGCCTTGGCCACCAGCCCAGTCATGCCACCTCTGGACTTCTCCTTAGCCCGAGTTCATCCCCAGCATGCTTCAAGGAAGAGCAAAGCCGCCTCCATTAGGAGGAGATGCATACAGCCGAATAGCATTACCCTACACTCACCATTCTTGCTTTTAATGTTGTATTCTGGCTGTATTTCTTCCAAGACATATTTGTTCGTTCTTTTGGCAGTCCATGGTATATTCAACATTCTTCATCAACATCATTATTTCAAAGGCATCAATTCTTCTTTGGTCTTCCTCATTCATTGTCCAGCTTTTGCACGCATATGAGGCGATTGAAAACACCCTGGCTTGGGTCAGGCACACCTTAGTCTTCAAGGTGACATCTTTGCTTTTCAACACTTTAAAGAGATCTTTTGCAGCAGATTTGCCCAATGCAATATGCCATTTGATTTCTTGACTGCTGCTTTCATGGGTGTTACTGTGGATCCAAATAAAATGAAATCCTTTACAATTTCAATCTTTTCTCCATTTATCATGATGTTGCTTATCGGTCCTGTTGTGAGGATTTTTGTTTTGTTTATGTTGAGGTGTAATCCATACTGAAGGCTATGGTCTTTGATCTTCATCAGTAAGTGCTTCAAGTCCTCTTCACTTTCAGCAAGCAAGGTTGTGTCATCTGCGTAAAGCAGGTTGTTAATGAGTCTCCTCCAATTCTGCTGCCTCATTCTTCTTAATATAGTCCAGCTTCTCGGGTTATTTGCTCAGCATACAGACTGAATAAGAATGGAGAAAGGATACAACCCTGACTCTCAACTTTCCTGACTTTAAACCACGCAGTATCCACGTATTCTGTTCGAATGACTGCCTCTTGATCTATGTACAAGTTCCACAAGAGCACAATTAAGTGTTCTGGGATTTCCATTCTCCTCAGTGTTATCCATAGTTTGTTATCATCCATACAGTCGAATACCTTTGCATAGTCAATAAAACACAGGTAAACATCTTTCTGGTTTTCTCTGCTTTCAGCCAGGGTCTGCCTGACATCAGCAATGATATCCCTGGTTCCATGTCCTCTTCTGAATCTGGCTTGTTCCCTGTTGATGCACTGCTGCAACCACTTTTGAATGATCTTCAGCAAAATTTTACTTGCGTGTGGTATTAATGATATAGTTCGATAATTTCCTCATTCAGTTGGATCACCTTTCTTGGGAAGAGTCACAAATACAGATCTTGTCCAGTCGGTTGGCCAGGTAGCTGTCTTCCAAATTTCTTGGCATAGACGAGTGAGCACTTCCAGCACTGCATCCGTTTGCTGAAACATCTCAGTTGGTACTCCGTCAATTCCTGGAGCCTTGTTTTTCGATTAATGTCTTCAGTGCAGCTTGGACCTCTTCCTTCAGTACCACTGGTTCCTGATCACATGGTACCTCCTGAAATGGCTGAACATCAACCAATTCTTTTTGGTATACTGACTCTGTGTATTTCTTCCATCTTTTTTTGATGCCTCCTGTTTAGTATTTTCCCCATAGAATCCTTCAATGCTGCAACTCAAAGCTTGAAATTTTTCTTCAGTTCTTTCAGCTTGAGAAATGCCGAGCATTTTGGT
>NW_004444029.1:4146719-4147999 GCF_000243295.1 Trichechus manatus latirostris
GGCATCGTTTCTATCACCAAGGCCGTATTTTCCAACTAACGGTCCTTCTTCTTTGTTTCCAACTTTCACATTCCAATCACCAGTAATTATCAAGGCATCCTGATTGCATGTTAGATCAATTTCAGACTGCAGAAGTTGGTAAAAATCTTCAATTTCTTCATCTTTGGCCTTAGGGGTTGGTGCGTAAATTTGAATAATAGTCATATTAACTGGGCTTCCTTGTAGGCATATGGATATTATCCTTTCACTAACAGCACTGTATTTCAAGATAGATCTTGAAATGTTCTTTTTGACGATGAACGCAACTCCATTCCTCTTCAAGTTGTCGTTCCTGGCATAGTAGACCATATGATTGTCTGATTCAAAATAGCCAATGCCAGTCCATTTCAGCTCACTAATGCCTAGGATATTGATGTTTATGCATTCCATTTTATTTTTGACAATTTCCAATTTTCCTAGATTCATACTTCTTACATTCCACATTCTGATTATTAATGGATGTTTGCAGCTGTTTCCTCTCATTTTGAGTCGTGCCACATCAACGAATGAAGGTCTCGAAAGCTTGACTCCATCCAAGTCATTAAGGTCAACTCTACTTTGAGGAGGCAGCTCTTGCCACGTGTATTTTGAGTGTCTTCCAATCTGAGGGCTCATCTTCCAGCACTATATTAGACAATGTTCTGCTGCTACTCATAAGGTTTTCCCTGGCTAATTCTTTTCAGAAGTAGACTACCAGGTCCCTCTTCCTAGTCTGTCTCATTCTGGAAGCTCAGCTGAAGCCTGTCTGCCATGGGTGACCCTGCTAGTATTTGAATACCGGTGGCATAGTCCAATATCACAGCAACACGCAAGCCCCCACAGTACGACAAACTGACAGATATGTGGGGGTGATAAAGTAGAGGGTCAGTGATAAAGAAGAAGACCGCCAACAAGATGAACTGACACAGTGGCTGCAACAATGGGCTCAATCATAACGACTGTGAGAATGGCACAGGACCCAGCAGGTGTTTGTTCTGTTGTGCATAGGGTCTCTACGAGTCAGTATCAACTCAAAGGCACCTAACAACAACAACGGTCCATAATACTTGTTGGCTCTTGTATTTTGAACAAAGCAGAAGTTTACAGATGGTTTGGCATCGCTGGAGATCTGTTTTCACATTCCTTTGTCAGCCAGACTGTGTGATCACACGCCTGGCCCCTTATTTTCTCCTGGAGGACACATCTGCAGAGCAGTGACATGGTACTGGCTGGCAGTGAGGATAGGGAAGGGTTGGGGCCAA
>NW_004444029.1:4149046-4150399 GCF_000243295.1 Trichechus manatus latirostris
TCGGGGGCAGTGCCTCTCATAGACAGACGCTGGGGCAGTGCCACCGGCCTGCTCCCCCAGCGGGTCAGGAACCATCAGCACCCTGTGGGCCTGGAAGGTTTAACCAGTTTCTCTCATGATTCCATGCAGTGACGGCGCTGGAGCACCTAGCCGGGACAGCCTCCACTTGCACTGTGTCTGCTCGCACAGCTTGGGGGGTCAGCAGGAGCCTTGGCAAGGACTGGAGCCCCTCTGGGAATTGGCTCCATGGGGTGCGGGGATGAGTCCAGACAGGCAGGGAGGGGCAGCCAGGCTGAGGAGAGAAGCTGGGGATGTGATGTCATTCGAGACACGCTAAGCCCAGAGTTCTAGCTTTGAGATTCTAAGGGCAAGAGCAGCCACCCGCTCAGTCCCTCGGCCCCATCCTGGCGCAGAAGGAAACACCTGCTTGTGTCGGGGCTGTTCCTGCCCCCACCCCATCCTATCCCACCCCCCCCCCGAATTTCAGTGGGTTCCAGTTCCAAGGAAGGGGGGCGGTCAGAGCTTGGCTGATGTGCATGGCCACTCAGGGGTGTGGGCTGCCCATTTACTTCCCCTGGGAAGCTGAAGTTTCTTTGCCTTTAGGGTTGGACGTCAGCGAGCTGCTAAACATTCAGAAGCAGGACTGTCCCCACTTGGGGCCTTCTCTGAGGAAGGAGCCAGAGGAGGCAAGTGGAGTGAGTGGAGCGCATCCAGCTCTGTCCGCTGTCCTGCCCCTTGAGGAGCAGGCACAGCCAGGCCAGCAGCCCCAGCCACAGGCACCCACCTGCCCAATGGACAAGGCCAGAGAGCCTGCGCCCTGAGCCATGTCCTCTGCCTCAACTGCCTGTATCCCACCGGTGGTCCAGTGCTTCAACAGTCTGGGTTTGGGGTCTTTCAAACCATTAAGAGGAAATAATAAACCAAAGGAGAGCTGCTTTCCCTTTTAAAAGAATCCTTATAGGACCACTGGCACATACACGGTCTGACATTGACCAAAGGGACGTTATGCGGCGCATGACTGTGATGGAACCCATCCCTCTCCCAATTCCATCTTGAGTTTCTCCCAGGGGCAGGGCTTTACTCATCTTCCTTGTTCTTCTGGGGCAGGGCAGTGACAGATGGGGAGAGGGGAAGCACCAATGAGCAGAGACAAACATAATGAGACAGTAAACAGCCTTCCCCAGGGCTCCACCAACCCAGGATAGACCCAAAGTCCCACCACAAGATGAAGCCAAGGTGCTTTGGCGGATTCTTAGAATCGTGTGGGTGTGTCCAATCCTCCAAATCAGTCAGCCTGGAGTTTACTAGCTCTGGAACCTCAGGCAGGTCACTCGGCCTCTAAAAGCTCATCTC
>NW_004444029.1:4160028-4161669 GCF_000243295.1 Trichechus manatus latirostris
CACAGTTCTGGAGGCTAGGGGTCCAAATCAGGGGCATCGGCAGGGCCACATACTCTCCGAAGGCTCTCAGGGAAGATCCTTTCTTGTCTCTCCCAGCTTCTGGTGGCCTCAGACCCATCTCCACATGGCCGTCTTCCCTCTGTGTCTGTGACTCTCCTCTCTTATAAGGACACCACTCAGGTTAGACTAGAACCCACCCTACTCTAGTATGACCTTATGTTAACCTAACTGGTAACATCTGCAAAGACTGTATTTCCAATAAGGTCACATTCACAGGTACAAGGGTCAGGACCTGAACATCTCTTTTTGGGAGACACAGTCCAATCCATCACAGGGACCACAGAGTAGGATCCTTGGCCCTCGGATCCCACCCCTCCTGCGCATAAACAGTCTTCCCTCCAGTCAGGGCTGGGAGGAAGCCCAACACCCAAGTCCCACTCAGTGCTTAGATCTGGGTCAGGGAGCAAATACTAAGGACAGATACTTCCCATGTGTTGGAGAAACATCTTTTTAAGGACGCATAGCAAATGTGAAGTCAAGATTCAAATCCAAATGTGTCCTGCTCAGGAGTCTGTGACCTTTCTACTGGAATACAGCTTTCTCCCAGTATTCCCCCAACCTGGTACACCGTAGTCCACTTGTCTTATCCATTAGGAGTTGATTAATAAATATATATATATATACACTAATATACATATATTATACATACATAAATAAACTTTAGTTTATGGTACTTTACTTTGACAGGAGGAAAGATAAAGCTGAAAAACAACTAGAGGATAAAACAGCATAAGACAGCTGAAGAATGAAATTATCAGGAGACTGCACAGAAGTGTTTAAGTTTGCTAATGAAATCCTCAGCATTACTCTTCTAATGATGATTTAAATATGCAAACGTACTTTTTATTTTTCTCTCTCTTTTTTAGCAGGATCAGTCTTTACTTCCTCCCTACCTGTAGGAACAGCATCTGTCTGGGATTTCTCAGTTCCCAGGGCTGGAGCTGGAGCATGGAACGAGCTGATGCATACAAGGCTGCCATGCGCGGCCCTCCAGCCTAGCCCCCAGCCATGCCTGCTGCTGCTGACTGAGCTGAAGAGGCAGCAGGAAGCAGAGCAGCTCAGGGTCTGCAGGAGTCAAGGCATTGAAAGCACAGGCCCAGGATCAGGCCCAGCTGCAGATCTTCTCCTCTAAAGTACACTTAAAACACACTTCTTCCCAAAGCTTTGAGTTTTTGGCTGCCTGGGGGAATACAAGCCATTCACGACATCACATTTTTATAATACTCTATGTTTCTGGAATTTCACATCGGATAATTAGTTGCTTTCTTTCTCTGTTTATATAGCAACTAAATAAACCTGAATAGCATTTCACTCGGATTGCATAGTCGTAGATCTTGAAGAATTCGGATTTTTTTTTCATTTTTATAAATGTCCAACCATAAAACAAACCAATCAAAACCTGTCCCTACAGCAGGCACCCACCACTCTCAAAACATTCATCTCCTGGATATTTGAGGGGGAGGGAGGGACCAAATGATGGCACCTGCTTTATCCTATAATAGCCTTTTCACAGGTTAATTTTGTCTAAGCCCAAACCAAACCCACTGCCTCCGAGTCCATTCTGACTCATAACGGCCCCAT
>NW_004444029.1:4162579-4164626 GCF_000243295.1 Trichechus manatus latirostris
CTAACTAAAGTTTCTCAGCATTTTTCTTTTTGGGAAGCAAGACTGGCTTCAGGATTTTCTTCACTCGTAAAACAGACAGAAGTGGAAATAATTTATAAATGTTTAAAATGTAGGGTTTATACTCAGGATTTCTTTTTCCTTTCTTTTCCTTCATTTCGATTTAGAAATCAAGTGTTCCTAATCCAGGTGCAGAAGGATCAGGAGGCCACTATGAGCTCAGTTAACACCTAAGGGTTTGGGCAGGTTGGTTATGTACTAGGGCACTGAGGACCTGGACTCCGGGTCTAGGAGGGTGCGAGGAAGACACAAACCAGGAGGGCAGATTTTGACACGACTGGGGTGGCTGTGGCCCTCTCCTAACCCCACTCAAGCATCTGCAAGCAGATAAACACTTCATGGTTTTGTTCGTTTGTGTTAAAATTACACTGTAAACTATCAGAACTAGTAGATGAGTTCATCAAGGCTGCAGGATGCAAGGTCAATAGACAGTATCAATTGTCTTTCTATATACTTGCAATGAAGAATCAGAAAAAGAAAAACTAGGGAACAATTCAATTCACAATAATATTAGAAAGAGTAAAATGATTAGGAAGACATTTAGCATAAGAAATACCAAACTTATACTCTGAAAACTATAGAATATTGTTCAAAAAAATTAAAGAATAAATAAATGGAAAAATATTCCATGTTCATAGGTTGGAAGACTTAATATTGTTAAGACTGCAATACTCACCAAATTGATCCACAGATACAATGTAATCCTTATCAGAATTGCAGCTGACTTCTTTGTAGAAATTGGCAAGTTGATTCTAAAATTCATATGGAATTTCAAGAACCAAGAATAGCCAAAACAATCTTGAAAAAGAAGACCAAGATAGGATGATTCACACTTCCTCATTTGAAAATACAGTACATAGCAACAGTAATCAAGACAGTGTGGTACTAGCACAAGGATAGACACACAGACCAATAGACTAGAACTGACATCCAGAAAAGGGTGCCAAGACCAGTCAACAGGGAAAGAATATCGTCTTCACAAATGATGCTGAGACAACACGCATAAGATAGAGCAACATGCAAAAGGTAGACCCATACTTCATACCATATACAAAAATTAACTCAAAATGGATAGAAGACCTAAATGCAATAGCTTATACTACAAAAGTCTTAGAAGAAAACATAATGGTAAATCTTCATGACCTCAGATTTGGCAAAAGATTCTTAGATATGACATCAAAAGCATAAGCAACAAAAGAAAAAAAACAGATAATTTGGACTTTATCAAAATTAAAAACTTTTTGCTTCAAAGGACACCATCCAGAAAGTGAAAAGACAGCTCATGAATGGGAGAAAATATTTGCCTTGTATCCAGAAGATATAAAGAACACTTACATCTCTATGGTAAAAAGGCAAATAATCCAGTTAGAAAATGGGCAAATGATTTGCATAGCCATTTCTCCAAGGAAGATATACAAATGGCCAATAAGCACATGAAAAGATGTTCAACAGCATTGATCATCAGGGAAATGCAAATAAAAACCACAATGAGATACCATTTCCCATCCACCAGGATGGTTAGAACTGAAAAGATAATAAGTGTTGGTGAAGATGTGGAGAAATCAAAACCCTCACACACTGCTGGTGGGAATGTAAAATAGTTCAGCCACTTTAGAAAACAGTTTATTGATTAAACAAATGATTAAACACAGTTACCACATGATGCAGCAATTCTACTCCTAGATATGTACTCAAAAGAGACACAAAAACATGTCAACACAAAAACTTGTGCACAATGTTTACTGCAGCATTACTCATAACAGCCAAAAGGTAGAAACAACTCAAATGTCCATCAACTGAGGAATGGATAAAGAAAATGTGATATATGCATATAATGTAATACTATTCAGCCATAAAAAGGACTAAAGTATGGATACATGCTACAACATCAATCAAACTTGAAAATATTAAGCTAAGTGAAGAAGCGGGTCACAAAACACCACCTATTATATGATTTCACTCATGTGAAATGTTCAGAATAGGGAAATCT
>NW_004444029.1:4165770-4167559 GCF_000243295.1 Trichechus manatus latirostris
TGTCATATAAAATATCTGCTTCTTTATGCATTTTCATCTAATCCACCCTTGTTCCAATATTTCCACAATCACAGGACAATTATTTTTATATCAAATTAAACACATCAAAAACCATCCTTGGTTCCCCAGTGCTTGCAAAGGAAAACTATAACTTCTTAGTTTGTGTCTGAGGCTGGGTTCTCTAGAGAAGTAGAACCAGTGAAGCGTATGTGTATATACAGAGAGAGAGGAGAGAGAAATTTATATCAAGGAAATGGCTCACACTGCTGTAGAGGCTAGAAAGTCCCAAGTCTGTGGGTCAGGCTGGAGGCTTTAACTGCAGGGGCTGACGAACCCAAGATCAGCAGGTGAGAGGGCAAGCCGCTGGCTCACAGCTGCAGAGGCCAGCAAATCCCAAGATCAGCAGGCAAGCTACTAGCTCAAGTTCCAAGAACCAGAGGCCAGATGCAGGATCCAGTGGGAGCAAAAGCCTGGGAACATTGCCAGGAAGTCCACATATATTAGATGCAGGTTATATCCCCAAGGGAACTCCCTTTCAACTGACTGGCTGCTCATAGTAAATCTCATCATTAAGGTGATTATATTATATCAGATCTCATCATGGAGGTGATTACATCATTACAGGGCTGCCAAATTACATCATAACTACCAAACCACTGAGAATCATGGCCCAGCCAAGTTGACACACAACCTTAACCATCAAAGTTTGGAATTCAACATTCTTCACAATCTAGCTGTAGACTACCTACCTGTCTTAGTCATCTAGTGCTGCTATAACAGAAATACCGCAAGTGGATGGCTTCAACAAACAGAAGTTTATTCTCTCACAGTCTAGTAGGCTTCAAGTCCAAACTCAGGGCTTCAGCTCCAGGGGAAGGCTTTCTCTCTCTGGAGGACGGTCCTTGTCATCAATCTTCCCCTGGACTAGAAGCTTCTCAGGCGCAGGGACCCTGAGTCCAAAGGATGCGATCTTCTCCCCGCGCTGCTTTCTTGGTAGTATGAGGTCCCCTACTCTCTGCTTGCTTCCCTTTCCTTTCATCTCTTGTAAGATAAAAGGTGGTACAGGCCATGCCCCAGGGAAACTCCCTTTATATTGGATCAAGGATGTGACCTGAGTGAGGGTATTATACTACCTTAAGAAAAAATACGTAATTTAGAAGTTTATATAAGCAGAAATAATTAAAATCATACAAAAGGATCAGAGTGAAAAGTGTGGCTCCCTCCTACTTCAAATTCCTAGTTTCCCTCCCTAGAGACAACCAGTTGCCAATTGTTTGTATAGCTTCCAGGGATGCTTACTTTGCTTCTGTTCTGCACCCCAACCTATCGTGGCCTCTCCATGCACACCCCACCTGCTCAGCACCTAAGATGGACTGCCTTTATTGTTAATTATCTTTTCCTGTGCATAAAAGTTATGCATCCCACTGAAAGCACAACTATGTGCTATACTTTACATTATTATTATTTATTTCACTCATAACATCAAAAACCCAGGTCCTTCCATGTTGTATGTAGACATCACTGTAAATATTCATTGATTGCCAAAGATAGAGCAAACTCTGCTCAGAACAAGTCTAGGCTCTCTGCTGACAGTAGGGAGTAACACTGTAACAAGGAAAAATGAGGTTGGGGAGTGGAAAGAGAGAGTTACATGGAGAAAATATTATCTTGAATGTTTTTACAAATACATAGAGGCAAAAACAGTACAGCAACTTTCATTGAGAATACCCAAACTTGATATTGCTCTTCTGACAACTTTATACACTGGCTGAGGGTGGACCATACTCTC
>NW_004444029.1:4168949-4191028 GCF_000243295.1 Trichechus manatus latirostris
GTGATGTGCTACAGATGAGTTAGGGGTCTCTTTCACATAAGCTATATTGGCCCATCAGAGGATGACAACACAGGCAAGAAGTGAGATGACACATGGGCCGAGCATCGAGGCACCATCATCCCTCTAGGTTGCTGACCTATAAAATCGTCAGCCCAGAAACTCATCCTAAACAGAGTAAACTTAAAAAACAAGAACGGGAAAAAATAAAAACTAAACCGAAGGGGTAAAAACTAAAGTTCAAAAAAACTTTTTTGTTTTGAACTGAGTCTCAATAATATTAGACAAGTGAAATTTTGACTTAACAACCAAAGAGTTAGTCCTTCATAAAGATGGAATAATCTCATGTGTTAAATGTATCTTACTATTGAATGAAATGAAATACTGGTCAGAGGAGTAATAATTTATTGTTTGCTTTACAAAATAATTGAAAAATACTGGAGTCTTAGACGTTGTTACAGATTAAATTGTGTCCCCCCAAAAGATACACTGAAATTCTAACTCCTGTCCCTATGACTGTCACCTTGTTTGGGGAAATATGGCTTTTCCTTGCAGCTGCTATCAGTTAAATTAATGAGGTCATACCAGAGTAGGGTGGGTCCAAATCCTAATCCCTTCTGCGTTCATCTAATAAAAGGGAAGAACAAACACGAGAAAAGAGTCACACACAAGGGAAGACCACATGTGAGGATCTGTCTACACGCCAAAGAACGCCAAGGAACACGTGGGGCCAGCAGAAGCTGAGAGAGACAAGGGGAGGTCTTCCCCTACAGCCCACAGAGAGAGCACAGCCCTCCCAATGCCCTGAATTCAGACTGACAGCCATCAGAACTGGTTGGGTGAATGCACAGTCTGAATACATTATACATAAATTTCCGTTTTTTAAAACCACCCACCTTGTGGAATGTTTGTTACGGAAGCACTAGGAAACTAAGACAGACTGAGGTAAACCACTTTACATCTAACCACAGAAAGGAGCCCCTCCACCCCATCCCCAACAAGTAGCCACTCAGACTTTGCTAGAAAATGTTAGATTACTGAACGCTTCATTACTGGAGAGAACCATATAAAAAATTCTTCCATATATGTAATCAACATCAGCTTTCTTATAACTTTTACTCATTCTAATTCTTGGAGAAAAACAAATCAGTCTAAATCAAAGGGGTAAATAAAAATACAGAAGACATAAAATGCATTTCAAACTTGGTTTTCCTGAATTGTGGATTACCCGGCCCACATCATATACAGGGACCTTCCCAATGGTATTTACTAGAAATTTCAGTGATTAAGGGAAATGGTGAGACCATGTCTCACATAACTTTGGACATATTATCAGGAGAGACCAGTCCCTGGAGTAGGACATCATGCTTGGTAAAGTAGAGGGTCAGCTAAAAAGAGGAAGCCCCTCAATGTGATGGATTGATACAGAGGCTGTTACAATGGGATCGAGCATAACAACGTTAACGAGCATGACGCAGGACCAGGCAGCGTTTCGTTCTGTTGTACATAAGGTCACTATGAGTAGGAAGCGACAGATGGCACCTAACACCAACAACAAGGAAAGCCCTCAAATGAAGAGGATGATGTCGCTGACATCTGAGAGATGGAGATATTCGTGAATACTCTTCCTTTTACTGTTGTGGCCTTCCGTCTGTTTTCCTCATCCTTCCGTTTAAATCACAACTCCTTTTCACTGAGAACGATTTTAGCTGGGTTCTACTCTAATTACAGCAGACAGCATGTTTATACTAAGAAGACATTTGTTAGCCCAAGTGACTGACTGGTGAAATGCAAAGAGCAGAGCATTGTGAAGTCACTTCCCGCTCCGCTCATCCCAAGCGTTGGCCACCAGGGAGGTAAACACACAGAGCCCTTGCACTGCTTACTAATGCACGGCCTCTGCGAACAGCTCTGCACTCTGCTGGAAATGGTGCCTTCCACACCAGCCGCTTACACGCCAGCCTCTACCTCTCTGGCGGGAAGTTAGTCTCAAGGCCACAGAGTAAAATGCCTCTCCTCCAAACACAGTATTCAGACTGACGCCATCTCTGTCTGCCCTGGGCAGAATCACGAGACCTCGGCTCCTAGCCACACCTGCATAAAAAGCCCTCCTGTGCAGCTGTAGACAGGCAGCTGCTCTGGAGCAGGGCTGCCCGAGGCAAAGGCCAAGTGTGAACCTGAACCTGATCCAGAGCCTGACGCCTCTGTGGACATTAAAACTGTCAGGCAAGCCTACAAAATATGCCCAGTACCTGTTTCGCTGAGCTTGCTGGCCTTCCAAGTGTGCTGACCTCCATGTTTCACCCAGACTCTGACACTCTACCTGGAGAGCAAAGAGAATGAAATCGTTGACACAAGAGGATAAGATAGATGTCTGTAACAGAACATTCCATTTGTCTCTTACATCTATGCTTTCTTTAAATTATGGGACATTTAAGGATGCTGTTCAAACAAGTTTTGGGCAGGCTTAACATTTAAATTTTGTTATGGGTTTAAAGCAGCTTCACTGTGAACTTCCTATAACCATATAGATTTGTTTTCATTTCATCTGTTTTAATTTGATGATTAACCAAATAAACCTTTTTAATTCTCAGTTTGTTAAGAATTTATTTTCTGTGCCATGACAGAACATCAGTACAGACTGCTTCCTCTGTTCTAAACAGGCGTGCTGGTCTTCGTTTAAACGTGTTTATGATCCTGGTTATAAGTGTGTGAGCAGCTGTGAAGAGGACGTGGCTGGGAATGAAGAAGGAGGGGTTGAATGGTCACTTCTCACTTGTCTGTTTAGACAATGTGGTAACTTGCGAGCGACGAAACTATGATCTATCGTGTCTACTTGGACACGGAGATTTTCTGGGCCCCGATTCCCCACTCATATACTGAGGATAAAAATACTGTATTTCACCAACTCTAAGACACCACTGAGTGTAACATACACTGTTATTTTAGGTACTGCTAGGGAAAACACAACACCACTTCAGCTATGATGTGATGCTCTCTTATCCTTTAAAATTGTTATTTTACACTTACTGAAAGATCCTTTTTAGCCTTACTTGGGCATGTATGTTTAACCATAGAGCACACAAGTGTTTCTATGGTTTCCTGTGTGCACAATAACTTTTCAGTATGGTATAAATAGCTTTAACCAATCTATCCAGGCACAGGCAATGAAGCCATGCCCTCCTGGTCGGCAGGGGTTACAATGCGCTGTCGATAGTACGATGCTCCCAAGGTCAGAGGTGTGCATGTGTGAGGAAAAAAAACGTATCTTAGACCCTCTGAAAAATGTAAGTTATAATCAGTATAAATCACTGTTGATGTTCTTATCACTGTTATGCTTGCTACTATTATCAAATCCCTACTGCAGATGAGTATTTTCTGCACTGTACAAAACTGAATCCTAATGCTAATCTACTTCCACACCATAGAAACTATGGTGGTGAAATTAATGTTTGAGTGTAATACAGAAAAGAAGTTCTCCCTTTGTCAATATAAATTCTTCTGGGTGCTTCTCAGGCCAAATGTCATCAATAATCTGGTATCCAGTTATTTCATTGTTTGCCTTTGTACCTGGAGTGATCAAAGTCTTCCAGGTAATATGGACAGCAGGACTCTGTGGTAGATTTTCCTCTGAATAAGGGAGTATGCTCAGCTACCACCTTTAACAGCAGCTCTCTGTGTGATCGTCCCAGAGGCTGCCCAAGTATATCAGCCAGTCCACACTTCTCGATTTCCTCTAAATTTCTACTCCTCCTGTGACAGAAAGCCTTAAGAAAATGATAGCTCCATTCTGTCAAGCCTTACAGACTTTAGGGCTTTATATCAATTCCACTGGCGCGACGTATTCCACCTGGATGGCCTCACTCTAGCCCGCACTGCGCTGAGCTGCTTCTCTGGCTCACGAGGCAAGGTATACAGTGCTGCAGAGGTCACTTCTCCAGGGCGAGCAACCTTCCTGGTTCGCCCAACCAGACAGGAAAGCATTAGAACACACGACATTAAATAAATCTCTCAGTGTGATGAACTTGGAGAGGATCAAAGCTATTTGTAGTTCGGGTTTAAACTGCCTTCACCTATAATGAACATAAATCTCACCTGTTAAAACTCATCAATTTTGTGTTTTTAATAAAAATAAGGATGAGTCGCTAAAAACACAAACGAAGAAAAGCCAGAGTCCACTTGTTGTCAGTAGCATTATGGGTATTCCTGTCCATAAGAATAAGACAAAAAATTTACTCTTTCAAAATCCATGTCTAAAATTCCCTGGGTTTTGCAAATTTTGAGATTTTTGTGTGACTTTACAGTCACCTCTACAACATCTTACAGTTTTGGAATGATGGGATTTCAACCACACTAAATTTCCTGTAGTATTCGCTTTACAGATTGCTCGGGTCTTCCGGTAAATGACCAGCGCAGCGCCAGCAAAGGGACCTGGAGGTAGACCAGTGTTTTACTCTCAAGGTGTGTTCCTCTGCTGCCCTCTGCTGTAAGAATCAGTGATTTTTACAAGGCCGTCAGAATTACTAGTCATTGAAAAAGCAGACTACCAACTAAAAACTCTTATCTTGGAAAGAAAAAACACAAAAGTAAGCTAAAAGAAGGGGTGGCCATTTTTCATTATTATAAACTACCCAAAACGTTGGCCACTTTAAGTCACCATCATTAACACAACGTTCCAAAAACACAAGCAGTCACGCCAAGCCGTGCTGCCTGCATCTGCTGTCGCAGGAGGAGACTATCTCAGGACCACAGGTTGAAACTTTTTTATCCACCTCATGATCGGTAAATACAGTTAAAACAAGACACATAGTAAAGTCTATAAACTTTGACTTCTGCCCCTCAACCTCCTCCTTCGAAAAGTCTCCTCCATTTACTAAAGAAAGAAAAAAAGTTATTTTCCTCTCTTTTCAAAACTGGAATGAAATTGATGGTCTATTATTTACCCTTGCTTATTTGTTGTTGGCGGCCACTTAGTGGGCACCTGACTCTTGTTGACGACACACACAATGGAACAAACCCGCCGCCTCGTCCTGTGCCTTCCCTATGATCAGTTGTGAATCACTGCTGTGATCCATAGGGTTTTCACTGGCAGATAGTCAGAAGTAGCTCACCATGCCTTTCTTCCTAGTCTGCACTGATCTCAAAGCTCCACTGAAACCTGTTCATCATCATAGTAACATGTAAGTGTCCACCGACAGATGGGTGGTGGCTGTGCATGAGGTGCCCTGACCAGGAATTGAACTGGGTCTCGGGCGTAAAAAAAAAAAAAAAACAAACCCATTGCCATCGAGTCAATTCTGACTCATAGCAACTGTACAGGACAGAGTAGAACTGCCCCATAGGGTTTCCAAGGAGCGGCTGGTAGATTCAAACCGCTGACCTTTCGGTTAGCAGCCAAATGCTTAACCATTGCACCACCAGGGCCCCGGGTCTCATGCATGGAGGGCGAGAATTCTACCGCTGATCCATGGATTTTCTTCTTTCTATCCTTCCTTCCTTTCTTCCTCCAACAAACATGTAGTGAGCATATTTTATGTCCCAAGCACCTTGTGACGACCTAGAACAAGACTGGCTTCTGTCTTCACGGAACTTACAGCCTACTCAGAGATACACACATTTAACAAAAAATTGCAGGAATAAGTATTTGTCTTAGTCATCTAGTGCTAGTATAACAGAAATACCACAAGTGGATGGCTTCAACAAAGAGAAGTTTATTCTCTCACAGTCTAGTAGGCTGCAAGTCCAAATTCAGGGCATCAGCTCCAGGGGAAGGCTCTCTGTCTGTCGGCTCTGAGGCGAGGTCCTTGTCATCAATCTTCCCTCGGTCTGGGAGCATCTCAGCACAGGAACCTCAGGTCCAAAGGACAAGCTCTGCTCCCAGCACTGCTTTCTGGCAGTCCATGGTATATTCAATATTCTTTGCAAACACCATAATTCAAAGGCATCAATTCTCCTTTGGTCTTTCTTATTCACTGTCCAGCTTTTGCATGCATATGAGGTGACTGAAAACACCATGGCTTGGGCCAGTCATACCTTAGTCCTCAAGGTGATATCTTTGCTTTTCAACACTTTAAAGAGGTCTTTTGCAGCAGATTTGCCCAATGCAATACGTCGTTTGATTTCTTGGCTGTTGATTCCATGAGTACTGACTGTGGATCCAAGTAAAATAAAATTCTTGACAACTTCAATATTTTTTCTGTTTATCATGATGTGCTTATTGGTCCAGTTGTGAGTTTTCTTTTCTTTATGCTGAGGTGTAATCCATACTTAAGGCTGTAGTCTTTGATCTTCATCAGTTTTTCAAGTCCTCTTCACTTTCAGCAAGCAAGATTGTGTCATCTGCATAACGCAGGTTGTTAATGAGTCTTCCTCCAATCCTGATGCCCTGTTCTTCTTCACATAGTCCAGCTTCTCAGATTATTTGCTCAGCATACAGACTAAGTACAGTGAAAGGATACAACTCAGACACACATCTATCCTGATTTTAAACAACGCAGTATCCCTTAGCTCTGTTCAAATGACTGCCTCTTGATCTATGTACACGTTCCACATGAGCACAATTCAGTGTTCTGGAATTCCCATTCTTTGCAACATTATCCATAATTTGTTATGATCCACACAGTCAAATGCCTTTGCATAGTCAATAAAACACAGGTAAAATATCTTTCTGGTATTCTCTGCTTCCAAGCAAGATCCATCTGACATCATCAATGATATCCCTTGTTCCATGTCCTCTTCTGAATCTGGCTTGAATTTCTGGCAGTTCCTTGTCTATGTACTGCTGCAACCATTTTTGAATTATCTTAAGCATAATTTCACTTGCATGTAATATTAATGATATTGTTCAATAACTTCCACATTCTGTTGGCTCATCTTTCTTTGGAATGGCCAGGTAGCTGTCTTCCAAATTTCTTGGCATAGACAAGTGAGCACCTCCAACGTTGCATCCGTTTGCTGAAACATCTCAACTGGTATTATGTTAATTCCTAGAGCTTTGTTTTTCACCAATGCCTCAGTGCAGCTTGGATTTCTTCCTTCAGTACCATCAGTTCTTGATCATATGCTACCTCCTGAAATACCTGAACGTTAATCAGTTCTTTTTGGTATAGTGACTCTGTGACTTTCCCTTTATGCTTCCTGTGTCATTTAATATTTTCCCCATAGAATTCTTCGATATTGCAACTGAAGGCTTGAATTCTTTCTTCAGTTCTTTCAGCCTGAGAAATGCCAAGCATGTTCTTCCCTTTTGGTTTTCTATCTCCAGCTCTTTGCACATTCCAATATAATACTTTGTCTTCTATTGCCACGCTTTGAAATCTTCTTTTATTTCATAATTTCTTCTGTTTGCTTTAGCTACTCTATGTTCAAGAGCAAGTTTCAGTCTCTTCTGACATCCACTCTGGTCTTTTTTTTTCCCCGTCTTTTTAATCACCTCTTGCTTTCTTCATGTATGATGTCCTTGATGTCATCCCACAACTAGTCTGGCCTTCAGTCATTAGTGTTCAATGTGTCAAATCTGTTCGAGATGGTCTCTAAATTCAGGTGGAATATACTCAAGGTTGTACTTTGGCTCTTGTGAACTTGTTTTAATTTTCTTCAGCAGTCCCTGGTATGTTACATATATATGTGTGTGTGTATATATATATATATATATACTATACATCAATAAAGTTAATTTATTAACTGTACCATCAAGAATTGCCAAAATATGAGGAAAGCCTGTAGAATTGTAGACCTCAAAATGGAAAAAATTAACTCAGATAAAACAAAGATCACAGGAGCTCAGAATACAGTGTCAAAGTAAATACATTTAATATCTTTACAGAGATCAGAGAAAATATTTCACCCATGAAAATAAAACAGCATGGTTTTAGAAAAGAAATATCCTGAGAATAACAAAGAGCTTATGGAAATTAAGTACATATATTTGGTACTAGAAATAAGTGTTAAAAGATAAAATTCAGATTATCTCCAAAAAGGTAGAACAAAAAGAAATCGTATCATAGCCAAGTTGACACATTTTAACCATCACAGTTGTTCTATGTTCCTTTTCTCTCCTTTTGTGCCTTCCTTTTCATTGACAGAGCATTTTTATTTGTCTACTCTCCCCATTAGCTCTTTATTCTTTTTCCTGGAGATTACAATATGCGTCCTGATTTATTTATCAGTCTGATATTACCTTGGATTTCTGCATTTTTGACTATGCAAAGATCTTACAGGACTTTAACTCCATTTTACAAACTATTGTTGTAATCTATTTTAACTTTTTGTGCATTTTAATGCCATAGGACATTATGATTATGGTTTTCTATAATCAATATTCATTTAGATTTACCCACCTATTTACCCTTTCACTACTCTTTAATATTTCCTTCATCTTGGAATTCCCATCTGCGATCATTTTACTTTTTGCCTGAAACCATATTTCCTTCAGTGTAGGTCTGATGGCATTGAATTAACTGGGTTTTTGTTTTTTTACTTAAAATGTCTTTATTTCATATTTTGTGCACAGAACTCTAGTTTTGCTGATTTTTTCTTTCAACATTTCAAACCTTTTATTGTCTACTCTTTCATTTTTTTCTGCTGAGAAGTTATCTACCTAATTATTGTTCTTATATAAATGATCTGCCTTCTGTATTCCCTTTAGCTTTAAAGATTTATTATTTTGTTTTTCAGCATATTTTCTATGATGTGCATGAAGTATGTTTCTTTTAAATCCTCTTGCCTGGTATTCATAGTGCTTCCTGAATCTGTGGTTTCATGTTTTCCATCAATTGTGACAAATTATTCTCATCTACCATCTTTTCAGATATTGCTTCTGTCATTCTCTTCCTCTTTTCAATTATGTGCGTATTAGACTACCTCACTAGAGCCTCTGTGTCTCTTACATCTCCTCTATATTTTCCATTATTTTTCCCTCTTTATTTCATTCTGGAGATTTTATTCTGATTTAGCTCCTGGTTCATCAATTATCTCTTCAGTTGTATTCAATATGCTTTTAAATTTATTTATTGAGTTCTTATGGAGTTCTGGGTGGTCCAAACGATTAAGCTCCGGGCTACTAACCAAAAGATTGGCATTCAAATCCACGTGTCTCCGAAGAATGGCCTGGAGGTCTGCTTCTGAAAGGTCACAGCAGTGAAAACCCTATGGAGAGCAGTTTTACTATGCATAGTTGGAGTCACCGTACGTCAGAAATGAATCAAAGGTAGGTAACTGGATTGGTTTGGCTTTGGTTTTACTGAATTATTAATTTTCACTACTGTATTTTTCAGTTCTGGAATTATCTATTTTTTACGGTTATGAATTTACGCTGTAATTCTTAATTTTGTCTTATTTCATTGGAAGTTTTAAACTCAGTTATTAAACTTTGTGACTGATAACTTTTGCTTCTATTACATATTTTTTTTCTGGCTTGTGCCCATGTTGTCTTTTTCTCTCATATGCCTAGTTAATTCTACTTTATATTTCCCTCTGCCAAGAGTCACTAGCAATCTGGGATGACATCAATCCAATCTCAGTGCCAGGGTTTTTAAGATGGAGTGGCAGTTCCGGTGAGGGCCTTTTCTGTTTGTCTCACCATTATTCCCCCAGCCCTTCACAGTCCCCGCCTCCTTGACAGCATATCTTTTATTCCACTCCCTTCCTCCCAACAAGGCCTGTGCTTTCCTATAGACCAATCTGGAGGGACTACTGTGTAAAACCACCACAAACTCCGTCCCAGTCAGCACAGTGACAGACCGGCCAGGCAGCCCTCAGCCACCTTCATATAAACAGGAGACCAGACACTTGACACTTACCCATCACTAGCATCAGGATGGGGAGCCTGTGGGGGTGAGCAGCCACGTTTCAGGACTTGCATTCTGAAGCTGGCTTCATCATGCAAGCTGGGGTAGCACCTTCTGCCGAGCCCGATGGGGCTGCTGTCGTCCTGACTCTCCTCGCCCTCCTCCTGCTCAGAGGAGCCCATGAGGCTGCCCCAGCAAGCCTCCATAGGAAGGTGTCCGCTTGGGCAGCGTGCCCAAGAAGAGCTGTCCTATTCTGTCCAGGCACTCACTGTACATATGGTCAGTTTCCCTCTGAACAGCCTACAACAAGCACAACCAGATGACATTAAGCAGGGGCTGCACAAACGGAGGGCCGTTCTCCATGGAGGCGTGTCCCTGTGTGTCTTGTGAACGGAGAAACCGTAGGACAGCCTGGCCACAAACATATCCACCTCACTGCAGAATCCCCTGGAAGCAGAATGCTCTAGAACATGTCAGCGCACTCTTCTCCATGGGCAGAGGGCACGAAGGAATACCTAGTCACGACGGTTTTGTTCTTTCCAAGGCGACTGGAGCCCGGGATGGCCCAGCTTCCCGGTCCATCGTCACCACTTCACGGCTCAGGACACAGGAGCCACTCGCTCCGGAGGCTATGGATCCATCAAACGAAGCAGCTGACCTAGATTTCCCAGCAACTCATCGGCCACTTCTACTTAAGTCCTCCCCAGCGACGCTAAGACCAGCCTGGGTGAGTCTGCGCTCCTTCTTGGCACCGGTGCGGACCATGACTCAGGACGACGGCGCGCTGACTGCACTGCTGCTCGGGCTTCGCTTTGTCGGCCTGTGGCCCGGGTCTGAAGAAGCGGCTTCGGACATTCCACAGGGACTCTCCATGGCGGCGCCCAGCTCGCCTCCACCTAAAGGCTGCTGCGGCGGTGGCGGGTGCAGACGCGGCGTTCCCCCGTTAGGCCGCCAAACGCTGCTGCCGTCGCTGCCTTCAGGCAGCTCCAAGCAGCTGCGAGCTCAGACCACGGAGCGCGAAAGCCTCCCGGCATCCCCCGCGACGCTCCCGGCGTCCCCCGCGGCCTCCCCACCGCCCAGGCCCGCCCAGCCTCGCCCGCGCGCGCCTGGCCCACGTGACCTGGGGCGGCTCCCTAAACCCACGGAGGCTTTAGTTATGGCGGAGGCTGACGCTGTGGCCGTCACGACGCGGTGGCGCACCATGCAGGCCTGTGAGGCAGGAGGAGCGTTCTTGGAGAACTTCGGGTCTCCAGTTCCTGTCTTCATAGCCCGCAAAACTGCTGAGTGAATGGAAACACAAACTCTAGTGCAGCATACAGTGGAGAGTTACCCAGTGATAAAAAGAAATGATCTCTCCAACCACAGAACAGGCAAATGTATGGAGATCAAAGTTTATTAGTGATTACCAGGGGTGAGAGGGAGAGGGAAGGAGGGGTTATTGCTTATGGAGAACTGAGTTTAGTGGTACAGTGATGGAAAAGTGGCATTGATTAAAGAGAAGATTGCACAGCCTATTAATGTAATTACTTTCAATTAGTTGTACCCCTATAAAAAGTTGAATTGGCAGAAATTGTGTGATAGATATATTGACCAAAAAAAAAGAGTAGCTGCTGAGGCTGCTTATGTACAACCAAAAACCTTCTGGGATTTGGTTCCTTGGTTTGGAGGTTTCGGGTCACGGTTTCATGGGACATCCCAGTAAATTGGCTTAATAACGTATTTAGTGCTTCTATTCTACCTCCCAGTTTGTCGAGTAGTGCCTAGGGTCTTAAAAGCTTGCAAGCGGCCATCGAAGGAACAACAACTGGTGTCTATTCTCTTGGAGCAGCAGAGGAAGGAGAGTCAGGAATAGGAGGAGGATATGGAATGTGTGGCTAATCACCTCCATGAACAGCTGCCTCCTTTACCATGACACCAGAACTGGATGGTGTTCAGCTACCATTAGTGAACATTTTGATCAAAGATTCTATAGAAGAATCCTGATCAAAAAAGGGAAAATGCAGAACAGAATTTCAAATTATCATGGACTCCAGACTGGTGCCATGAAGGGTGGATGAACCCCTGAAACTATTGCCCTGAGATAATCTTTAAAAAGTAAACCAAAAATATCCCCTGAAGTCTTCTTAAAACCAAACAAAAGTTTAGCTTAATTAGTAAAAAAATGTCTGCCTTGAGCATTATGCTCTTTTAAGATCTATTGTATATGTGACCAAAGTGACAATACAACTTGAAAGATTAGATAGGAATCTTAGGGGACGGTGACTGTGTATTAATGGGGGAAGAACAACTCAGAAAAGGAGGGTGATATTGGTTGCACAACTCAACGAATATAATCAATGTCACTGAATTGTATATTCTCAACAACAAAAAAATAAATTATTTAAAAAAAAAACTAGAGAC
Organism: Trichechus manatus latirostris; assembly: GCF_000243295.1. NCBI lineage: Eukaryota > Metazoa > Chordata > Mammalia > Sirenia > Trichechidae > Trichechus > Trichechus manatus. The sequence goes on from NW_004444029.1 coordinate 4,181,135, forward strand.
AGTAAAAAGGTTAGTGTTTGCTAGAGTCTCACGGGGAGCAGGAGAAAAAATAGTGGAGCACAGGGCATTTTTAGGGCAGTGAAAGTATTACGTAGTGAATATGTATTACAATGAAACTATACTATAATGGTGGACACATGATACGCATTTATCAAAACCCATTGTTGTTGTCTTCGAGAGGGCTGAGATTCATGGCAACCATATATAGCAAAACAAAACGTTGCCTGGTCCTGCGCAATCTTCATGATCCTTGGTCTCTTTGAGTCCATTGTTGCAGCCACTGTGTCAATCCATCTCATTACGGAACTCGCTCATTTTTGCTGACCCTCTGCTTTACCAAACACGATGTCCTTTACTAGAGATTAGTCTTTCCTGATGATGGGTCCCAAGTAAGCAAGCCAAAGTCTCACCATCCTCACTTCTAAGGAGCATTCTTGTTGTATTTCTTCTAAGACCGATTTGTTTGTTCTGGCAGACCACAAAGTATTCAATATTCTTTGTCAACATCGCAGTTGGAATGCATCAGTTCTTCTTCTGTCTTCCTTTTTCACTGTCCAAATTTCCCATGCATATGAGGTGATTGAAAAGAATATGGTTTGGGTCATAAAAACCTTATGAAAACTTTGCTTTTTAAAATGCTAATGAGGTCTTTTGTAGCAGATTTGCCCACTGAAATATGTCATTTCATTTCTTGACTACTGCTTCCATGACATTGATTGTTGATCCAAGTAGAATTAAACCTTTGACAACTTCAATTTCTTCACCATTTATCGTAATGTTGTTTACTAGTCCAGTTGTGAGGGTTTTCATTTTCTGCACAATCAAGTGTAATCCATACTGAAGGCATAGTCTTTGACATTCATCAGTAAATGTTTCAAGTCATCTTCATTTTCAGCAAACACGATTGTGTCATTTGCAAATAACAGGTTGCTCATGCATCTTCCTCTAATCCTGATGCTGCATCCTTCTTCATATAGTCTGACGTCTCAGATTATTTGCTCAGCATACATATTGAATAAGTGAAGTGAAATGATAAAACTCCACCTAATGCCTTTTCCAGGAGTCCTGGTGGTGCAGTGGTTAAAAAGCTTGACTGCTAAGTAAAAAGTCAGCAGTTTGAATCCACTGGCCACTCCTTGGAAACCCTATGGGGCAGTTTTACTCTGTCCTATAGGGTCGCTATGAGTGGGAATCAATTTGACAGCAGTGGGTTTGGGTTTTTTTAATGGGTTAATGCTTTTTCCAGTTTTGAACCACGCAGTACCCCTTTGTTCTGTTCAACCTCTGGATCCACGTACATGTTCTGTATGAGCACAGTTAAGTGTTCTGGAATTCCCAATGTTATCTATAATTTGTTATGAACCAGTCAAATGCCTTCACATAGTCAATAAAACACAGATAAACACTTTTCTGGTATTCTCTGCTTTCAGCCAAGATCCTTCTGACGACAGCCACGACATCCCTCACTCCATGACCTCTTCTGACTCCAGCTTGAAGTCCTGGCAGTTTCCTGTTAATATATAGCAACAGTCCTTTTTGAACTATCTTCAGCAGATGTATACTAGCATGTGATATTAATGATATTGTTTGATAATTTCCACATTCTGTTTGATTGCCTTTCTTTGGAATAGGCACAAATGTGGGTATCTTCCAGTCAGTTGGTCAGGAAGCGGCCTTCCAAATTTCTTGGCATAGATGAGTGAGCGCTTCCAGTGTTGCATCTATTTGTTGAAGCACCTGAATTCGTATTCCATCAATTCCTGGAGCCTTGTTCTTCACCAATGCCTTCAGTGCAGTTAGGATTTCTTCCTTCAGTACCAGCAGTTCTTCATCACATGCTGCCTCTTGAAATGGTTGAATGTCAAGCAGTTCTTTTTGGTACAGTGACTCTGTGTATTCCTTCCATCTTCTTTTGATGCTTTCTGTGTCAATTTTTTGCCTGTAGAATCCTTCAATATTACAACACAAGGCTAGAATTTTTTCTTCAGTTCTTTCATCTTGTGAAATGCCAATTGTATTATTCCCTTTTGGTTTTCTAACTCCAGGTATTTGCACATTTCATCTTAATACTTTACCTTGTCTTCTTGAGATGTCCTTTGAAAGCTTCTGTTCAGCTCTTTTCCTTCATCATTTCTTCCATTTGCTTCAGCTACTCTGTGCTTAAGAGCAGGTTTCAGAGCCTCTTCTGACATCCATTTTGGCGATTTCCTCCTTTCCTGTCTCTTTATTGATCTTTCACTTTCTTCATATATGTTATGCTTTAAGTCTTTTCACAGATCTTCTGGTTTTCAGTCATTAATGTTCAGTGCATCAAATCTATTCTTGAGATGGTCTCTAAATTTAGGCAGGATGTATTCAATGCCGTACTTTGGCCCTTTTGGACTTGCTTTGATTTTCTTCAGTTTCAGCTTGAACTTGAACTGAGCAATTGATGTTCCGTTCATCTGTCAGCTCCTGACTTTGTCTTGACTGATAATATTGAGCTTCTCCATCGTCTCTTTCCATAGTCGATTTGATTCCTTTGTAGTCCATCCTGTGAGGTCCACATGTATAGTCATCATTTTTTTGTGTTGTTGTAAAAAAGTTATTTCTGATAAATAAGTCATTGGTCTTGCAGAATTCTATCATGTGATCTCCAGCATCATTTCAATCACCAAGGCTGTATTTTCCAACTACTGCTTCTTATTCTTTTCCATATATCTCGATTTCACATTTGATCAATTTCATATTGCAGCAATTTATAAAAAAAAAAAAATTCAGTTTCTGCATCTTTGGCATTACTTACTGGCACATAAATTTAAATAATAATCGTATTAATTGGTCTTCCGTGTAGGCATATGGATATTAACCTATCACTGACAGCATTGTACTTCAGGATAGATTTTGAAACATTTTTTGATGATGAGTGCAACACTGTTCCTCTTCAATTTGTCATTCTCAGTGTGATGGTAAAGACGTGTCCACTTAGCTGGGCCATGATTCTCCGTGTTTATATGTGATCACCTCCATGATGGGATCTCCTGTGAGTAGCCAATCAGTTGAAAGGGAGTTTCCTTGGGCGTGTGGCCTGCACCCGAATATAAGTAGATGTTCTGGCTTTTGACTGCTCTGGATCCTGCAGCTGCCTCTTGTTCATCTGACCTCTGGTTCTTGGGACTTGAGCTAGCAGCTTGCTTGCCAATCTTGGGATTCATCGATCTTCACAGCTCGTGAGCGAGACCCCTGTTGTCCAACCTGCTGATCTTACGTTTACCAGCCCCTGCAACTATGTGACTCAGGAGAAACCTCTACCCTGATCCATGGACTTGGGATGTTCCAGCCTCTACAATTGCATGAGCTGTTTCCTTGATATAAATGTCTCCCTCTATATGCATATGTATATGCTTTACTGGTTTTGCTTCTCTAGAGAACCCAGCCTAAGACACTCAGCATAGTAGACCATATTATTTTTGAATTCAGAATAGCCAATACCAATCAATTCCATGTCAATAACATCTAGGATACTGATCTTCAATCATTCCATTTCATTTTGACAACTTCCTGTTTTCCTTGATTCATATTTTATACGTTCCATGTTCCAGTTACTAGTGGATGTTTGCTGCCATTACTTCTCATTCTGAGTGATGCCACATCAGCAAATGAAGGTCCTGAGGTTTTACCGTATCTGAGGCATTAAAATTGACTCTACTTTGAAAAGGCACCTCTTCCCCAGTTGTATTTTGACTACCTTCCAACATAGGGGGCTCATCTTCCAGCACTATATTGGTCAATGTTCTGTTTTCATCCATAGGGTTTTCATTGGTGTGATGGTTAATGTTATGTGTCAACTTGTCTAGGCTATGAAGCTCAGTGTTTTGGCAGACACCATGAAATCACCTTCCATTTTGTGATCTAATGTGAGCAGCCAATAATTTAAAAAGGGAGTTTCCTTGGGGGGTGTGGCCTGCCTGCAGTATATAAATGGATGTTTGGGCAAAGCTCACTCTCTTGACCCTGCGCTCTTCTTGTCACCTAACCTACAGTTCTTGGGATGTAAGCCAGCAGAAGTTTCTGGCCTGCTGCCTTACCTGCAGATTTTTCATTCACCAACCCCTGCAACCTTGTTAGACATCAGAGTTCTTCAGTCTGTTGTCTGACCCAAAAATAGTAACACCACCTTTTTATTCCACTCCCCATGCCTGGTTTTTTCTATATTGAAGGATTAGAAAGCTGACAAAATAATGAAAGATACATAGGATATATATATATACATACATATATATATGTATACACACACACATTCCAGATTTTCAGGTTGCCTTATTAAGAAGATTGGTCTAAATTACCTAATATGTCATTACCTGAGGTAGAAGTTGATATGGAGTCCTTTCAATATTGTTTAGATCTAAGTATTTAAAAGTCTCCACTGTGATATTGTCTTTGATCCATGAGTTATTTAAAGTGTGTTAGTAAATTTCCAAAAGTTTCAAAATTTAAAAAATCTACCTCTGGTTATCATCCTCTAATTTAATTGCACTTTGCTCTGACAACTCTTTGAAATTTGTTGTGACTTGCCATTAAATCTAGCTTGTTCATTGTTTTTGTCCAAATCTTCTACATCTTTATGGATATTTTTCATTTATTTATCCTATCAATAATTGATTGGTTTTCCATAGTTTCACTACAATGTGACTATTAACTCTTCAAGCCTCTACTCCATTTTCTCTATAATCTCTGTCTGGGACTCTGATAAATTGCATAGTTGATCCCCTCATTCTATCCTTCACATTTACAACATTGAATTTTATATGAACCCTGGGATCTGGAAAACAGCCATGGTTAAAGAAATCTCCCCATAGTTTGTGTTCTGGAAAACAGCTTACCGCAAAGAACCACCCTTCGCCTATGGTTTATATAAGACTCACAGATGCCCTCTTGTTTATCTATGACAAGGCCAGACACCAGAACCAAAAACCCATTGCCGCTGAGTTGATTCCAACTCATGGTGACTCCATGTGCCAGAGTAGAACTGCAAAGCAGAGCTTTCAAGGCTGTGATCTTTTAGAAGCAGATCTATGAGCCTTTACTTCCAAAACACCTCTGGGTAGGTTTGACCCACCAACTTTTACCTTTAGTAATCCAGCATTTAACCATTTGAACCACTCAGGGACTCCTTCCCCCATATCATCTTCCCCCAGGCTCTTGAATATTGGCCCATCCTCAGCCTGAGTCAGTAGACAACTCCACTTTAAGGGCCACTACTGAGAATAGTCTGGTCTCAGTGTAAATCGTTCCGTGATTTACTATCCAGTCATACCACCCTTTCATGCCACTCCCCACACATGGTTCTTTCTAGCCTTGTTTACATTCCTCTGTATAAAAGAAACTCCGTTTTTGCCTAACTCTGACTTATCTTATGGTCAGAGGGTTCTCCCTAATACAGCATACGCTTTCCTTATTGTAATTGTCCTCTGCTTGTGATAGTCTTTATTTCTGAATAAATCCACTCCCTATCTAAGTTCGTTTGTTTTTTATTGACAATGTCTACTAAACTACCTTGTATATTTTCAGTGTCATAGTTTCTCTGTGCTTCACTGCAAGTAAACTATTCACATCCACCTTCAAGTCCACTAATTCTCTCTTCAGTTGTTCTTAATCTGATTTATGAGTCATCATTGAGTTTTAATTTCAACAATTGCAATTAGAATTTTTATTTCTAAAATTTCTATATACTGTGGTACTCTTTAGAATTCTTTAAAGGGAATATAAATAATTACCAAATTAAAATAATGCTATTGTTGTTGTTAGGTGCCATCAAGTTGGCTCCAACTCATGACAACCTTATGTACAACAGAACTAAACATTGCCCAGTCCTGTGCAATCCTCACAATCATTGTTATGTTTGAGCCCATTTTTGCAGCCGCTGTGTCAATCCATCTTAGTAAGGGTCTCCCTCTTTTTTGATGACCCTCTACTTTACCAAGTAAGATGGCTTTTTCCAGTGATTAGACCCTCTCGATGACATGCCCAAAGTAAGTGAGATGAATTCTTACCATCTTTGCTTCTAAGGAGCATTCTGTCTGTGCTTCCTCCAAGACAGATTTGTTCCTTCTTCTGGTAGTCCATGGTATATTCAATATTCTTCACAAAATCCATAATTCAAAAACATCAATTCTTCTTCTGTCTTCCTTTTTCATTGTCCAGCTTTCTCTTGCATATGAGGTGATTGTGAAGACCATGGCTTGGGCCAGGTGCACATTAGTCCTCAAAGTGACATCTTTGCTTTTTAACACTTTAAAGAGGTCTTTTGCATCAAATATGCCCAGTGCAATACCGCCTTTGATTTCTTGACTACTGCTTCCATGGGCATTGACTGTTGAGCCAAGAAGAATGAAATCCTTGACACCTTCAATTTCTTTGCCATTTATCATGATGTTGTGGTAGATGTAATCAAATCCACCTACCAGAAAAGGCTTTACCCATTTACAGTGGACCAATGTGTATGAAATGCCCATTTCCCCAAGTTCTCTTAAATATTAGGTATTATTAATCTTTTTAATTGTTTAATAAAAATATTTGTTTTAATTTGTAAATCTATTGTGGGTACAAATGTTAAGCATCTTTTATATATTGTTAGCATTTTGTATTTTTTTCTCCAATGAACTCTTTTTTGTTTTTTTCTTATAGAGTTGCAGGAGCTTTTTTTTTATAGTCTAGGTAGTAGATTTTGCCTAATATTCATGTTGCATTCATTTCCTTCCTATGTGTTGTTTGTCTCTTTTTGTTGTTTTTCACTCTATAGAAATTTAAAATTGTTTTATTCAAATATGAATTGATTTCTGGGTTTTTGTGAATTGCTGAGGAAGACCTTCTCCATCCCAATATTATTTTTAAAAATTCTTACTCAAAAAATTGATTGGACTTTTATAGTTATTTTTACATCCATTGGAAATTTATCTTTCTGTGATGGGAAGTAGGAATGTATTTCCATGTAAAGACAATTGTGTCAAGAATATTTATTAAACACACCAGTATACTTTACCCACTAATTTAAAATGTTACCTTCATTGTAAACGAAATTCCCATGTATATTTACATCTCTTTCTGAATTCTGAATAAGAGCTTCAGAACCTAGGTTCCTGGTATATATACGGTAGCTGGCATATATAGGGTAGAGGCCCAACTCTATTTGTGTTGCAAGCTCCTGATTCTGAATTCCTGAGAATACAACTTTGACTTTTTCCCATTCATATGCATATGGACTTGGGCCTCTGGCTGGGTGGAACCAACAGACAATATAGCTGTGCTTAGACAAGTCTAGGCAAGCTCAGGCTGTGGTTAGACAAATTCAGGAAAGCCCAGGGAGGGTCCGAGAAAACAATCCTTACCAGAATGTGGCTCTTCCTAGGCAAGTCCGGGCAAGCCCCCACAAGTCTGGACAAGTCCAGGGAGGGTCAACCAATCAGAATATTTCAAGGAGGTTCCTGATTCCACCTGATAACTATCTCTATGAAGCAGCCACTCATTGGATTTGTCAATCTTCAGTCTGTGTGGGTTAATGTCTCCGCATTCAAATGTTTCTTATGCTTTCAATAAATCTCTTTATTTCACCTTAATAGAGTCTAAGAGTTTTACTTAAAGACATTTCTAGGCATAATCAGCACGATTCAGAGGTGTCTAATCTTCAGGGAATCCTGAGAAGTCAAGGAGCCAGAGTCCAGTGCCAGAGTGAGCCCCTTTGTTCTCTTCCATCTCCATGAAATTTCAGGAGCCGCTCATGGTAAGCCCTCTAGAATCCTAAACCTCCACTTTGTTGGGTAGATGGCTCTTCAAGATTTACTGTTAGCCTTCTATTTTTGCTTTCACTTTCCATTCACTATATGAACATTTTGACAAATTCTTCAAGACTGTCATCTAGTGGCAGAATATTGTGGTAGAACATTATCAGAAATCGAGTTTGAAAACAGTCCAAACTCTATTTTTCCAGGGCACATTAGGCTATTAGTACTTCTTCAGACTGTTTGCATGTGCAGATTACTTAGTAAGAAGGGGAGTGCCACACCCAAGGCCCCAGTACAGTTTTGTAATTGATCGTTGGCATATGCTTACAGAGGGAAATTAAGAGGATCACTGGCCATTCTGGGGTTCATTTGACCTAGGTAAATTAACTTCTTTGTGCTGCAGATTGTAATCTAAAAGCTTCCACATAAAGCAGCCACAGTGGGAAACCTAATAGAAGTAGTATTTAAAAGCCTGTAAAAAGCATCAGGACAGTAAATTTTCATCCTTACAAGACACTGTTTCTAAACAGTCCAAACACACTAAGAAATTGCAATATAGAGCTCTGTAACTTCTTCAGCCATTTCTTCCACTCCTGTCTCTGACCCTGTCTCTGACTTTATCTCTGATCCCTCTCCCCTTTCTGCTTCTGCTATAGTTTCTCCCCTTTATCCACCCTTACCTTCTTAAATTCCTGCTGAAATACCTTTTGAAATTACTTTACTCCCTGATCCAAAGCTGAACTTCACACAGCCATAAATGTTTTTCCCAACCTGCGTGAAGACTCTTACAAATTTAAGATTTTATCATCCAGGGCTTTTTTTATTTGTACCAATTAATAACCATGATATTAGGACCAAAAGTGACCCATTTGTGGATAAAAGAAGCTGGCTAGGACCATCCCCAACAGTCCGTAATCCTAACACCAACTGCCTCTACCACCCAACTCCTAATCAAAGCTAGAACGATGTATAACAATCTTACTAAGATCATGCATAAGGCCTTCTCTTTAAAAATTGATTGGGCTAAATTTCAAAATTTTAAGGAAGAAGAAAATGAAAGCATTTTTAATCACCAGGAAAGACTAACAAAAATTTTCTAAACAACAATAAATGTAGGGCTTATACAGGGCAAAACCTAAAAGCCTGCCATCTGGAGTTGCGTGTATCTATTGCAAAAGAAAAAAACCTTGAACATTTTAAGAAGGACTGTATAAAATTCAAAAACAATACTAATTAAATGGGCACTTCACCCTTTAATGCTCCTTCTGTTAAGACAGAATGAGGCACCTCCAAGGAAGAAATAGAGGCTTTTTCAATGATGGCTTTAAATTCACAAGTAGAAACTGTAACCCAGATTAATGGGAAAGCCTGAAAATTTTTAATTGACTCTGGTGCCACCCTCTCTGATATAAACCCCACATTTTTACAAAAGCCTATACCATGGAGTATTAAAGCTTCTAAAATTTTGGGGGTTACTAATCAAGAAATTTTCTATCTATTCTAATTAGCATATCAAGGCCTTTTAAAAGACATCAAAAAAATCAGTAGCTACTTTAAAATACTTTCTAATTAGAGGATCTAGTATATTTAAAGTCTAAAATAAGAGACTAGGTCTATAGCCAGCAAAATGAATTAGGTTCAAAATGAAGAAAACCAAAAGTGTTAACCTTAGAGTTTAACATCTTTAATAAATGAGCCTGGATGCCCCCTCCCCTTATAGGGATACTGGTTTGGAGTTCATATTTAAAAACACTATAAACTGAATATACTAAAAGTAATTTGGAATTTCAGTGATCTCTTTAAGAAAATGAGTTCCTATCGGCTCTGGTTCCGCCCCCCCCCCCTTCACTTTGGGAAAATGATCTCCCATCTCTGTTGTCTTTTCTTTCCTTTTTGGGGAACTTTTGTCTGATACTGGGGTTTGTCAAAGGATCTGAAAATCCTCCATCTGATTATCTGGCAAGTTAATAAATTTTATCTAAAACCTGTTTTTTTCTGTTCACTTTAGTCAATCTTACCAAGAGTTACTATATACACTTTAAGAAATTAGTTTCCTCATATTTTGTCTTGTGTGATATTGTATAAGCCTGATCTTTGAGCTGGCCTCCCAGTCTGGTGAGTTTATGTACTTTTT
>NW_004444029.1:4200507-4201351 GCF_000243295.1 Trichechus manatus latirostris
GATTGAAAACACCATGGCTTGGGTCAGGCACACCTTAGTCCTTAAAGTGACATCTTTGCTATTCAACACTTTAAAGAGGTCTTTTGCAGCAGATTTGCCCAATGCAACGCGTCATTTAATTTCTCGACTGCTGCTTCCATGCGTTTTGATTGTGGATCCAAGGAAGATGAAATCCTCAGCAACTTAACTTTAGTAACATACAAAAACCATTCCTACATCGCTCCTCCTCCCCGCGTATGTTGTTGTTATCACCAATTACATCTTTACACTTGATGAATCCTGTGACATAAATTTATACTTATTTGTACGCATTTATCATTAGAAAGTATGAAGGACATAACTAGAATTACCAACCAAATATACCCTAAAGCTGGCCCCTATACTTGCCCATGAAATCACCTAAGTAGAGCTCTTCTTTTCTTTTTTTAAAGTGCAGTTCGAGTTCCATCTAGAGGCCTTTCCTTTACATCTCAAGGACTCCCTTCGGCATCTCGTATAGGGCAGGTCTGACCCAGCGGAAAGGCTGAGGAATGGCGGACCTAGCCCATTGGTGCACATGATTCACCTGGCAAGATCAGCAGCTTGTCCTTTCATCAAGTACTCCCTGGTTGAATTAAGCAACCGATGGAGCCCCAGGGTTCCAACACTGATTTCAATTGCTCTTTGCAATGCCACTGTTATTTAGGTGAAGGGATGGAGCTCAAGAACTCCCTACTCCACCATTTTGCATAATTTCTTGCTGCTCTTGGAAGTTCTGAGTTCTGTCAGACATTCTCACACCAGCCTTTCTCCTTCAGCCCTTTCAAGCCATGTCTATGCTTTGGTATGTATGCTTCAGTCACAC
>NW_004444029.1:4203300-4204412 GCF_000243295.1 Trichechus manatus latirostris
TGGGGACACAATGGTTAAGCACTTGGCTGCTAAGGTAAGGGTTGGCAGCTGGAACCCACCCAGCAGCTCTGCAGGAGAAAGACCTGGTGATCTGATACCATAAAGATTTAAAAAACCAAACCAAACTCATTGCCATCTAGTCGATTTTGACTCACAGCAACCCTACAGGGCAGAGTAGAACTGCCCCATAGGGTTTCCAAGGAGCGGCTGGTGGATTCCAACTGCTAACTTTTTGGTTGGCAACTGAGCTCTTAACCACGGCACCACCAGGACTCTAGGGCGCCTGCATAGTTTAAAAAAAAAAAACCCAGAGTAGCCTGGGAGTGAGAAACCTGATGGAACCTTAACTCTACGCGACTTTTGTTAAAAACTAGGAAGCAGTTCACTTAACGTCTGCTGTCTCTTTCTTGATCCAAATTATTTTTATCACAGGATGATTGGTTCCTCCACTGCCCATTTTCAGCTCACCCAGTTTAATGTGATCTATTTCAGTGGCTCTGTTACGTACGCCTGCGGTCATTTCTGCCAATTAAAAAACTCACGTGACAGAAACCCAGAGGCATGCTGACTCCCACCAATGACCCTCCTACCAGTTGCCGTGGAGGCAACTCTGACTCATGGCGCCCCCACGTGTGTCAGAGTAGAACTGTGCTCCATAGGGTTTTCAATAGCTGACTTTTTGGAAGTAGATCACCAGGCCTTTCTCCTGAGGTGCCTCTGGGTGGACTCTAACCTCCAACCCTTCAGTTAGCAGCTAAGTGTGTTAACCATTTATACCCAGCGACTCCAGTGACGTTCATAGACCCTGTTGATCCAGCTGAAGTGTGCACTGGGCGGAGGCAGGAGGTAACTATGAAAGGATTATGCGTACGGTAGTACCGTATACTTGACGCCTATCATCCCTTCACCCTTCCTGTTACTGGTAGGAGATGAACTATTTTTTCTACTTGCCAGGTAATAACAATACTTGAGATAAGACCTGACATTACACTTTTGCCCTTCCACTGGTTGTGACGTCTAAGTGGCTTATGTTCAGTCAATTTTCTTGCTGTGAAACGGAAGCATTTTTATGGCGTTTAGTAGGATTTAGAGGTGCCAGTGCTGCTGTTAAC
>NW_004444029.1:4204855-4206978 GCF_000243295.1 Trichechus manatus latirostris
TGCTGTTACTCCCATTTTCCAGATGAGAATATCAAGGTGCAGGAGGTTGACTCCCTTGCCCAAGGTCACACATCTGGTAAGTGGCAGAGTCAGGCTTTAGGGCAAGGCAGTCTGGCTGAGAGCCTGACATGCAAGCACGGTGCATTCCTGATTTTGTCAGTGTACACGTGGCATGACCCATGCAGTTGTGTCTTTTTCCTTTGTGGGCTTTCTGTCCAGCCTCTGGGACCACTGTCCACTCACTCCCATCCTGGGTGGTTAGACCGTCACTGTCCTTAGGCAGGAAAAGATGTGGCAGTTAAGAATGCATTTGGCATCCTAGTTTGGTGAGTAGCATCTGAGGTCTTAAAAGTTGGCGAGTGGCCATATAAGATGCAACTATTGGTCTTTACGTTTCTGGAGCAAAACAGAAAGAAGGAAACCACAGATTCAAAGAAGAAACTAGTCTATAGGATTAATAGTCTACACCAACCACGGCCTCACCTACTTTGAGACCAGAAGAACTAGATGGTGCCCAGCTACCACTGCTAATCATTCCAACGAGGGACACAATAGATGGTCAAGGGTAGAATGGGAAAAAAAAGGTAGAACAAAGTTCACATTCCTAAAAAAGGCCACACTTACTGGACCAGTAGAGACTAGAGGAATCCTCGAGACTTGTCACCCTGGGATACCCTTTAAACTTGGAACTCAAACCATTCCTGGAGGTCACCTGTCAACCAAAAGACAGAGTGGCTCATAAAATAAATATTACCTGTGATTACTGTGCTGTTCTAAACAATCATCAGAGAAGGCGACTGGGACCAGCACGTGGAGGAGGCCCACACGCGGCAACAGAATTGGTGGGCAACCCTCACCCCCCCACTGCCCAGCCCCAGCCTGCCCTGCGGGTGGTGAGGGCAGAGGACGGCCACATGAGGCAACAGAAGAGGTGAGTGACCCTCACCTTCCCTCAGCCCAGCCCCAGCCAGGCCTCAGCCTGCCCTGCTGTATTCAACATGCTCTTTAATCCATCTATTGAATTCTTAATCTTTATGATTGTATTTTTCAGTTCTGGAATTTTCATTTGTTTCTTTTTTACAGTTATGAAATTATGCTGTAATTCTCATTCTTGTCTTTAATTTCCTTAAACACTTTACATTTAGTTATTTAACTTTGTGATAGCTTCTATTGCATATTTTTCTTCTGGTCTATGTTCCAGTTGTCTTTTTCTTCAGATGCCTAGTTATTTTTAATTTTCACCTCCTCCTGCCAGGGGTCATTAGCAACCTGAGATGATCACTGTCCCTAGGCTGGAGTCCTGGGAGAGCACCACCTCCTCGAGAAGTTCAGGCCTCCAATTCGTGTACTCGTAGCCCCAGAAAACTGTAATGTGTGAATGGGTAAAAAACTGTGGTACATCCATACAATGGAGTGTTAATTGGGGATACAAGAAACGAGCTATTGAGTCATTAAAAGACACGCAGAAACCATAAATGCATTTCGCTCAGTGAAAAGAAGCCTGTCTGGAAAAGCTACATACCTTATGATTCTGGGAAAGGCAAACCAAACGGTGGGGGCAGTGAAAAGGCCAGCAGTTGTCAGGAGATCAGAGGGAGGGGAGATGGATGAGGAAGTGGATCACAGGAAATTTGGGGGCAGGGAAGCTACTCTGCATGATACTGTGATGGTAGATACATGGTATTCTGCCTTGTCAAAACCCATAGGGCTGTACAAGACAAAGAGCAAACCCTACTGAAAACTATGGACTTTAGTGAATAATACCATATCAACATTTGTTCATCATTTGTAACATATGTACCACACGAACGCACGATGTTAGTAATACGGAAAACTGTGTGCAGGAGGGAGGGTTTATATGGGAACTCTGTACTTTCTGTGTAACTTTTCTGTAAGCCAACTTAAAACTTGTCTAAAAACAAAGTCTATTTAAAAAAAATGCTAATGACACCATTCAGTCTGTCAGCTGTTCCCTCTGGAATTGGCATCACTTCCGGGGGAAGAAGCGCCAGACGCCAAACTTACTTTTTCCTCCTTGCTGTCTGCCTGTTTATCCTTCATTATCTTGTCAGCTTTCTGATCCTTCAAGCAGAATATAGATTCTACTTTTATTCCACTCCCAT
>NW_004444029.1:4207964-4209460 GCF_000243295.1 Trichechus manatus latirostris
GAAAGCAGTGCCAGGAGCAGAGCGCGTCCTTTGGACAGGGGTCCCTGCGCCAAGAAGCTCCTAGTCTGGGGGAACACTGATGAGAAAGCCAAGAGAGAGAAAGCCTTCCCCTGGAGCTGACACCTTGAAAATTTGGACTTTTAGCCTACTTTGACTGTGAGGAAATAAACTTCTCTTCATGAAAACCATCCACTTGTGGTATTTCTGTTGTAGCAGCACTAGATGACTAAGACAGTCTTTAAACCTTAAACCAAAAATATCCCCTGAAGTCATCTTAAAACCAAACAATAGATTAGCTTAACTAGTAAAAAAGGCCTGCCTTGAGCATTATGCTCTTTTAAGAACTATCTATATGGGATCAAATTGACAACAGCAGTTGGAAAGATTTGATAGGAATCTTAGGAAGCAGTGAGTTTATGTTAATGAGGGAGGGACAACTCAGAAAAGGAGGGTGAGAATGGCTGCAGGACTCGAAGAACATGACCTGTGTCACTAAATTGTACATGTAGAAATGGTTGGATTGGTGTATGTTTGGCCGTGTATATGCTCAACAACAAAATAAATAAAATTTTGAAGAATGAAAATGGTTTTCTATAGTTTCACTACAATGTGACTAAATATGAAAATCTTTAATTTTATTTATCCTATTTTGCATATTTTGTGCCATTTTTGTGGCACCCTGACTTTTTTCAGTTCTGAAAAACCTTACTACTAACTCTTCAAGCCTCTGCTCCATTTTCTCCGTAATCTCTGTCTGGGACTCTGATGACCTCCTCGTTCAATCTTTCACATTCACAAGGTTAAAGTTTACCTAAACCCTATGATATGGAAAACAGCCATGGTTAAAGACACCCTCCCCCGACACACATTTTGGGTTTACTGCAAAGAACAGCCCTTCCCCTGTGATTTAGATGAGATGCATGGATTCCCCCTTGTTTACCTATGACAAGGCCAGATGCTAGACCAAACCAAACCGTTGCCATCGAGTCATTCTGACTCCGAGCATCTCTGTAAGTGAGTAGAACTGCCCCAAAGGGTTTCCAAGGCTGTTATCGTTATGGAAACAGACGGCCACATCTTTGTTCCGCGGAGAGGCTGGTTCCGCAGACCTTTTGGTTAGCAGTCGCGTGCTTAACCACTGTGCCACCAGGGCTCCTTTTAGGCCAGACACAGATCCTCCAAAGTGCCATTCCTTGCCTCATAAATGATTAAGTGAACTACTTGTTCCTACTGATCATTCAGAAACAAAATGCTTGTTAGCCAAACTTTGGTTAAGCCTCCGTCCTCCTCCAAGTCCCTGGACTTTGACCCGTCTTCAGCCTGAGCCCACACACAACCCTTCCTAAAGGACTCCTGGGAGTAGACTGGATTCAGGGTAAAACCTCTGATTTACTCGCAGATCATATCCTTCTTTCCAGCCTGCTTTACTCTCTTCTCTTAAAAGGAAAACGCTCTTGCATAACTCTTGAGATGCTTGCTGGCCTTATTGTCAGAGA
>NW_004444029.1:4210192-4211253 GCF_000243295.1 Trichechus manatus latirostris
AGGGGCAAAGCCATCCCCCTCATTTTAAGTTCAGAAAAGGTTCAGCTGTCGGGGTTGCCCTCTTAAAGTAGGGCTTACGGGAGCCCCCATCTCGCCCCTGCTCCCAGCACCCCGCAGATGGGGAGGGAGTGCCCTTCTCTGGGCATGCGGTGTCATAAAGAAGTTGTCCCCCCTTCCGCTTCCACGGGAGAAGGACGCGGCGTGACTGACTCTAAGGCGTGGAGGACGCCGCACAGGTATTGTTCATCGAGTTCCGTGGCGTCTGCCAGATGGAAAACTGACATCATTCCCCGGTTAGAAGTTTACTCAACCATAGAAACAAACCAAACCCGTTGCCATGGAGGCGATTCCTACTCATAGTGACCCTAAAGATAGGGTAGAAGTGCCCCATGGTGTTTGCAGGGCTGTAATCTTCATGGAAGCTGACCGCCAGGTCCTTCTCCCGCAGGGTGGCTGATGGGCTAGAATATCCGACCCTTCGGTTAGCAGCTGAGCACTTCACCACTGCACCACCAGGGATCCTTCTGTTGCTGTTGTTGTTAGTTGCAGCCCAGTCGTTCCGAGTCATAGCGACCCCGTGGACAACAGAACGAAACACTGCCCGGTCCTGCGCCATCCTCACAGTCGTTGTTATGCTGGAGCCCATTATTGCAGCCACTGTGTCAGTCCATCTCATTGAAGGTTTTCCTCTCTTCCGCTGACCCTCTACCTTCCCAAGCCTGATGTCCTTCTCCAGGGACTGGTCCCGCCTGAGAACATGTCCACAGTATGTGAGACGCAGTCTTGCCATTCTTGCTTCTGAGCAGCATTCCGGCTTTACTTCTTCCAAGACAGACTTGTTCCTTCTTTTGGTAGTCCACAGTATAGTCAATATTCTTGCTAACAACACCACAATTCAAAGGTGTCAACTCTTCTTCAGTCTTCTTATTCATCACCCAGCTTTCGAATGCGATCCTTTACTCAACCATAAAAAAAAAAAAAAACATTGCTGTTGAGTCGATTGCGACTCACAGAGACCCTACAGGACAGAGTAGAACTGCCCAACAGCGTTTCCAAGGAGC
>NW_004444029.1:4213136-4214700 GCF_000243295.1 Trichechus manatus latirostris
TTCTGTTGTACATAAGGTCGCTATGAGCTGACTCAAAGGCAGGTATCTATATCTATCTTTGGTAAGAAAGAAAGGGTAAATCGGTATTGGTCAGACTGTAGTAATCCTTATCTTAGATTGTGTAGCAGATCCTGTAGACATCCCTCCCATATCCCTTGGAGCCTTACCACTTCAAGGCTCAGGGAAACCCCCAACTACCATGACCTACATTTCTTTGCCTGAGAACTTTCTCTGAGTCCTCAGAAGTTCTGCTGTGTCTGCAGAGAAGCTGGAAGTGCTTGGAAGTTACCTCAGGAGCAACCTTCAACCAGGGAGCAGTGGTTGCCCAATGACAGACAAAAGTTGGTGTACAAATACTCTGGTATCTTGCCCGTTGGATGGGACAGCTCCGAGGTGTGTGTTCCCAGCACTTCCCATGGGATTTGGCTCTAGTCCCCAACAGTGGTACTTGGCTTAGGCACAGCTCCTTGGCTGCCTACTCTCATTACCCCACTCTCTACAAGTGGCTACGCACCTCCCAACAAAGTGCTTGCACTCAAATCCTTGTCTCAGGTTCGGCTTCTACATATGGCAAGTTGACGTGGTGCAGAGCTGAGGAGGTGACGATGAAACCCTCGAGTGACTAGTTCCTGCGAGGCTCAACAGTGGATCCTCAGCCTGTAGGTCGCCCCAGATTGTGAGTAATGGCCTTGGGTGGGGCCAGGCCACCTCAAGCAAGCACCAGTACCTCGAGGAACTGTTTGAGATTGTGCAGTATGAAGATGTCACTACCAGTTTATACCGATGTCTGCAAACAACGGTCACTGATAGTGATTGTCATGGATGGAATTGTGTCCTCCCAAAATATGTGTCAACTTGGCTAGTCCTTGATTCCCAGTATTGTGTGACTGTCCACCACTTTGTCATCTGATGTGATTTTCCTATGCGTTGTAAATCCTACCTCTATGATGTAAATGAGTTGGGATTAGAAGCAGTTATGTTAATGAGGCAGGACTCAATCTAGGAGACTAGGTTGTGTTTTAAGTCAATCTCTGTTGAGATATAAAAGAGAGAAGCGAGCAGAGAGACATGGGGACCTCATACCGCCAAGAATGCTGCACCAGGAACAGAGCATGTCCTTTGGACCCAGGGTTCCTATGCGGAGAGCTCCTAGAACAGGGGAAGATTGATGACAAGGACCTTTCCCAAGAGCTGACAGAGAAAACATTCCCCTGGAGCTGGTGCCCTGAATTCAGACTTCTAGCCTCCTAGACTGTGAGAGAATAAATTTCTCTTTGTTGAAGTCATCCACTTGTGGTATTTCTGTTATAGCAGTACCAGATAACTAAGATAGTGACTGTAGGAAAAGGACAACAATGGCTTCTTGGCATCTGTGTACCCTCTCCCTCCTTCATATCCTGGAATAAATTGGAGCCTTAATCCCAAATGAATATCTCAGGCAGGAAAGAGAGATGTGCAAGAGCAGGACGCTTTGCCCACAAGTCTCCTCTGACTGGTGGGAGAGGAGGAAATTTTGAAGCAAATATGGGATCTAAAATGAATAGCTCTGAATCTTAATAAGTAA
>NW_004444029.1:4216006-4218258 GCF_000243295.1 Trichechus manatus latirostris
GGGCTCCCTAACTATCACACAGGAAAGTCATAACTATGCTTGCAAGCCTTATCTCACAGAAATAAAGGAAAAAGGCAAAAGTTTACAAAACTAATGCATCCAGGAAGCCATTACCTAATGGAATGCTCAACCCACACAACACTGTGCTCCAACTCTGGTCTGCCGAGCTTCAAGCTTTCCAAAAGGAACTCACCTTGACAGTAAATGCATTAGAACCAGAATAACTTACTACTCATGTGGTCCAGAGGCATAAAATTGGCTGGTATACCATTAAACCAACAGTAACTAACGAATTTTAAAAAACCAAACCCGTTACTGTTGAGTCGATTCCAACTCCTAGTGACCCTAGAGGACAGAGTAGAACTGCCTCATAGGGTTCCCAAGGAACAGCTGGTGGATTCGAACTGCTGACCCTTGGTTAGCAGCTGAACTCTTAACCACTGTGCCACCAGGGCTCCAAAATAATGATAGATATTATCAAATCCAGCCACCAGAAAATGCTTTATCCATTTACAGAACACCAAGGCCTATTAAAATGCAAGTTCTCTTAAATGTTAGATATTCTTAATCTTGTTAGTTCTTTAGTAAAAATATTTGATTGTTTTGATTTGTATTCCTATCATGACATGTTGAGCATCTTTGATGTATTATTGGCATTTTGTATTTTTTCCTTCCATGAACTGCTCTTTTTCTTATTGATTTTCAGGAGCTTTTTAAAAAATCTTCCAGAGAGTCGATTTTGTGTGCTATTTATGTTACATGTATTTCTTTCCTATGTGTTGTTTGTGTCTTTATGCTGTGTTTCACGCTACAGAAGTTTAATTTTTTTTCTTGTTAAACCTGAATTCACTTTTAGGTTTTGGAGAATTGCTAAGAAGATCTTCCCATCCCAGCCCAATGTTATTTTTAAAAATCTGTATTCAACAAATGGATTTAACTTTTGTATTTAGCTTTCTCATCCATTGAAAATGTAACGTTGCATGATGTGAAGCAGTAATTGATCAATCATTTCCATGTAGAGACAATTATATAAAGAATATTTAACACAGCACTAGGCTATCTTTACCATAAACTAAATTCCCATATATATGAGTCTGTTTCTGAACTCTTTTGTTCTTGCACACTATTTCTATGCCAATGCCACCTAATTTTAATCATTATTGTGTTGTATATTTTTCTATACCATGTAGGAAGTCTCCTGTTATTGATCATCTTTTTCAAAAAATTTATTCATTCTTCATATGCATTTCTCTCTATCTGGTGTACTTCTGATTTAGAGAAGGCTTTCTGACCACTCTTTCTTGTGACTCTCATAAGACTCCTGGATAACCCCCTTTTTTTACCTGCAACAAGGCCACACACAGACCCTCCAACTACCTGTTCTTTGTCTCATAGAATCATAAAATGTTATCCCCCTGAAACTAGTTAAAGAGATAAACATTTTCTGTTCAGCTGACTGAGACTTGCCCTGATTGCAAACAATGCCCACTGTGAATCACCCCACCTGTGACTTGTCTACTCCTCCCTGTGAAAGGCTAGGGCAAAATCCTCCTGCCGGAACACCTCATCTTCAGCTCCGGGGTGCTTTCCTTTAGCAACAGTGTGGGTAAAACCATCTCCTTAGCTGTCCTGTGCATTCTGTCTTTGGCATCTTACTTGGAAGGCGTTCACCCTCCTTTCCTTCTTCCTCCTTCTTAATGCTTGAAATGTATGTGTCAAAGCCAGAACTCGAGCAGCCTTCTTGGACCATCAGGGGGCATACATTCAGCTTTGTTGTTGGCGGCCACATAGATTCTAACGCATGATAACCAATCCCATGTGTGCAGAGTAGAACTGCTCCATAGGGCTTTCAAGGCTGTGACCTTTTGGAAGCAGATTGCCAGGCCTTTCTTCTGAGGTGCCTCTGGGTGGGTTCACACCTTCAACCTTTGGGCTAGTAGTCGAGCTCTTAACCGTTTGAGGCACCCAGGGGCTCCCAGATCTAACAGGAGCCCTACTACAGGAACCTTTTGTAAGGGCTGTAATAGAAGCACCAAAACCCCAAACCAAACTCACTGCTGACTAGTCAATTCCGATTCATAGGTATCCTATGAGTCGGAATCGACTGGACCGCCACAGGTTTGGTTTTTATAGGGTCATTATGAGTTGGAATGGAAACCCTGGTTGCATAGTGGGTAAGAGCTACGGCTGCTAACCAAAAGGTCGGCAGTTGGAATCTACCAGGCGCTCCTTGGAAACCCTATGGGGCAGTT
>NW_004444029.1:4218770-4220571 GCF_000243295.1 Trichechus manatus latirostris
CTGGCTCTCGCGAGAGCTCAGGGGAAGCGGCCAAGCCTCTGGCCCCGGCCGAGCGGCTCTAGGGAAGGAGCGGGTGCGGCGGGGCGGGGTATCCGGGGGCGTGGCCTCCAGCCCCAGTACTTAACCCGCGGCGGCCGGCGCCCCTGAGGCGCCTCAGCCGAGAGCCGAGCGCTCGATTGCTATCGCTGCTTTAGTCTGTGGCTCCGCCCGCCATTGTAAGTGCGCCTGCCAAGGGAGCGGAGGGTGGGCGGGGAAGGCGGCCGCTTCCGTTTCGCCTGTGCCCGGATGAAGGAGGAGGCGGGGCGGGGGGAAGGTGTCCCCACGCTCCCTTGGAGCCCACCTTGTTCCCACCTGTTCCCACCTGTGCTTCGCCCCCGGCGTCCCCCGCGTGGAAGTCTTGCTTCTCTGGTGTCCCTCGCGCGCTCGCGGCGTCCTCCGCGCGCCCCCGGCATCCCCCGCGCGCCCCCGGCATCCCCCGCGCGCCCCCGCTATACCCCGGGGGTCCCCCGTCTTCCGTATCCCGCGCGCCCCTTTCTGACGTCCTGGGTCAATCCGAGACGCCCTGCCCGGCTGCGGCGCCCGGGGCTCGGCTGAGCGCTCTCCCGTCTTTGGGCTTAGAAGGGTTAAAAGGCGAATGCCCTGCGGTTTCGCGCGTCAGGGTACTTGGGTTTGAGAAATTCTAACTCCGGACTTTTTTAATGCAGAGGCCAGTAGTCCGCTATGGAGCGCGTCTTTACCCCGTTGGAGCCCCTGCTTCCCACCGGTACTGTATCTCTCCCAGGGCTTGTGGGGTCGCCGGGCGCGCCCCTCTCCAGAGCCAGGTCCCCAAGCTGGTTGCTGCCTCAGACTACCCGACCTTCTGCTCTTAGGCTTGTGCCCCTGTCGCTCTGTGCCTCGGTTTCCCCGCCTGGGAATGAGGATACATATTAGCCCTTCCCGCGTGGGTTGTGGCGAGGACTGAATGATTTGATGTATCGGGCGTCCTCTGTCTGCTGCAGGGTAAGCCCTGCCAGCAGTGTTGGCTGTGGCCTTGGCAATGCAGAACCTAGACTCTGGGTGGAAGGGACACTCACTGCCTGCCCAGTGTGCCTTTAATCCATCGCGGGTGCCAGAGATTACCCATTAGGAGCAAGTGGTTATATACAATGTCTCAGAGGTCTGGCACTCAGGGTTTTCACACCTTTAAACTTACAAATGATTGTACTTCACATGGAAATGGGTGGAATGAATAAGCTTTTATAAGGCATTCGTTATCGCGGTTTGTGTGCGATGATTTTTAATGTTATAAATACATTTTATATTCGCAGATTAGCCTTTGTGTTTCCACTGTGTAGAACTGGTAGTTTCAGTTTTGTAAACTTTTCAAGAGAATCCGTTTTTTAAGGTTTACACTTGTTTTCTGTTTACACATGAATTCATGGTATTTAAACTTGTCAGCATTCATCCTGGGAGTATTGACGATAAAACAATGGAAGGATAGCAGTAGGTGGTGACCTTGAGTCCTCTTTATGTTCCACTCACTATGCTAGGTTCTTTATGTATACCTTCGTATTTACGAGGTGATATGTAAATCCAGTTTACAAAGGGAAGAAACGCAGGTATCAAGTGACGGAACTAAAATCTGAACCCAGATATTTCTGACTTGGTTAAGAGCTTGAGTTTGTCACTATTTCCGTAAAGCCCCTTTCAGAGGTTAAGAGGAGCGTTGGTGAACGTACAGTTTTGCAGACTAAGTTTCATAATTCTCAGTCGTCCAGTAGTGGCTGGCTCAGCAGCGTTTTCAGAATTAAACATTTGGTTC
>NW_004444029.1:4221570-4222402 GCF_000243295.1 Trichechus manatus latirostris
TAAAACAAAACTCTATTTTCAGAGACCAGTAATTTTCTTACT
Organism: Trichechus manatus latirostris; assembly: GCF_000243295.1. NCBI lineage: Eukaryota > Metazoa > Chordata > Mammalia > Sirenia > Trichechidae > Trichechus > Trichechus manatus. The sequence goes on from NW_004444029.1 coordinate 4,221,613, forward strand.
TTGGAAAAGAAACAAAGTTGCCTCAACATAAACAGCCACAGTCGCCTCCACCCCAAGAGCCTTGCGCGTGGCCTAAGAGTAAATCAAAAGCTTAAATTCTCTGGAGGTTGTGTAAGCAAAGGAACTGTTCCATGTGATAAATGAATACCTGCAAAGACATTAGTGTGGTAGAGATAGAGGAACACTCAGAATGAAATCCACTCGTTTGAGCATCTCTTTGCCACCTACAAGGAAGAATTCTTTCCGATAGATTCAACCAAGAAAAAAAGGTAGTAAAAAATGCATTTGATGAGAAGTTAATGCACAAACACCTCATTTTCCCTAGGAAACTGCTAATGTATCAAAACGCAAAGAAAATTTGTGTGTGTGTGTGAGAGAGAGAGATGAAGCTATAAGGATTTTGAGTTGTTAGTTGCTGTGAAATTGATTCCAACTCATGGTAACCCTATGTGTTTAGCATTGTAAATAATAAAATTGCCCACAGGTTCATTTAATATTTTCAGCTCTTTCTTCTGAAAGAACCTCATTCTTTCTGATAATGCCAGAAGTACCAATTTACAAGATACATTTTTAAACTCACTGGAAGCTTTGGTTTCTAAAAGCATGTAACTATTAAAATGCTAGCATGGAAAGATGGAGGGGAGATGCTGTAGAGACTCCATCCCGCTACAACACAGGAAATTGGCTCTCTGGATGATGTGGAAAAGATGGCTTATAAAGCTAATGAGATACTACTTTAGGCGGGAGAAACAATTTGGCCATTAATAATGAGAATAAACCAAACCATTTT
>NW_004444029.1:4225206-4227116 GCF_000243295.1 Trichechus manatus latirostris
AAGTCTTAACTCCAAGTCCAAAATCCAAAAATTTCTCATCTGTGAAATCTAGAATATGAGTTATCTGCTTCTAAAGTACAACAGACAAGCTAGACATTTCTATTACAAATGGGAGAAATTGCAGGGAAACAAGGGATAACAGGCACCAAGCAAGTCAGCAGAACACATTACATTAGCCCTTACAGCTTTGAAAATAACCCGCTGTTCTCTGAGACCGTTTACACAAATAACCTTGCCCTCCAGACTCTAGGTATCGGCCACGCTCTCCAGATTCTGAGTGGAGGCCCCTCAGCCCTGGGCTTCAGCTCCGCCTTCCAGGTCCACTGGGACAGGAACTCTGATCCCTCAGCTTTAGGCGCACCATTCTCCTAGTCCATCAGAGTGACAACTCCACCCTTAGAAACACCAGAGGCCATGGCTTCACGCTTTGAAACCACAGAGGTCCTGGCCATACCTTTTGAGACTAAGGCAGCTCTGCTTCTTGTGTTCCTTGTCTCTTCAGCTTCTGCTTCCCGTGGCCTTTCGGCCCTGAGGCCTCATGCCCGCATCTGCCCAGCTGGGGCCGGTGTTCCAAAGCTCTGTAGCTCCAGAGATAAGTCCCTAGAGGCACCTCACTCCACCAGGAAGCCTCCTGCGTGCAGGCAGTCAGCTCTGTCACTCCGTGGGTCTGCTCCAGCACCATCTGTGCTGGCCTCCTGGTTCTGCCACTGCTGCCTCTCTGACACTGCAGGTTCTCTGCTGTTGCTGGTCCTCTGCCACTGCTGCTCCTCTATCCATTCAGTTTCAAAACGACTTCCACATTGTAGGTGTCTGTTAGAGCAGCACCCCACTCTCTTGGTACCAAATTCTATCTTAGTCATCTAGTGCTGCTATAACAGAAATACCACAAGTAGATGGCTTTAACAAAGAAATTTATTCTCTCACAGTCCAGTAAGTTAGAAGTCCAAATTCAGGGCATCAGCTCCAGGGGAAGGCTTTTTGTCTCTGTCAGCTCTGGAGGAAGGTCCTTGTCATCAGTCTTCCCCTGGACTGTAAGAGGTTCTCCACGCAGGAACCCTGGATCCAAAGGATGCACTCTGCTCCTGGCACTGCTTTCTTGGTGGTATAAAGTCCCCCACTCTCTGCTTGCTTCCTTTTCCTTTATCTCTTGTAAATAAAAGGTGGTGCAGGTCACACCCCAGGGAAACTCCAGTTTACATTGGATCAGGGACGTGACCTTAGTAAGGGTGTTACAATCCCACCCTAATCCTCTTTAACATAAAATTACAATCACAAAATGGAGGATGACCACCCAATACTGGAAATCAGGGTCCAGCCAAATTGATACACACATTTTTTGGTGGATATAATTCAATCCATGACAGTCGTGTAAGGAGTAATTACTTGTTTGAGTTCATCAAAGATATGCCTAATGAAGAGTTTGCTTAAAATGCAGACTACAAAATGAGGTCTCAGCAAAGCTGTAAAAATAAATTAATTGGTTTCGTGACGGGCCTTAGAACTGGAACTGGACCAGCCACCTGCGGCCGAGTTAAGAAAGGCTAAAGTATGCTTGTCAGGGTTGTATCCTTTCACCATATTTATTCCATTTGTATGCTGAGCAAATAATCTGAAAAGCTGAACTGTATGAAACAGAAGGTGGCATCAGGATTGGAGGAAGACTCATTAGCAACCTGCATTATGCAGATGACACAACCTTGCTTGCTGAAAGTGAAGAGGACTTGAAGCACTTATTGATGAAGATCAAAGACACAGCCTTCAGTATGGATTACACCTCAGCATAAAACAAAAATCCTCACAACTGGGCCAATAAGCAACATCATAATAAACAGAAAAGCTTGAAGTTGTCAAGGATTTCATTTTACTTGGATCCACAGTCAACACCCATGGAAGCAGTAGTCAAGAAATCA
>NW_004444029.1:4227632-4229483 GCF_000243295.1 Trichechus manatus latirostris
GACAGAATATGATTAAAGTAAAAATGATTCATTGTGGACTCTTCTCACTCTGTCCCCTTCCCTCTTTCCCTCCTCTTGGCCTGCTTTTAAAACTTACTTCACCCCCTTTTTTCTTCCAGGCCTCTTTCCATTCTTTCAGGATCTCCAGCGAGTCTGTCTATAGAGATACAGGGGATTTCTGGAAACAGAGTTTTTAAATAGACTGAAGATATCTATTACAAGTTCTTAAATTTCTCAAAATCATTTGTTCCTTTGAGAAAACCACCATCTGCCTCATCACGGAACCTTCTAAGAATAGACACATTTTTTAAGTGCAGCTCTGTCAATAAGTTACTTATTCCAATATGTTCATGCTTTTTTTTTGACAAAACAAGGTCACATAGAAACCTAATCCAAAACTAATTACCAAACCCTCATTGATATAGGGTTGCATGGGAATTGCTTGTTAAGTTCTTTCTCTCTTGTAGAGCAGTATGAGGGCAAGGGCTGTGGGTCATGGGCATGTTATCCATGGGATGCAGCTAGTGTGAATTTTAGTCAGCTTTGGCCTCTGTGCGTAGTAGAGGGTAAGATCTTTGCTTTGTGAATGGTTGAGACTGGAGAGTGTCAGACTCCCTGTTGTAAAGAATCATGTTTGCCAGGCTGGCATTTTCACTAATTTACAATACTTCACAGTTCTGTAGACCAGTCTACCTAAAGTGCATTTTGTTTTTTTATTTAGATGAAGGTTTACAGAACAACTAGCTTCTCATTAACAATTAGTACATATATTGTTTTGTGACATTGGTTACCAACCCCACGACATGTCAACACTTTCCCTTCTTGACCGTGGGTTCCCTATTACCAGCTTTCCTGTCCCCTCCTGCCTTCTAGTCCTTGCCCCAGGGCTATTGTGCCCATTTAGTCTCGTTTTGTTTTATGGGCCTGTCTAATCTTTGGCTGAAGGGTGAACCTCAGCAGTGACTTCATTACTGAACTAAAAGGGTGTCCAGGGGCCATACTCACAGGGTTTCTTCAGTCTCTCTTTTTTTCTGTAAGTTAGAATTTTGTTCTATATTTCCAAAGTACGTTTTATAAGTTTGTAGTTTTAAACTCAGAATGTATTTTCTCATGGACCAAATGCTGGTCAAGGTCTCAGACTAGCCCGTTCAAGCCCATTTAATGCATAATGTAGCAGGATTATAAGACTTCCAGTAATCATAGATTGTTGTTGGCTTCTGAGACTACAGCAGGAAGTGTGAGCTGGAGGCTCCAGAGGGGGCAGTGTTAGCAGGTTGGAAGGCAGCCGTGGAGGCAGGGCGTTAAACGAGTGGCCCTCTGCATGAGTAGGCAGCCCCGGAGGCAGGGTGTTAAACGGAGTGGCCTTCTGGGTGAGTACGCGGCCCTGGAGGCAGGGCATTAAACAGAGTAGCCTTCTGCATGAGTAGGCAGCCCTGGAGGCCGGGCATTAAAGGGAGTGTGGCCTTCTGCATGAGTAGACAGCATTGGAGGCAGGGCATTAAATGGAGTGTCCTTCTGCATGAGTAGACAGCATTGGAGGCAGGGCATTAAATGGAGTGTCCTTCTGCATGAGTAGGCAGCATTGGAGGCAGGGCATTAAATGGAGTGTCCTTCTGCATGAGTAGGCAGCCCTGGAGGCAGAGCATTAAACGGAGTGGCCTTCTGCAGGTGTGGGCCCTGCCTCCACTGATGATGAGTAGACACTGCTGTGCTGTGTATTCCAACCCGTTTATCTTCTTTGGGTCTCATTTTATTTTATTTTTTATTGTACTTCAGGTGAAGGCTTACAGAACAAATAGTTTCTCATGAAACAGTAGTACACATATTGTTTTATGACATTGGTTAACAACC
>NW_004444029.1:4237882-4243178 GCF_000243295.1 Trichechus manatus latirostris
AGGAGTCCAAGATAGGGTCTCATTTTATGTACGAAAGCTCCACCTGCCCAGTAGCTCACAGGCTGCCCTGTAATAGTTTTTTTTTCCTTCTTCACATGTTCATTGTGCATGAGCAATTGTAACTTTCAGTTTTGGAAAGCCAATTTTAACGTGAAGCCAAATGCGTGTTCTCAAAGATGCCTAGAACATGTTGGCACCTTTTTCTTCGAAAATTACTTTAATTTCTTTGTATCTTTGTTCAGAATCTTAACTTAAGCTTTTTAAATAAGAACTAATTTTCAGAAGTGCTGTTGTTTTCCATTATGTCAGAATGCTGCATAGTGATAGCAGGAGAAATTTTTCCACCGAAGGTTGAAAAGTAATTCTTCTCTTGTTTTAATGGCAACCCTGTCAAACGGGTGGTAGAATGATGCAAATAATTCTTGTGGGTTGTAACCGTTACTAGCCTACGCATGCAATTTCAGGTATATTCAGTCTTTATGCGCGCCTGAAATGTAGGTAGCCAGTGTAATCGTTTGCACAAGCCAAGGTTTTGAAGTTTATTTTTATTGAAAGTTCTCAGGTATACCATTGGTTTTAAAAATGTGTGGTTTAAACTTGTGAGCTCCTCCAGAGTTGAATTCTGTAGCTGTGAGTGCCCCTGTGCTCTTCAGGGGAGTGATGACCCAGTGGGCTGGGTGAAAGCACTCAGGGTCTGCTCTCCAGTGGAACGGTGGTGTGGAGTTTCTTCCAAAAGCTATAACCTCCAGTCTCTTCTCCTTCTGTCCCATACTTCCTGCATTGATGACACTGGTCACCCCCTGAGAGCACATGATTTCTTCATTGTAGGGGAAATAGCGATCTTGGGGTACCAGTGCTCGGAGGAAAGCTCTGGCTGGTGGGCAGTGATCAGACTGTGACCTTTGGCTTCTGGTTATTCTGACTGCAAGTCTTGGCTGGGCCCTGCATGCTGCGTCATTTGTTTCAGGTTGAAGAGGTCTTCTCAATCCCAATTTGACATTTCCATTCCCTAGGTTTTGCCCTGTACATCTGGAGTGTCCCCCTGTTGGACGGACGCTCCTCTGCTGTTATTCTCCTCCATTTTTTCTAGTTTCTGGAACATTCTTGAAGTGTTCCGGCATGGTCTTCATGGCCTCTTCTTGCAAGAACTCAGACTCATACCAGATGGGTGGTTGGATTAGGCTGTGTTCTTGTGGAACAGGGCCCCGGGGCCCAGCTTGCCTCTGCAGGGAGGCGCAAAGGGGAGCAGCACCGTGTGCTGGTCAGTGGAGCGGATGAGGTCCCTGGTCACAGCAAGCCCCCGCGGACTCTGGAGAGCAGGGCCATGATGATGACGAAGTCTGATTTGGCCAAGACAATGAACGTTTGGTAAATGAGCAAAGGAGGGGCGATGTCTGACAGTCTGTCTCAGTCTGGTTAACTGGGGTTTCCGGCTTGATGCTCCAGGGCTCCTGTTGTGACTGGGTAAAAGTCGTTCATATGAAAAAGTGCTGGGCTTTTCACGTAAGGTAATTACAGATACAGCAGAGTATCTTGGCATTTATCTCTGTACCTTTGAGTACGCCCCTTGAAGAGCAGTAAGAATGTGAGGAGTGACAAACTTTGAAATAGAATACTAAAAAAAAGCTGTAACAGTCTCTGGAATTGTATGCAGAGCTCATTATTAAAGGCAAAGACTTAATGGAAGTCGCAGGCAGGGCTGGAGATTTTCAGTGATTTCAGGTTTCAAAAGAAAGTCTTTTTTATAATGTATAACTTTCATAATATACAGGAATAAAAAAAACTACTTTTCCAGAACTACTGCAGGGCTGTGTCGAGCACTGAGCACAATTTGCTATGAAAATTTTTATTTGGAACCTCCAGTGAGTATATATATTTGTGTGGAGTCCATTTTGAATTCAGTCACACAGTAAATTGCAGGAGGATAGATTATTTTAACCAGATGGCATAACGCAAGAGTAAATACTGTTTTTCTTTTATAGTCAGAATTTTCATTACTATAAAATGTCACTTAAAAAAGAGCCTTAAAAAAGAGACCAGATTTACTGGCCTAAAGGAGACTGGAGAAACCCCGAGAGTATGGCCCCCAGACACCCTTTTAGCTCAGTGGTGAACTTACCCTCCGAGGTTCACTGTTCAGCCTGGGAGTGGACAGCCCTGTAAAACCAAATGAGACTAACGAGGTACAGGAGTCCAGTGACAAGGGCCAGAAGGCAGAAGGGGAGAAGGAAGCTGATGATAGGGAACCCAAGGTTGAGTAAGGATATTGTTGATGTATTGTGAGATTGTTAACCATTGTCATAGGGCAACATTTGTAGTAACTGTTAAATGAGAAACTATTTTGGTCTGTAAGCCTTCATCGTAAGTGAGAATAACAGCACAATTGGAAGAGTGTAGTCAATGTCACTGAACTGTGCATGTAGAAATTTTTGAAATGGTGTATCTTTGGCTGTGTGTATTTTCACTAAAAAAAAAAAACGTTGAGAAGTTAAAGGGTTGACATGTTGTGGGGTTGTTAACCAATGTCATAAAACAATATGTGTACTTATGTTTCATGGGAAACTATTTGTTCTGTAAGCCTTCACCTGAAGTACAATAAAGAAATAAAAAAAGAGCCTTATGTAAATTTGATTGGTTGTTTATTAACAAATCTAAAAGCATGAACTTACTTAACTTATTGAGGAAAGAGAATATGTGTAGTTACCTATTTCTTGCATTTGTTTATGTTACTTTGGGGCTATTATACTGATTATTCAATGTATACAAACATGTACATTGGAAATATTTCCCTTATATTAAGTTACAGTGGAATAAGCTTATTTTTTTTAAAATAGACTTTGAGATTAAAGTCTTTTTCTTCTAAATTTTGAGTTGAAAGGATTAAGGTTTTATGTTGCATTCAGTTATGTTACAGTTTGCATAATGCTGATTGGTAGGGGTTGGAGGTAAAAATGTAAATTAGATTTTGCAATCAGGAGTGTACATCTTGGAGATTTTTTTCCCCCTAAACTTAGAAGTAGATTATGACCTGTAAAAACATGGAAAATGAACACATTAGTCTAAGGAAACTTGCCAATTAAGGGAAAATAGCATTTAAAAAAAAGTGTAATTTTGTTTTGTGGTTTTATAATACATGTTGTGAGGTTAATATGCTAGCCAGTGGCACCGTCATCTACAAGTCTTTATTTTTTTCTGTAGGATTGTTCTGAGGGGAGAGGCATTTGGGTATGTCCAAAGCAACTGTAAGTAATTATTTTGATACCTTTGTTGAAAGAAAAGGTGTTGAAGTTCACTCTAGTTCCAGGCAGCTTTAGTTCTGGCGGCTGGATACATGACAACAGCGTGAACTGTAGTTCTGAGCAGTCGCCTCATTGATCAGCAAGAATAAACTGCTTGCGTTTTTAAGCGTACGCAGTTATTCTAGCTACCTGTCATACCTGTTCAGCCTGCTACTGTTTGCTCAAAACTAGGGAAGTTTGCCAATTTTTAAAAATAGGCCAAATGAACCTCTTGCATTTTTTAAGTGTACCTTAATTTCTGAATTTGTATCCACTCTTTTTTAAAAACGTTTTGTGATTGAGGTGTCATAGCCAGAAACGTGTTTTGCTTTATCACTTTTCCTGTATCAGAGGCACCCATGTAACTGGCACCCACACCATCTCCGTGTGTCTGTGGGGTGGGACCATGCGGCATTCAGTGGGGGCTCCGTGCCTCGGTGACCTTTCCGATGTTCCATACCGTTAATATTTACCAAAATATTGAAAGTATTAATTTTCACCAAGTACCTTTAGTATTTTCTGAAGGTACTTGGTGAAGATGTTAGCTCTTAGGGAATCTTGGCTTAGCCTTGAAATAGCACACTAATGGTGCTTTTACGGTGATAATGGGGTGCTGATGTCCCTTCCCTGTGCCCCTGCCTGCTCTTTCCCATGCTCCATACATATGCAGTTGAACAAACACTTGTCTTAGCTCTTGCTTTGTGCCAGGTTCTGTACTGAGTCCTGGGAGATACAGCAGTGGATAAGCGGCTGGGCCCCTAGTCCCCGGAGAGCAGTGCAGTCACCGTCAGCACGGTCACTGTGATGTTAGCAGTGTGACCTGGGGTGTTTGGCAGAAGGATGGAAAGCAAGGACTTTTCTCTGCCCAAAGTGGAATTGGTGAAATGTTGAGGTTTTTTTTGGTCACTGAAGAAGGATATAAGGTCACAGGGTGAGGGTGAGGGTGGGCAAGAAGGTTTGGGAGGGGAGGAGAAGATGAGAAATAAATAGCTTAAAAGAGCGTGGGAGAGCGAGGCCTTCTCTCCGGGCTGGTGTCTCATTTAGTCTGAAGTCTCTGTCCCTGAGAAGTACACCAGCAACTTTTTAGTACATATGTATTTTTCCCTGGGTTTGAGAATGCTTACTCCCGTCTATCTCCATGTATAATTTTATCTCCGTGTGTAATTCAAGTGTATTTAGATTGCCCTCGAGCTCTGTAGGTTTGCTGTTGGTGAAAGTTGGAAAAAAGATCTTTCAGTCAGGATCCTCCCAAGTATCCAGTCTAAAAATGTCAACTTCAGAGTAGTGTGTACAAGTGGGGCTCTGGGGTGCCCCCCGTCAGCTCTGCAGTGGCAGCCAGGTGAACTGACCTGCAGCCTTTCACCCTAAAATCAGGACCTGGTGTGTGAGGATTAACCAGCACACCTAGAGCACAAAGTTTACAGCTGTCGCCACACCTTTCTTATTCCAGAGATTGCCCACACTGCAGCGGGATGAACCCCAAGCACTGAAGGCTGACCTTGTTCCTGTACTGCAGGCCCAGGAGGCCCCTTCATTCTCTCCCAGAGCTCCGCCTCCTCTCTGGCCTTGTGTAAAGCCATTCTTCCTGGGCCCTGCTGCGTTATCTCTGTTCCTTAGTTCTGACTTAAGTGCAGAACGAATTGGAAACCATGCAGATTATCAGTAGAGTACCAGTTAACTACATTCAGATAAATGTACTCAAGGGAGTGCTGTGTCGCCTTAAAATGATGAGGAAGCCCTGATAGTGGGATGATCTCCAGGAGATACATAGGAAAACAAGGTGAGGAACGGTGAACTAGCTGGGACCCATGGGGAAAAGTGAGTACGTACGCCCGCAGATGCCCAAGAAGCTGATACTGGTTGCCTCCTGGGAAGTAGAGCCCCGGTGGTGCAGTGGTTAAGCACTCAGCTGCTAACCGAGAAGGCGGTGGTTTGAGCCCACCAGCTGCTCCGAGAGAGGAAGATGTATGTGGCAGTCTGCTTCTGTAAGATTTATAGCCTTGGAAACCCTATGGGGC
>NW_004444029.1:4244451-4247117 GCF_000243295.1 Trichechus manatus latirostris
TAGGTTGTATCTTGAGTCAGTCTTTTGAAATATAAAAGAGAATCCAGCAGAGAGGAGAGGGATCTCATTACCACCAAGCAAGAAGAGCCAGAAGTGGAGTGCATCCTTTGGACCTGAGGTCCCTGCACTGAGAAGCTCCTAGACCAGGGGAAGATTGATAACAAGGACCTTCCTCCAGAGCCGATGGAGAGAGAAAGCCTTCCCCTGGAGCTGGCGCCCTGAATTTGAACTTCGAGCATCCTAGACTGTGAGAGAATAAATTTCTGTTTATTAAAGCCAACCACTTGTGGTATTCTGTTACAGCAGCACTAAATGACTGAGACATAGATCTCATGTATACTCTTTTTGTGCTTATCTTAAAATTTCTAACTTGTATGTTTGACTTTATTCTATTTATCCTCTTTCTAAGAAAATTCTACAATCTAAGAATACTTTAACTGTTGTAGCCCTTTTTTAGAATTACTTTACTATTGATCACTATTTTGCTTATCTTTTTAACCCCACAAATTAGACAGCAATATAATTGTTTTTGGAGTCCCTGGGCAGCATAAACGGTTAAATGCTTGACTACTAACTGAAAGCTTGGCGGTTTGAACACAGAGGCACCTCAGAAGAAAGACCTGGCGATCTGCTTCCAAAAGGTCGTGACTGTGCAACCTCTGTGGAGCACAGTTCTACTCTCATATGCATGGAGCTGCCATGAGTTGGAATTGACTCGATGACAGCTGGTGTAATTGTTTTATACAGTATTTCTTTAGATTTACCCAGGTTTACCGTTGTTTCGCTCACTACATTAGGTTGCTTTTTAGGCCTTCCTTCTAGGATCATTTTCTCATGCATGAAGTACATTTCTGAGAAGTATCCTTTGTTGAGGGTGTGTTGGTAGTAAACACTCGCAGAGTTTGTTTTAGAAGACCTTGTTTCACGGTCCTTCATGATAGTTCATTTGGGTACTGAGTTACGGGCACTTTGTAGAATTCCATTGTCACCTGCCTTTCGGTGTTGATGCTGAGAGTCAGTTGTCAATCTGATTGCCACTCCTTATTGCAACATCTTTTCTCTGTGGCCTTTTAACAAAAACTGGTAAATAAACAGAAACAAGGTCAAGTGATTGTCCTGCCAGTCCTGTACAAAGTAAACACCCCAAAACCGAAACCAAACCCATAGCTGTTGAGTCGATTCTTACTCAGAAGGGTCAGTGGTTCAAACCCGTCAGCCGCTCCGTGGGAGAAGGATACAGCAGTCTGCTTTCATAAAGATAACAGCCTTGGAAACTCTATGGGGCAGTTTTACTCTGTCCTATTGGGTCTCTATGAGTCAGAAGTAAACATCAGCATAACCAAATACTTGATATGGGGAAGTTTCTCTTCATAAAAGTATTCTGAGTAATAAATGAAAACGTAAAGATAGACTTTTCCCCTCCCCCCCCATAAAGTAATGGCTATAGGCTGTGATCATAACAGAAAGAAAGACAACCAGGTTACGTGTTTCCTGTGCAAGTACACAACCCACGTATGAAAAAAATTGTACGTGAAGCTGATCAAGCTTCAAGATTTAAGGATACATTTTTTCAGACTCCAAATAACCCATTGCCATCGAGTCAATTCCGACTCATGGCAACCGTATAGGACAGAGTAGAACTGTCCCATAGGGTTTCCAAGGCATGGCTGGTGGATTTGAATTGCTGAGCTTTCGGTTAGCAGCCAAGCTCTTAACCACTGTGCCACCAGGTCTCCCAGACTCCAAATAGGAGACAGAAATCACACAGTAATTTGAAAATGGAAAGTTTAATATAAAGAATTAATTAGTAGGGGATTGGAGTAATGGCAGATTGGCCAATGAGAGCTAAAACATAGGAATAGCAGATATAGGGAGCAGTTACCACCCCAGGACCGAGGCAGAGTGCCCAGGGAGGAAGTCACCCACCCCCAGGGCCGACAGTGAGATATTGTGGGGGAGGGTGTGGTCCCGGCCCACTGGGTGGCGAAGGTTGCCAGGGTCTGTGCTGGGGCGGTGGTGTTGTCCATGCCCTGGAACTTACTGCCAGCTACCTGAAGGGGGTGACTGAAGCTGTCCCATGGGGGTGCCCAGCTGGTGCACTGTGCTTCAGAGACCGCTGACTCACGGGGCCCCGCGCATTGCCACTCTGCCTTGACACCACCAGAGGGGGTGTCAGGGTCCCAGGGAGGCCATCCAAGGGGCTCAGAACCACCTGGGGCTGTGCTGGGGGCCACTGAGGTGCTCGCTGTCCGTACTCTTTCCTCTGCAGGAACCTGGGGAGGCCAGGGCACCAGCCCCAGAGAGGGAACCCCTTCCTCCCCAGTGTCCTTCCACTGCCTCTGTGGGTGAAGCCGGCAACGGGGGAAGAGTCACGGGGTTCAGCTCCATGATCACAGAGCAGCGCCGAGGAGGCAGAAAACTGACAGCTGACAGAGTACCAGCGCGCAAGACATTCAGGCGATAGATCTATCGGTGTCTGCATGTAGTGTATGTATAGTATGGATATCTGTGTCTGTATCCTAACTGATACCGTTAGTTACAATCAGCAAAATCCAGAGTGTGGCTAAACAACCTGGCTCCTTCAACAAATAAGTTGCAAGGAAAACAATAAAAGTAAATGGAAGGAAAACCTGGATTCAAGAGGCTTAAGGTTGTGGAACTTTGTT
>NW_004444029.1:4247598-4249627 GCF_000243295.1 Trichechus manatus latirostris
AGCCAGCTCTCATTTTCAGCAGCATTGTTGACATAGACATACGTGTTCTATCCGCAAGCCCGAATATGTATTCTTTGGACATATTTACTGTTTTCTGTAAACCATGGTATTCTTCAACATTTCAGAAATGTGACTTCTATGATATTTCTCCTCTGCTGGTGTATGATTTATAGCATAAACTAGAGTTGTAGATTCTGAGAAAAATTCATATTAAAGCAACTATATATTCCCAAGAGACAATATTTTGGGTATCAATCAGTGTTTTTTATTAATTCCTGAAAATTTTTTATAGGAAAGTCGTATAGTCAGTTTTTTCAATATTCCTCAGCTCTGTATGATTTTACTCTTGTTCATTTCATAACCCAAAAGTAAAATATTAGAAATTCATAAAGCTCAGAGAGCATAATATAGGTAATAAAATTTGGGCCCCTTACAAGTATTGCTGATAAATTGTAGGTAGAGGATGGGATGAGTAGAACGGGTAGGGTGCATTCTTTTAAATATATTAACATTTCTCTCAGCTATTTTTGGTAGTTTCATAGATATTTATATGCAGCCCATTCTTGCACCTAAAATTATGATAAATTACCTTTTTTTTTTTTTTAATGCTATAAATGTCAAGAACTGTGGAGGCTTCAGATTTCACCCCGCTTGCAATCCAAGTTAGCTGCCACAGTTTCATGGATGCTGGTAGACGATGAAGTGGATGCTGGGTCGGAGATGAAGTGAAGGACAGCCTGTTACCCCCAGCAGTGGCAGTAGCCAGAGGATCAGCATGTTTGTGTCCTTTCCTTGGGCCTCAGCTTCCACAGGATACTGTGAAGAGGGTCATGTGACACCTCCTCCTGCAGTGGGTTGCATGACAGAGAAGGAGCTTTTGGTTCTTTTTTTTTTTGTAACAATGAACATCAGTGCCCTGGGAAGAGGGGACATTATTACGACAGGAATAAGCATGCTGCCTTTGCTCCAGAGGTGACACCATCTCTGTCTCTGCCTTCTAAACCACCTTGGAAAGATAGTCTGGAGCTCACAAGACAGGCAGACACCTGAGAGACCGTGGAGAGGTGCCTCCCACAGCATCTTCTCTCGTCTCTATACTCCGTTGGCTCCTGGCGAGTTTTCACGAGTCCTCCACTCTGATTAATCGGATTGACAGAAGCTCTGCACAGTTTGTCTCACAAAATTTTATGGAAGCCACTATCGACAATACTCCAGGAGCAGATGAGGCCAGCATGAGCCAGGCCATTAGTAATAGCCCAGGAGTCAGTAAAAACACAACAAGGCTCATCAAGGCGAACACTGGCCAGGGCTGTGTGAGGGGCCTTGAGCTTTCCCCTGGAGCAGAGGCACCTGCTCTGTTTTCTTTCCACGTGTGCATGGCTGATGCTGAGACTGAATAGGCGTGTCGGCCCATTGGGAGTCAGTGAACCCGGTGCAGCCGTGTAAACCGAGGGCCAAGTGGGCCGGTCACTCCTCAGGTGTGAGAGTAGGGGACAGAGTTTCCCCAGAGGGAAATGCGCCACTTTTCACACAAAGCTGGGACGCTGCTGGAGCAGGCTGGCTCACTCTGGAATGTACCATCTCTAGTTAATGAGCAAGGCTTGTTGGCTCTTCCACCTTGACCACCAGTGAGTCTATGAGTTGATCCTCCCCTACTGAGAGGATCCAGCCAGAGCCCCAGGCCTCCATGGTCAGGCATTTAGCTCCAGTAAGAGCCCTGTGCAAGCTCATGGCTGCTTTTAAAGGGATAACCCCGCCCCAACCCCTGTGTCAGGGAGGCGATGATTCCAAACCCCATGGGACGTCTCTGGTTGGAGGCTGCTGCAGTTGCTAAAATCCCGGTCACAGAAACGTGTAGCTTTGAGAGGTCATTAAGGCTCTGGCCCCCAAGGGTTGTGAGCGGAGTTTCCAGCAGGGCCTGTCTGGGCTGCACCCTAAGACTGCTGGTTTGTAGACGAAGTGATACAAAGACCCAAGGAGAATGCTCACATGAGGTCCGTCCCACCTTCAGCACCCAAAGTCCAGTAAA
>NW_004444029.1:4250672-4252749 GCF_000243295.1 Trichechus manatus latirostris
TGGTATTCATTTGTCAGAGAGCATTGAGCATCTATTATATGGCACAGAGGCCACAGTAGTGAACAGAACAGGTGAGGATTGCTGTACTCTGGGCCGGACATTGTGCTGAGTGTGACGTATCCAATCCTCACGAGATAACACCCTCACGAGAGTGGTGTTATCCTCCTCCCCCACTCAAGCTCTGGCATCCTGTGGTGGGTAAGCACTCTCTCTTCCCTGGATCTGACACCTCACTGTGGGCCATTGTGCCCCCCCAACACGTGCGCGCACACACACACACAGACACACACATTCACGTATGCCTGCCACACACACATGCACACATGCCTGCCTTGCTCCTGCCCACCTCATCTTTAGGACTAAATTGTTCTGAAGGAAATGGGTAACACACACACACACACGCACGCACGCATGCACGCACGCACGCACACACTAAAGTTATGGCGAGGTACTTCACTGAGTCAAAGAGAATTTTTCCTTCTCATTTAGTGAGGTCTTCATTTATAGTTTACTTAAGCCAGGATGTGAGCATCTTCTAGGAGTGGCACAACAGGAACCTTGCATTGTCTTTGAGGTTCTGGGGAAAGTGACAAGTCCGTCTGGGCACTGACTGCTGCTGTGAATGCAATAAATGGACATTCCTGCTGTTGGGATGCAGAGAATGCAAATTCCTATAAGTGTTACTAATGCATGGTAGTTTTTTAATATGAATATCCTCAGTGAATAGGTACTAAAGATGAACTTTTTTTTTTTAAAAAACAAAAAGAAAGTTTTATTCGGCATATATTCAAAAGGGCAGAAGTGGGAAGCGGACAAGCATGCTGCTAGAGCCATGTCTGCCTGAGTCCAAGGACTATTACAGAATAGGCAAGAGTGGGAAAATGGACAACCATACTGCCAGAGCCATGTCTGCCCAAGTCCAAGGACATATCACAGAACAGACAAAAGTGGGAAAACGGACAAGCATACTGCTACAGCCATCTCTGCCCAAGACCAAAGAATATTACAGAATAGGCAAGAATGGCAAAACGGACAAGCATCCCGCCACAGCCGTGTCTGCCCGAGTCCAAAGAAGGTTACAGAATAGGCAAGAGTGGGAGAACGGACAAGCATGCTGCCACAGCCATGTCTGTCTGAGTCCAAAGATAAACATTTTTAATATTAAAAAAAGTTCTAAGAAACTAGTAAAAGTATCCCAGAGAGGGGAACTGGTTGGTGGGGGCCAGGAGTGAGAGGAAGACGTAGCTTTTCACTCTATGTCGTATTGTGTGTGCCTTTTAACGTTAATTCCAAGTGCTTGCGTTGTCTAGTCAGTACGTAAAATTATCAGGAAAAAGTCCGTAACAGTTTTCATCAGTTGGAAACAATTCTGGATTATACCTCCAAGAGCCTTTCCAGCTCTTAAGAACTGGTTACTTATTTGCATTCTAAGGAAGTGCACACACACGCACGCACACACGCGCACACGCACACGCACACACTATGCTTATAGAGAGTGAATTAGTCACAAAATTGAATGTCAAATTCTAAACCTTACATTTTTCTCAGAATATTCTAGTTAAATTTTCTTATTCTAGATTCTTGAAAGTTTGGCCTCACCAGAGGCATAGCAAACAAAATTATTTAACAAACAAAAGAAAAAATTTTGTGCCAGAAATCTTCCAGAAGTCGGCTAACAGATATTCCATGAATTCCCATTGTAAATCTGTCTTCATAGAATAAAACCAAATCCTCCTGGTTCTAAGATCTTCACCAAAAATAATGTGAGTGCTTTAGTTTAGGATTAAGTATCAAATGCCAACTGCTTAATGAACTTTGGGCAGGGGTGAATGGACTAGAGAAGAAAATCAAGCATCTCACAGTTGGCTGACCGTGACCCAGTTCTGAACATAATAACGTAGATAATTGACTGCACTTGCTTTCAAAAGTGTTAGAGGCCTGTTACCAGGTTCTCAGAAAAATTACATCTTCATTTCTGCCTTAAGAATTTAAATTTTTTTTAAAAATATTTTTCCTGAGAGAAAAAGGCTGGAATTATATATTCTCTAAATTGGAGGACGTATTTAATCATTTTAAA
>NW_004444029.1:4275410-4297300 GCF_000243295.1 Trichechus manatus latirostris
TTCCCCTTTCCCCCTGATTCCTGCACAGGAAAGCCTACTGCTTACTAGTTACAAATACAGAGTGTTCTTTTTCTCAACTCACATGCCTTTCTGGCACATGTGGATTCTTGTGAAATTTATTGGGGCATTTGTTTTTAGCAGCATATATTTTGTAATACTGGGACTACCAGACTTGCACAGACCCACGATCATATCATTCTTTTACAATAGCATCACGGAAGGCGTGCTCTTAGACGGAAATTGATTGAAACCTTGAAGACTATATTTCCCACCTGAAAGGGTGCATGCCGCTGACTAGATAAATGCATAAGTTTGTAGGACTCATTGGCATATGTTGAATTTCTTTTTTCCTTAAATAGGTAGGAAATGTAAACAGCTATTCAGCTTAAAAAAGCTGAATCTGTTCTCAAGGAAAATCTTTCCAAGCTCATTAATTATGTAGTTGCACTTATGTGGACCACTTCAGTCCCATTAGATGTCTCTTTAGCTGTTTGACAGCACTGTGACTGGTTTGTTGCTCTTGCTGTTGTCTTTGGTAGTATCCTTCCGGGGGCGTTTTGCATAGTGTTCATTTAAGAGTAGTAGTCAGGCCTCCAGGGCCTAGAAAGGGCTGTTGGGTTTTAAAGGGAGTGATTTCATTCTGGAGGAATTGTATTGGGCCGGGAATCAAGGTGTGGACCCCAGATACATCGGGGGAGTCGCTTGATTATTAGCTGCCATCGAGCTGACTCTGCCTTGACCCATGGTGACCTTATGTCCAACAGAACAAAACGTTGTCTGGTCCTGCTCTCCTGTGATGGTTGGCGCGTCTGAGCCCATTGTAGTGGTGCCTGCTGTGTGGATCCATCTCTTTGAAGGTTTCCCTCATTTTCACTGGCCCTCCACTTTACCGAACATGATGTCCTTTTCTAATGACATGTCCAAAAGTAAGTTAGCTGAAGTCTTGCCATTCTCACTTGTAAGGAGCATTCTGGTTGTCTATCTCCTAAGACTGAAAACCCTATGGATCACAACAGAATTAGAGAACGTATTTGTGAAAAGCATTCCTATTTTATCTTTTATAAATGGACATAACATCATAGTAGGATGAGCTACTCAACTGATTCTTGAGTGCTTACAGCGTATGTGACGCTGTTGTTGGTACTGGTGACAGAACATGGAGACAAAATGAAGGATGCCCTACCCTCCAAACTAGCTCTCGTGTGGGGAGACAGACGTTAGAGAAAATAACTGAGTGCATGAACAAAATGGTGATAAAGTCATTAGAAAGAAACAAACCAGGTTACCAGTGAGCCCCTAGCATGGGGTGGAAGTGTTACTGTTTTCTGTAGGATGCTCAACGAAGTTCTGAAGTAACTGACATTAAGCAGAGGCCTCAGGGACACCTGAGAGAGGGAGGTGCCCACTCACTACGTGGCTACCTGCAGTAAAGGTGCAAAGGTCCCTCCGGGGCAGTGTGCTTGGTGTGTTTGAAGAACAACTAGGAGGCCAGTGTGGCTGTAGGAGGGAGAAGAAGAGAGGAGGGTAGGAGATAAGGCAAGAAACAGCAGCCAGATTGTATAGGGCCTTTCCTTGTCAGTTATTTGTTAGGAATTTGGCTTTTACAATGAGGAGGGTAGCCAATGGAGGGCTTGGAGCAGAGAAATGCTATGCATGATCTAATGGTACTTTAATGGGATCAGTCTGGCAGTGTTTGGGAATAGAGAGTAGGCGAGGCAAGACTGGGAGCAGGCAGGCCGTTCAGAGGGCCCTGCTGTCAACTGTAGAAATGGAGAATGGTTGTGTGGACTGGGGCATTCCTGGTGGCGGTGGTACTGGGATGAGCAAGGATGGAGAGAGGTGTCAGGAGTGTGATTTTGGACATATGGAGTTTGAGATGACCGGTTGATGTCCCAGTGGAATTGCTGCCCAGGTAGCTAGACATATGGGTGTGGAGTTTGGGGGAAAGGCCCAGGAACACGGGAGTCATCGTTAAAGATGGTATTTGAAGCCCCAAGACTGGAGGGGATTGCTCAGGGGCTGAGGAGAGAGAAGGCCTGAGGATGACCCCTGGAGCTCTGACATGTAGATGCTGGGATTCTGAGCATTCATCCAACTGATGTTTGCTGAGCATTTTCTATGCAGAGAAGGAGGAGCCAGCTAAGGGGACTCAGGAGTGCCCAGTAGGTGGGAGGAGAACTTACATAGGGGGATGTCTGAGTTTCCTAGCACTGTTATAACAGAAACACAACAGGTGGGTGGCTTTAATGGACAGAAATGTATTGTCTCACAGTTCAGGAGGCTGGAAGTCCACATTCAGGGCACTGACTCTCAGGGGAAGGCGCTCTCTGTGGGCGCTGGGGAAGGCCTGTGTCTTTGTCAGCTTCTCTTCCTGGGTTCCGTGGTGGCATCTATCTTCCCCTCCATTTGCGCTTGCTTGCTTCTATGCCTAAGCTGCTTTTAGATTTCAAAAGCGGCTTGCTTTAGAACACCCTACACCAAAATGGCTTCATTGACATAACAAGGAAAACCCCATCCCCAAATGGGATTATGTGCACAGGTATAGGGGTTAGAATTCCAACACATTTTTGGGGGACACAATTCAGCCCCTAACAAGTGGTTTTCTAGAAGTTAAGAGAAGAGAGAGATCCAAGAAGCAGTCTCCTCTGTCCTGTTAGAAGAGGTGTCGGGCAAGATGAGAGTGGGTTTAGCCACGGACTGCACAGCACGAGGTCCGGGAGATCTCAGAATTCTCACTGAAGGGAGTTTTGCTGAAGATGACGCAGAGGGGAATGTCTGACCTCCTCCAGCTTCATGAGGCGGAAGGAGAATCAAGATCAACAGCCCAGGGCTGATTCCTATGAGGCAGGGGTCAGACATGCCTCCTCTCTCCGCCATATTTTCCAATTCTGACACCAACCATCCCTCACGCAGCACTCTCCACTTCTCTGCTGGGTTCGATAATTCATTGCAATAGCTACACAGAACTCAAAGACCATACTCAGAATTATGGGGTTTATTATAAGGGAAGTAACAGTTACAATTTCAGGCTTGGGAACACTTAAGATACAGTTCTTGCATCAGGATAGCCTCTTCCCAGCCATGCTCGAAGGTACGCCTCTCCCTGGCCCTCAGTCTCTGTCTAAAGGCGCTAGCTTTCTCTCTCCGTGAGCCGGGAAGCCCACCACACTGTCTCCTGCTGCCGGGTCACTCCCGCCACTCTCTCCTGCCTTGGTGGTGGCGGTGGGCTCCTTCTGTCTTCTCTGGAATTGGCTCTCTTTTAAGGCAAAACTGACCGATCCCCTTGGAAGGCCACAATTACCCTATTACACAATCATCTGGGTGGGAGTTACTAGACCATGGCTAGAAAGGCCACACAGAAAAGTAATTAATCACACCGCGGGGAGTGACCACCTCATTGTTGTCCAAACCTGGGCACCACTGGGCAGGGGGCACTACCTCTTAGGGTGTGGGCAGCTGGGCATGGCACTTGGACTCTCTAGGGGTGCCAAGGGGCTTCTCTGGGAAGTGCCTGTTCATTAACACTCGTTGTTTACTTCCCCTGAAGCAATTTCTTACATGATTTCCCCGGTCCACTTAGTACACCAGTAATTCAATTATTTTAATAGGCTTTTGTTTGGAATGTTTGTTCAGAGCCTTTTAATACTTCTACTTTGTCCACATTCAATTTATTTCCTCAAGAACAAATTGACTTGACAGTTTTGATTTCCCTATGCACACTTAAAAAAAAAAAGTCTATTAAATATAGAAGTTTGTGGAATACGAAAATGAGACGCAGTGCCCTAGAGCTTCCATTGTTTAATTGGAATACTGTTTAGGGATGAGAGATCCATAGTAAGAGTCTTTGGCTCTCTGACAAAATAGCTATTATATATAATGACAGTTATGTGTTTCAGCTGATATTGATTTTATTTGGGTCCCAGTACTTTCTTTTTTCTAAGACAGCGTAAACCTTTGATTAGTTGTCAATGAATTTCACTGATATTTTCTTCTATTGTGTTTTATTTTAAAATATTTTCATTTAGAGTACCAGTCTTCAATCTTTTTCTGATCTCATACCATATCAGTTAAAAGAAAAAAAAGCAACTCGTGTGTTTGTTTATAAAAATTTACACAAAATTGATTATTGTATGACTTTCTATATAATTTATTCACAAAATAGCAAAAAAAGGGTGAGATAAAGATGAAACCAACACTATTTTAAAATCCCCCCCCCCCATATTTTTAAATGTATTGTGTGCCCCCTGTCTCTCTCTTGGCTGAGTTGTTGTTACAACTGTTAGATTGTATCGTAACCTTTTTAAGAGTTGGTTGTAGGAGGTAGGAGAAGTGGCCAGGCTGCCATTTTCTTATGGGATTATGCTTTTGTTTTCTTGGCAAGAGTGTTTTTAACTACTCAGCCACTTTGTAAAGAAGCATTGACCTAGAGCTAGGTCATGTCTGCTTTCCTTTTGCTGGGCAGGGCTGACGTCACGCCATCCTGATGTGCTGAAGGCACGGTGACTGGGGAGGCCCCCCGAGCCTTGTGGGGTGGGCGCACACGGTGTCCTGGGGGCCTCATTTATGGGAGATGACCCATGACTGTCTACCGTAGGACAAGCAGGTGCCAGGGCTCGCCTCTGTCTTCTACATCACTGAGTCCTACTTTCTTCCTAAAAACAAAATTCCTTAAACCCTTCCCTCCTGAGTTGCATGACTGTGTATTTGAGATTGTTGAGGTGTGAATGGGGTCTGCTCGTGTGACATAGTTCAACTATTTCAGAGATCTGAAATAAAAAGCAGCTAGTTCTTTAATTTTATTTGCTATTCTATTGTCCTTGTTTTATTTTCTGAATTAAAATAAAGTCTTGATGCAATTTGATTTTTCCAAAGATGGGATAGAATCATCCTTGCGTTCTGGTGTAGCAGGCCTTTCTTGACTTCGTATCTGTAGCTGAGGCCGACTTTTGGGCTGTGTCATTGGGGTGAACAAAGGTGTCCCTAGATTAATCACCAAATGAATCCTTTATGAAATAAATTTCACTTCTGTTGTTTTTCCATTGCCTCAGCTTTTTAAAAATTAATAGACTTTATTTTTAAGAGTTTTAGATTTACAGGAAAATTGAGAAGATAGTACAGAGAGGTTCTATATGCCCCCCTACCCAGTTTTCCCCCACCCCCCTGGTGGTGTAATGGTTAAGTGCTTGGCTGTAATGAGAGGGTCCGTGGTTCATACCCACCCAGCGGCTCTGTGGGAGAAAGACCTGGTGATCTGCTCCTGTAAGGATTATAGCCTAGGAAACTCTATCACGAGGGGTTGCTATGAGTTGGAATCGACAGCACCCAACAACCACATTAGTGTGGTACATTTGTTACAATCCCTGAACCAATATTCATACATCATTATTCACTCAAGTCCATACTTCATTAAGATTTCCTTAGTTCTTACCTGATGTCCTTTTTCGATCCCAGGATCCCATCCAACAAACCGCATTACATTTATTCACGTCTCCTTAGGCTGCTCTTGGCTGTGGCAGTTCCTCAGACTTTCCTTGTTTGTGATGGCCTTGGCTGTTTTGAGGAGGACTGGCCAGGTATTTTGTAGGACGCCCCACTGTTGGAATTTATCTGATGTTTTTCTCACGAATAGACGGGGGCTGTGGGTTTGGGGGAGGAAGACACAACATATCAAGAGTACTTACAACCAACGTTACTTATCAGTGTGGATGTTGACCTCGATCACCTGGCAGAAGCTGTTTGTGGGTGCCACCGCTGTAATGTTCCTCCTTCCCCCCTTCCATACTCTGCTCTTTGGAAGGAAGTCAGTAAGCGCTGGGGAGTTAGGCCCCGCCTCCTTGAGGGCAGAACAGCCATATAAATTTTTGGGAATTCTTCTGCAGGGGGATTTAGCTATTATCCCCCATTTATTTATGTTGGTATGGAATCATGGATACCTATGTTTGTACTTTGGGTTATAATCCAATAGTACTTTATTTAGTTGCTCACATTACTCCAGCCCCTTTTACGTACTACCATCAATATGTATTTGTTTGGGCCCTTCCTTTCTCTCTGGCAGGCTCATTTGTATATTTCCTGCCCCAGTCCTAGAATCAGCCATTTCTCCAAGGAGGCAGGGCTGTTTCTTTATAATAATAGACGAGAGATAGCTATGTTACAGTAAGTAAAGGACAGGTGGGATGCCCCTCCCACTTTTCCCAGCATCTGAACCTGCTGTTATTAACTCGTCCTGAACCTTCAATAGACCTCTTATTTTTTAGCCCAAGGTGAGTGATTTGCCTTCATTTCTCTTTTCGTGCCATGAACTTAGACCATTGTACTTAATTCAGGATTTCTGGGCACTTGGTTTGGAGACACCTTGGTTTGGATAACATCCCATGATCAGGAATTTTTCATCTTCTTCTGTAGCTGAAACCCCTTTGAGAAAGCAGTTCCAGGAAGGACCTTTGACTTAACATCTGAAGGCTTGAGACCAGTCTGTATTTTTCTTTGTTCTTTAAAATGGAGTGCATCATACATTCTATTGGTAATGAAAAAAATCCTATTTTAGGTTCTGTCTTTTCTAAGTTGAATTATGGAAAGGGATATTATCCGTCTGTTCCCACATTTCTCTTTGAATGAGATTGCCCTAGGACACTTGGTTAAAAAGTTGCAGTTGCTTGTAATATAATGAAGCTCTTCATAGTTTTTTTTCTCTCTTAAGTCCTTTTGCATATTCCAGGAATGGCATCATCCTAATAGCTTCAGAAATACCTGAAATAAGACTATTAATTTCCTTATTTCTGTGGTTCATGACTCTCTCTAAATTCCTGGTCAGTAAGAGCTAGACACCTGGTCCCCAGACACCTGGTCTCCAGAGGCATGGTCCCCAGACACATCATCCCCAGAGACATTGTCCCAAGATTCCAGCTGTTATGTGGCCTCTAGTGTGAAGGAGGAGCGCTGGTGGCGCAGTGGTTAAGAGCTTGACTGCTAACCAAAAGATCAGCAGTTCGAATCCACCATCTGCTCCTTGGAAACCCTATGGAGCAGTTCTACTCTGTCCTATAGCGTCGCTATGAGACGGAATGGACTCGACGGCAGTGGGTTTTGGAGTGTGAGGGAATGTCTGGCTGAGATACTCCCAGAGCCGTTTACGAAAAACAGGCAGCTCTTGATGCTACTTTTTCTGCAGACATGCCACAGATTAGTACTCACAAGGGCTTTGGGTATAAAACAAATGCCATATTAAGTGGATATGATTCCGCAGGAGACCCAGACCCAAACTAAACTAGATTAGAAAAGAAACATCAGATCCTGCTAACTCAGTAACTTTATATAGAGAAGCAGCCTAACATAAATGCCATGCAGAGATGTGGCTGGAATAGTCACTTCTTTATTGTTTATAGCGTCATTAATAAATCATAGCTGTACCTTATTTGCATGTGATCTTTTACAAGGTGGCTTTTGCAGAGAGTCCTTAATGGAAGCTTTGGTTTGGAGGAGCAGCGGTGTGGATCATAGTGCTTTCCTCTCTTCTCAACTTGCTGTTTGAGCCACAAAACACCTTGTTCACCCATCGAAGGATCCACGAGAGCAGACATTTTCGTTCATCCATTCAGACATGCATGCAGTATCGTGGAATGCCTCCTTTGGCGCAGACCTTGTCAGAGAAAGGGCCCACTGGTTTACCCACGTTGTCAGCTGCTTGCCCTTAGCACCTTCCTGAGCACTGGCCACGTGTAGGCTCCAAACCCGCTGGACGGGTGCTCCGTCCTTGTTGAGGGGATGAACGAGTTACTGTTCTCTTTTCTGCATTTCTGTGCCTGCCCCTCTCCCTTAGAGCCATCTCTCATTCCCTTCTAGCTCATCCTTACCTTAACCAGCCTGGACCATGATTACTGCATTAATTAAAATTAGCTCTCCCTCTGTAGAAAAGGAAAACCAAAATAACAGGGACTTAAACAAGAAAGAAGTTTACTGTCTTCTCACATACAAGAAGATAGGACACAGGCAACGCAGTGCTGGAGAGGGGGCTGCCTGGGCTCCTGGAGGCTGCTGCCCTTGTCTTAGGACCCAGGCTGGCTGCTACAGTTGCATCCATTGAAGCCATCCATTCTTGCTTCAGGTGGCAGGATGCAGGAGGCAGAGAATAGGAACAGTGTCCCTTCCGTGTTCAGGAGACTCTCTGGAAGTAACGCTCGAAGCTACGCACATCTTCTTCGGCAGAATTCATCTTAGGACCCTGTCTTGCTGCAAGGGAGTCTGGGAGATGTAACATGCCCAGTAAAACAAAAAAACAAAGCAAGGATAAAGAAACCCCTCAGGATTCTGTTCTACAGTAGAAGAGAAAGGATTTTGGGAGGCAGTTAGCGGTCTCTGGAAAAATCCTTCATTCTGGTGTTGCCCAAAGAAATATCCCGGATTCCCTTTCCCTTTGGACATGTTATTTTGCCATTCCCAAACCAGCATGCTTCCCCCTCCTGCTTGTTTGCTCCGACTCCTGTGCCCACTCCTGCTTCTCGCCAGAATGGCTGGGAAAGACTTCAGTCACCGACGGAGCTGACGTCTATACCTGCTAGCCAACCTCACTGGATTTCTGTTTTTAAATTGTGGATTGTCAGCTCCTGGAACCCATTCCTTACAGCAGAATTACTTCTGCATTCCCCAGGGCCTTGGATTCCATATTTTCCCCCTCACTTTCTTATATGGTAAGGAGCCATACTGAAAAAAAAAAAAATGTTGCCATCGACGACAGCAACCCTATAGGACAGAGCAGAACTGCCCCATAGGGTTTCCAAGGAGCAGCTGGTGGATTGGAGCTGTCAGCCTCTTGGTTAGCAGCAGAGCTCTTAACCACTGTGCCACCAAGGCTCCCCCCGCCTCAGTTTCCACATTTCATGGGTATCTACGATGAGTCTTCCCAGGC
Source organism: Trichechus manatus latirostris (assembly GCF_000243295.1). Lineage (NCBI taxonomy): Eukaryota > Metazoa > Chordata > Mammalia > Sirenia > Trichechidae > Trichechus > Trichechus manatus. The sequence goes on from NW_004444029.1 coordinate 4,284,316, forward strand.
CTCAGTCTCAGAACCTAGTCTTATCAATAGAATGGAAGCCTGATGAGGGAGGAGTTTATTCTTCTGTTCAGTGCTGTCTGCAGCAGAGCCTGAGAAAAGGATACTGTGTGCTCTGTAAGGAGTCCCTGGTGGTGCAAATGGTTAAGCGCTTGGCTGCTAACTGAAAGGTTGGAGGTTCAAACCCACCCATAGGTACCTAGGAAGAAAGACCTGGTGATCTGCTTCCAAAAGGTCACGGCCTTGAAAACCCTATGGAGCTCAGTTCTCTGACACACGTGGGGTTGGTTGCATGAGTCTGATGGCAACTGGTTGGGTGGTGTTCCATAAATATATATCTCCCTTCTTTCTTTTACTTCTCTCGCCTACTTAGAATATAATAAGGAATGTTCTGTATTTAAAATACTTCGTTGCCTTATTTTGTGTTTCTCACATTTTACTTTTGAAGAAGAGACGTCCATACCTCCTTCTTAGTTCCCTCATGGTGTGCTGATTCCTTGGTCTCCTTACTATCTGGAATTTCCAGATTTCCCTTTGAGAATTTTTCCCCTCCATTGGCCTTTTCTCATGGTTTTTTCCCTCTGAGTCCTGTAGCATGCTGGGCTGTTGACCAAAGTGTCTTGGAAGTGTCCTCTTAGTGCTTCTCCTTTTCCTTCTGCACTTCCTTTGCGGCTCCTCCTGCTCTGCGGTGGTGAGCAGACACTGGGATTTTCCCCTGTCCTGTTCTTTTCTCTCTCTGCCCTTTCTTTGCTGTATCTCAGCTGCTATGCTACGCTTTTACCTTCATCTATTCCCTCTCTACGGGCGATTCCCAGATTTACATAAACTGCTCTTGCATTCCTGTTGTTAGGTGCCCTTGAGTCGGTTCTGACTCATAGTGACCCCATGTACAAACAGAATGAAACGCTGCCCAGTCCTGCACCATCCTCACAATCCTTGTTATGTTTGAGCCCATTGTTGCAGCCACTGTGTCAGTCCGTCTCATTGAGGGTCTTCCTCTTTTTCGCTGACCCTCTACTTTACCAAGCATGATGTCCTTCTCCAGGGACTGGTCCTTCCTGATAACATGTCCAAAGTATGTGAGACAGAGTCTTACCATCCTAGCTTCTAAGGAGCACTCTGCCTGTACTTCTTGCAAGACAGATTTGTTTATTCTTCTGGCAGTCCAGGGTATATTCAGTATTCTTCACCAATACCATAATTCAAAGGCATCAGTTTTTTGGTCTTCCTTATTCTTGTCCAGGTTTTGCATGCAATGCAAAGGAGGCAATTGAAAACACCATGGCTTGGGTCAGGCACACCTTAGTCCTCAAGGTGCCATCTTTGCTTTTAAACACTTCAAGGGTGTCTTTTGCAGCAGATTTGCCCAATGAAATATGTTGTTTGGTTTCTTGACTGCTGCTTCCATAGGTGTTGATTGTGGATCCAAGTAAAATGAAATCCTTGTCAACTGCAATCTTTTCTCCGTTTATCATGATGTTGCTTATTGGACCAGTTGTAAGGATTTTTGTTTTCTTTATGTTGAGATGCAATCCATACTTGAGGCTGTAGTCTTTGATCTTTATCAGCAAGTACTTCAAGTGCTTTTCATCAAGCAAGGTTGTATCATCTGCATACTGCAGGTTGTTAATGAGTCTTCCACCAATTCTGATGTCATGTTCTTCTTCATATAGTCCAGCTTCTCAGATTATTTATTCAGTGTACAGACTGAATAAGTGTGGTGAAAGAAGGATACAACCTGATGTACACCTTTCCTGACTTTAAGCCACACAGTATCCCCTTGTTCTGTTTGAACAACTGCCTCTTGGTCCATGTACAGGTTCCTCATGAGCACAATTAAGTGTTCGGAATTCCCATTTTTGACAGTGTTATCCATAATTTGTTATGATCCACACAGTCGAATGCCTTTGCATAGTCAATAAAACACAGGTAAACATCTTTATGTTATTCTCTGCTTTCAGCCAAGATCCATCTGACATCAGCCATGCTATCCCTGTTTCCACGTCCTCTTCTGAATCCGGCTTGAGTTTCTGGCAGTTCCCTGTTGATGTACTGCTGCAACTGTTTTTAAATTATCTGCAGCAAAACTTTACTTGCATGTGACATTGATGATATTGTCAGCAGTTTCCGCATCCTGTTGGTCACTGCTGAATGCCCTGCCACCTACACGTTAGGTCTGACATTCGTCATGTTAGTATTCTGGTCTTAGGTTCCAGTCACTAGCATCGTTTCTCATCATGGAAACCCGAATGGGAAAGGACGGCAGCCTCGTGTGTTGTTTTCCTTCCTGGAAAGCCCTTTCCTTTATTTTACCCAACTTTTCCCTTTTTTAAGATCAAGCTCAAACGTGTACATTTCACAGCACAGTGACTTCTAGGATGACGCAGACCTTGCTGACTCCCTGGCCTGATCTCTGCCATCCCCATCTATCACTGTGTCTGGCGCTCTTCATATACTTGTTGGTATTGTTGAAACCACTGTCTCTATTACACATGTCTTATCTGCAGATAGCCTGTGATCTTATTCCTCTTTCCTCCCAGGGCCTGGTGTATAATTGGCACTTAATAATGTTTGCTGTCAATGCTGGCATCCCCTTTTCATTTCACTATCTTGTTTCATTGGTAACAGTGAGATTGCACAGGAAACAATTTTTCTTATCAGCAGACAAATATTTCTTTTCCATAACTGTGAAGGGGAGTGCTTGGACGGAGCCCACTGACAGATTTTCAGCAACCTGATTGCACTTCGCTTTGCACTGTTTGAAGTGCGTTATCACAGGGGTGGAGTGATGTCTGGAAAAGCATCTTTTCTCCTCTTTCTTAGTCTCCTGTGTTTTGAGTGTCATCTGAAAACCTGGGGTAGGAGTCATGAAGACAGCTGGTAGGATTTTGTGAAACCACATACAGAGTTTTGCATTGGAAAGTTCAAGAAGGGTTGGGGCAGGGGTGGAGAGGAGACGAAGAATATGAATGAACGAGGGTGAGAATGAATGTGTAACTGCCCACTCACCCAGCCCCACACCGCGTAGTGAATGACATGAGGATGATTTAAGACAAGCCAGGTCGCAGAGGAGCTGCGTTGGTAGACATATCCATAAAGACAGTAACGCGCATCACCTCAGGAGCGTTGCCGTTAAACAACAGAGAAACAATTCCCCACTTGACCCCCTGCAAGAAGCAGCTTACCCAGTGCCTCTGTAATACAGTAATGTGATAGACATTGACAGTATATATGGTGTGTATATATGTTTATAACATTGACAGTACATATTGTCTGCATATAGACATTAAGTAGGTTCAGTTAATCTATGACATCTTTTAAAATCAAGGTACGGGAAATTAGCTGTGGTTGAAATGTAGCTGTGTAGATTGAAATCCTGTACCAGGAGGTTATGATTCTAGAACAAAATTAGGGGAACAGAGACCCAGTTCACTCACTTGTTTTCACGTTTTTTGTTTCTATAGGGAATTTGAAGTACTGCCTTTTGATTCTCAATCAGCCTTTGGACGACTGTTTTCGTCGTCTTTGGAGCAAAGGTAACCTTAATTAGATTTTATAATTCTTTGCTTTCTTTCTTTATTTGGGACAGGCTAACATTAAGTACCCCGAAACCTGACTGTAACACAAAAAAAGTGGGATTTGTAATAAGGTATTCAATTACTGAATTATCAGAAGAATCCATTATTGCTTCTCTGTTAACCTGTTTCATATATGTGATTACCACAGCATGGTTGCCCAGGGCAGAATTATAATGTGGCATCCTCTACTGTATTTTGGAACTAATGTGTGGATATTAATCCTCAGCACACAACAAGCATTTGCTCAAGTGAAAATATATTTGGCAGGAGTGACAGCAGAAAGCCTCCACACGCCTTACCCGTCACAGCGTATCCCTTAGTGACGTCTGCAGGGTGACCACGTTTGCAAAATGGAAAAAGAAGACATGTGGCCAGTACATGTTGCCATGGCAACATTCCAGCATCTCTGGGATTGCTGAAAAATATAGTTAAAAACGGGACAGTTTCAGAGAATTAAGACTTCTCGCGGGTCTCATTTAAGAAACAGTTTTTATTAGCTATTTATTTATATTATTCTTTGATCGGATAGGATTGTTAGCACTTGGTTAGAAAATTATATTAAATCTAATTTATTGTTTTTAGCCTCCACTCTTTTATGAAATCTGGAGATACCAGAGGACTCCTTCTTCTTTTTGTTAATTATTATTACTTTTATTTTTCTAAAAGGGATGCTTCTGCTGAGTTACCAGCGTAAGTTCTAGGCCAGACCAGAGGGCTGGAAGAACGTGCTGCTTTCTGCAATGGTGCACGTTCCTGCTGCTACTCCTGATCCTCTCGGGATCGCAGAACTAGTCCAGCAGTGTTCGCTGCATTAAGGTACCGAGTCCTAGGATGGAAACCTGTTGTGTTAACAGGCTCACTCCCATCTAAGTACATACAGACGGGACTCGGGATTAAAGTTATGCGATGTTTAATGTGTTTTCCCTTTTGTATGTATATCAGCATGAGATTTTCTTGCTTATGAGTCTTTCTTGGCATATTCAGTTTAATCTGGAATCTAAGTAGTTAGATGCATTTTTGCTGCCTAGCTTTTCTGTGACTCTCAGAGGTTATTGGTGTTTGTCAATGGATATTGCCCTCAGATTTCTTAGCTTTTTTTGTTTGTTTGTTTTTGAGGCCGATGTTCCCATCCCAGTAACTTTTTCTCAGGCTGAATACGGTGATGAGTAGAAACATAGTGTTTGAAGGGCCCTGCTTGTTTCTTGTTATGGGTCAGCTGCCCTCAGCGTGGGGACACCATGCCCCCAGGGTCCTCCAAGGTCATAGTGGACATCTCCGAACTACATGGAGTTAAATAAAAAAAGCTAACAGATAGACCTTTCCCTCGGGTAAGGTTGTGTAGATTGACTGCATGTCAGCTTTCTAGGAGGTCGGCTGCTTCCTAAACTGTCTCCTCATATTCACACGCGTTCACAGCCTCTCCCTGGTGTGTTTGTATGAGTCACAGACGGCCGCGATCGTGTGGATTAGACCGTGTCAATGCCCTGTGGGTATCTGCGCCGTGAGACTGCTTTCCTCCAATCAGAAATTCTTTTCCTTCACTGATGTCTTTCTCCTTCAGTTCTCTGTTGTCCAGTGTTAAGGTCCCCCAGGGGGTGGGCAGCAACTTGGTTCATCTGGGTTGAGGCCAATCATCAGGCGGGGCTCATGGGAGAAGGAGGCCCAGGTGCCGACTCTGAGGTCGTGGCATTGAATGTGAACAAGCTCTTTGGTTTTCTAACACCAGGCCTCTTCCTGTGTTGCCTTGGTGATCAACTGGTGTGAAGAAGTACTTGGCATGAATGTAGCTTCCAGGGATTCACTGGTTAGGACTGCATGGGTAGACAGAATATCATGTGGGTCTTTTCCTTTAAGTGCGCCCAGGCAAAGACCGAGCAGGTCACTACTTCAGCTGGGAGACGCTTCATGAGCATTTGCTGGGCAAAGGCTTTCTAGAGCATGTTAGTTAGGGTGGTCCTGTGGGAGGCGTCTTTCTAGCAATGAGTGCCTCAGTCATTAGACTACAGAATCTGGTGATAGTGTGACTTATCACAGTTTTATTGAACTACCAAATTGACTCTGTTTGTGTCATTTTCTATGGTTATGGCTTCAGAGAACTTATGCTTTGAGCACACTCTGAGTCAACGGAAGATCTGATGAGCCATTTGCATACTCAGTTCAGGTCCATTGAGCAAAGTGGCATGTACAAGGTGCGGTCTCTCTAAGTAAGGCTGGCGGAGAAGTCTGTTCCCCGGCATGCAGAAACAGCTGGGGATGACGAGCTTGCTGGAGGACACAGACGTTACTGTCTTACTGACACTGATAGCCTGCTTCTCCCTCCCTCCTCCTGTCATGCTCGTATTTTTACCTCCTTTTCTGTCACTTTTACCTTCTTAGCAACTTACTCCCTTTCTGGGCTTTCTTCACCGATCCACTCACCACCCCACCTACCCACGCGTCCATCTGTCCGTCCGTTCAGTGCCTTTGTTCATCTGTTTCTCTTCTCCCTTTCTCTTCTCTGTCTTGTGTTCTGTTAGTTCCTCCCCTGTAGTGTTCTAGACCACATCTGTCGTGTTCACCACGCCATCCCCAGCCCCTCTCACTGCTGTAGGGAGGGACACACACAGGAGATGCTTGCTGGATGAAGGCTTGGGAGCTGGCCGTAATTTCAAGGTACTTCCAAATCCGTGTCTCAAAGCCCTGGCGTTCTGAAAAAGTTTTAATTTTACATTGTTGACTGTTGGTAGACTTTTATATATGGGTGCACAAGCCAAATAATCACCTAAAAATGTTCAAAACCCAACTTTTTCTCTTCCTTTGGTAGTGGGCTCTTCCTCATGCCTCCCTCGCACATTTCTGCCAGGAGTAACCCTATTTTCCAGTCCAGAGGCCGGGCACAGTGCATCATTTGTAAGCTGTCTTCTCCTCTATCCCGACATCAAGTTGCTTTCCAAATCTACACTCCCTCTCATGGCCCCGTCTGCACCCAAACGTCTCTTTAATTTCTCTTCAGCCCTACTTCGGGTTCACTCTGGCTAAAAGCTTTTTTTAAAACAATTTAATTTTTTTGTGAAAATATTCACAGCAAAGGATATATCATTTCACCAAATTCTACAGGCACAGTTTGGTGACATTGCGTACTTTCTTCAAGTTGTGTGACTGTTCTCACTATTCTTTTCCAGATTATTCTACCACCGTTAACGTAAAGTCACTGCCCTCTAAGCTTCTCATCTAACTTTTTGAGATGCTGTTGTTAATTTGATCCCACATAGATCAGTCTTTGAGAGAGCACAATGATCAAGGCAGACACACTTTACTAATTAGGTTAAACTGTTGTTTGATTCATAGCAGACTTCCGGGACAAGTTTTGATTTGAGGTTTAAGGTTTAAAGATGATCTCAGGGAATTAATTTGAGTTTTCATCCAGCTGAATGGCTTCAGAAGGATTGGATTCCATTGGAAGTTTGAAATGCTGTTGTTTTTTCCCCCTTTTGATCTAGATTCTTCTACAGAATCTTAGATCCAAACGCTCAGTAATGGTAGCCGGGCACCATCCAGTTCTTCTGTTCTCATGGCCAAGGAGGCATTTGTTCATGGAGGTGGCATTTCCTCCTTGATGCCTGCGTCTCTTCTTCCTCTGCTGCTCCAGGTGACTGGAGACCTGCTGTAGCTTGGATGGCTGGTGCAAGCTTGACTAAAAGCTTCTTGAGTGTGTGCTGCCCACTGAGTGACGTAGAGACTTTGCGGAGCTCTCCTGGCTGTCTGAGGCTGTAGGGGTTAAACATGTCTGGGCTTCAGTAGCTGTGTGATCGTGGGCAGAGTACTTCAACTAAGTGTGAACGTCTTCACCTGTGGTCATAGCAGTGGTGGCAGTCACAGTGGTATAGTTAGTGGCGGTAACGCTTACCCCGTTGGGTGGTGAAGGTGAAGTGGGGTGAGACATGTCACGTGTTCAGTAAATGTTAGCTTGCTGAGTTGCATAAACTAGTGAGTTACCAATACTTTAATTCCCTCTGTGCCCTCCAGCCCCCATCGAAACTTGAGGAAAAGTGCTCTCCTAGTGATGAAGAACGTTGGGGGCCTTTGGAAACATCAAGCCACGCTCACTCTCCCCAGTACTTGTGTCTTTACTTTCCCTTGCTTTGTGTGACTGGCGGCGGCTCTGTGCCTCCATTTTAGTAATTATGTTCCTGTTTTGGACGGCTGCACCCCCCAAAAAAAAAACACTGCACCCCTGGGTGTGTCTCTTATTTCCTTGTCTGACCTGCCACCATGCTGTCCACCCTCTGCCCACTGCCGTTTGGCCTGGAGCTGAATCTTGCTGTTGTGTGCCATTGAATCAATCCTGACTCCTAGTGACATTATAGGACAGAATGGGATTGCCCCATAGGGTTTCCCAGGCTATAATCTTTACAGAGCAGTTTACCAGGTCTTTTCTCCTGTGGAGCAGGTGGATTTGAACTGCCAACCTTTTGGTTAGCAGCTGAGTGCTTAACCATTGCACCATCAGGGTTCCTTATTTAAAGCTAAGCTTAAGCTTGGCTACTAACTGAAAGGTTGGAGGTTCAAACCTAAACAGAAGCACCTCAGAAGAGAGGAAGAAAGGTCTGGTGATCTATTTCTGAAAAATGAGCCATTGAAAACCCTGTGGGGCACAGTTCTACTCTGACACACATGGGATCGCCATGAGTTGACGACAGCTGATTTGTTTTTGGTTTGGGATGTCTTTAGACCCTCAGACACCCTGATGGTTGGGCAGGAAGAAAGGCGGTGGGGGATTCAGGCAGGTGTGATTTTATTTATAATTGTAATACTCTAAGGGTTACGCCTCTCCCTTTCTTTAAGATTAAGTTCACGCACGTTTCTGAAGTAGACTGAAGGGCGAAAGGACCCTTCTTTACGTGACCTTCATATGACTATTCACATAGGAGAATGACCTGGTGTCACTATTCTCTCCCTGTTGGTGGGCGCTCGCGGGTGAGAAGCAGGCTGCAGGTGCACGCACCTATGAGAGGTTCTGGGAGGGACTGTGGCCACCAGGTCCTCAGTACCACCCAGCTGCCATTTATTTCTGCTTCCATCTTATTTTGTCCTAAAAAATATGAAGCAAGTGTTTGAAAGCAGTGAAACACATCGGAATGGAAATAGCCGTAAGTTTTTATTTTAGACTATGGTGAATAAATCTCAAGCTGAGCTAGTGTTGAGCTGTTGTTTTTTCCATAACGGTATATTGTGTGTGTGTGTACTCTTAGGAAATTTATAATCTTATGCCTTCTACTTTTTGTTTTGGTAATCACAATGTCATAGGACGTTTAAGGAATTGATGCCAAAATCTCAAAAACTTTCTATTTGGAATGAATTTCTAAATCTTCTGCGATATTTCCTAATCCCATAGTACTACATATAAACTGTTTCACTTGATATTTAACTGGATATTCAAAAAAAAAAAAAGGTCTTTTTAAAATACTAAGTTTCACAGTATTACATTTTAAAAATATGTTTGCTGCAAGGCAAAAAAAAAGTTTCTATTATTTTATTAATCAGTGTTTCCGAGCATCTCCGGTGTGAAGGAATGTTCCAGATCTGGGGATGTCCCAGGGAAAGTCCAGGCCTGACTTACTGTGTGCTGTCAGCAGGTACCTCAGCCTGTCCTTCTCCAGTCCGAGTGCCTTCTAGAGAAGCCTCCTTGGCAAGCTGGGAATCCTGCAGTCCTCTCTTCCCGTAGGAGGTATCGATCTCAGAGGCCCTCCTCCTTGATTCTCCTGGTGCCAGTTATGCTCACAGGCAGCCTTGCTCTCGCCTTGGAACTTTGTGGCCCCGATCCGTTCCGGTAGACAGTGGGCGTTCCCGTGGATTCACTGCTGAGACCTGGAGGGTATTGGTAGCTGCTTTGTTTACAGAAGACATTTCACTGACTCCAGAAAGCAGTGCAGACACCTCAGATACTAATTTGATGGGTATAATTAGAATTTAGGAAAATCAGTTTTGGACAATCTAAACCGATACAGCACAAATTGTAGATGAAGTAAATAAAGCACACATTTAAGTAACTTATCTATGCTTATTTTGGGAATCAAGCCATTGCCACTTACATAGATGAGAAGAATTTGCTTTTCTTGTAAAACATTAACTAGGGGTATGCATTGAATTTCTTTGGTGACTTCATAAACTTCACTCTGGATGTTGCCTCTGTGGATGATGGTGTGGTGAAGCCAACCTCAGGTGGAATTCTCCTTGCTCCCTTATGGGATGTGGCCCTTTTGCACTAGATTTGTTCATAGGGTGTTCATGTTGTTGGGTGCCGTCAAATCAGTTCTGATTCATAGCAATCTTGTAAGACAGTAGAACTGCCCCATAGGGTTTCCTAGGCCATAATCTTTATGAGGGTCCGTGTAAAAGAAGAAGATGCTCAACGAGATTGACACAGTGGCTGCAACAATGGGCTTAAGCATAATGATTGTGAAGATGGCACAGGACTGGGCAGTTTTTTTTTTTTTTTAATTTTTTTTTTTTTATTGTACTTCAGGTGAAGGCTTACAGAACAAATAGTTTCTCATGAAACAGAAGTACACATGTTGTTTTATAACATTGGTTAACAACCCCACAACATATCAACCCTCTAACTTCTCAACCTCTTTTTTTTTTTTGGTGAAAATACACGTAGCCAAAGATAACACCATTTCAAAAATTTCTACATGCATAGTTCAGTGACATTGACTACGTTCTTCCAATTGTGCTGTTATTCTCACTTAAGATGAAGGCTTACAGAACAAAATACACAACAGAGGGTTCTGGACAGAGCTGGAGAAGGATGTAAAGCAAAATTCTAACTCACAAAAAAAAAAAAACAGATTTACTGGCCTAAAGGAGACTGGAGAAACCCCAAGAGTATGGCCCCCAGACACCCTTTTAGCTCAGTGGTGAAGTCATCTCTGAGGTTCACCGTTCAGCCTGGGAGTGGACAGCCCCGTAAAACCAAATGAGACTAACAAGGTACAGGAGTCCAGTGACAAGGGCCAGAAGGCAGAAGGGGACAAGGAAGCTGGTGATAGGGAACCCAAGGTTGAGTAAGGATATTGTTGATGTGTTTTGAGATTGTTAACCATTGTCATAGGGCAACATTTGTAGTAACTGTTAAATGAGGACTGGGCAGTTTTTTGTTCTGTTGTACATAAGGTCGCTATGAGTTGGAGCTGACTCAACAGCTCCTAACAATAATTTTTACGGGAGCAGATCGCCACATCCTTCTCCTGCGGAGTGGTTGGAGGGTTTGAACTGCTGACCTTTTAGTTAGCGGTCGAGCAGTTAACCAATGTGTCACTAGCGCTCTTGGAGTGATCACAGAGATCACAAATCTTGGCAAGACTACTTAGACCATCTGGGACAGGAGGATTTTTAGACGAAGACTTAATGTGTGTTTATAAAGAAGGAAGATCGTTCCCACGTGAATATCAAATGCATACCGTTTTGTTTTGGCTTCAGAACAGACATACAGTTCTTTAATTGAAAAAATAATAATAGCTCACTTTTTAAACTCCTGCTATGTTAATTCAAGCGCGAGTAAATGCGGGGTGTGTTTTATGAAGTGAGGAGACTTGTTGGTTTATCCTTGCTGGAAAAATATTCACCAGGTTGTACAAGGGTGCCGAATGAACTGGGTCAATGAAGTCAGCCAAAATAGACTCGTTTGAAACTACCACTCTCTCCTCTCTTTCTTTCTGTGCAACTTAGTGAAAGAGTCAAAACACAAGAGCTCCCCACCCCACCGCTCCAAGAAATCACAAGTGAAGGCATGGAAGAGAATTTAGCCCTATAAAATATTTTATTTTAACTTTGCTCACCTTTAAGTTAAATTCATCCATGCTGTATAGAAGTTGTCAATGTGTAAGACACATTCCAGAGTAATAGTGGGCAGTAACAGAAATTATAGAATTCATCCAGAATTGTTTTAGTTTTTGAAATCATGATTCTGTCACTAATGTAAAATTGTTCTGTTTTTAGTTTAAAGATCACAGTTTCAAAAAAATGCACCCTAAGAACACGGGGCTATTTTTATCTATTTAAGAATGGGGTATGTGTTTGGGATATTCTTGAGAGTTCAAACGAGGAAACAGTAGAAGGATGAGTAGGGTACAATGGATTTTTCTCAACTGCCAACAAACAACCTTTGGTTAGTTTATATATATATACATGATCGATAATACTGTGTACTTAAGGAGCCCTGGTGGCTGCTAACCTAAAGGTAGGCGATTCAAACCCACCAGTGGCTCCATGGGAGAAAGACCTGGCCTTTTCTGTCCTGTGAAGATTTCAGCCTTTGAAACTCTGTGGGCCAGATCTGCTCTGTCACATTGGGTCACTACGAGCTGGAATCGGCTCCACAGCACAGTAGCAACGTGTACTTATCATTCCAAGCCTGGTTCATTCGTTAGACAAACATTTATTGAATATATCACATATAACAGCTAACTACCAAGCCAGTCTTTTTGCTTTTTGATGCCTTTATACGTCTTGTTTATATTCACGCATTTAGTAATTTCAGTCCTTTTCCCAGGGTTTCTGTGGAGATTAATCACGATACACTTTGTTGTGCTGTCTTCATATTCCCCAGTACGTAGAACTCCGTAGGAATACCTCACGACGGCATCCTTTCTGCACTGGTTGGGGAAAGGCTGGGTTTGCCCTCTCAGAGGGAAAAGATCAGTGTAAACCAAAGCTTGGGCGACTGTGGGTGCAAGTGTTCATCCAAAGCAAATTTAGGGAGCTTGAGAAATACGACTGTGCCAACTTAACCAACCAGATATTCATTCATCCCAGTAGACGTGATTGGTTTCAGTTATCCATAAGGCTTATCCATGTCCGTAGGCTGGGATTTACCAGATTCTCCTTTGCTGGATGATGTAGTTTTGTGTTTTCTTTTCTTTCTTTCTTTCTTTTTATTTTTGGTGAGAGTACACATAACAGAACATGCGCCCAGTCAACATTCTGACATGTGCAGTCCATTGACAACGGCCACATACTCCCATGTGTCACGGTCTCACTGTCTCTGTTAATGTGGTTCACGGCCGTCAGCTTAGACTCTCTGCCCCTGAAAGTTCTCCTCTGTGCTTTGGAGGTACTGTTGCCATTGTGATCTCAGACAGATACTTGTCTAAAAGAGCCCAGGCCTCAAGGCAGATGTTCTCTGCTAAATGAGCTAAATTGCTGTTCAGTTTAAAGATGATTCTTGGTCTAGTTTTGGTTCAAGGCTTAAAAGTTGTTTCCAGGGATTAGACTCGGACTTTCCTCCAGTCTCAGTGTGTCCTTTAAAAAACAAAAACAACTCATTTATCACTAATGGAAGACCTCCTTGTGAAAACACACATTTACTCATTACATTCAGTAGGTTTTTGAGTGCTGTGTTCCAAAACTCTCGCTGACTAGGGGGAAAA
>NW_004444029.1:4297694-4299253 GCF_000243295.1 Trichechus manatus latirostris
TTTTTTTTTTTTTTAAAAAGAGAAAGTAATGTTTCCAAACTTAACATTAAAGGCTGGGGTTTTGTTATTATACATATGATTAGCTAAATGGGGTGTCAAAAGTTAAATGATCTGGAGGTTCTACTTGTAGAAATGACTTTTATATCATGTCTGTAACATCTGTTAAATTTCCGATAAGTAAGGGGCTAGCCGCTGTAGGGAGGAGAATCTGAAGGCCTTTCACAGCCTTTGGAGGGATTTCACATTCTCTATCTTTCCCATTTATCCAATTAAAAACAAATCGAGGTTGTGGTATGAACCTTTGTATTTCATTGTCTGTTGGATTCAACAAGTGTTTAAATATCTGGAGCCCTGTGGAAGGAAGATTAGATTATACAATACCTATATTACTTGTAAAAAATTGTAGTTATGTGGAGTTGTGATTAACTGCTTATCTTAGCAAACTAGAAGTTTTTTCTGCTAACCATACTTTTAGAAGTTATAAATCATAAATGTCAAATTCCCAGTCAGTATTAAAAAAAAAAACTTGGTAGAGATTCAGTCTATTCTCTTCTATTGATTCTTTTTCTGCTCTAATGAGATCTGATATTCTGAGTATTGACCTTGTTATTAATTGTTTTTATGAAGATTTTAGATACTTGTTAAACACTTGTTTGGACAAACTAAAAGTGCTTATATATTAGTTGATGAATATTTCTATTTCAGTATAGTACCACTAACAGCTTCAGAATTTATGTAAAATTGACTTCAGTTTACTAGTAAGCATCTTATATCCCTTTTAAACAGTTTTATATTATCATAGCAGTACTGATGATTTCTTTTTCTGTTAGAACATCAAACTGCTTTATTTTCAATTTTGCATCAAAAAAAATTAATTGTGGCTCATGGATAGTGTCATTTCAGTATATTTAAGGAGTATCTGAAATAAATGCCAAAATCATTAGTAGTAAATTAAACTTGTTTTCTTTCAGCTTAATTAATGATACTAGCTTACTTCTCTAATTTTTAATACAAACCCATAGTAAATATGTCATCAAAATAAATGAGAAAAAATTATAAAGATAAATAAAAAGGCTGTTACATCTATGGAGTAAAACAATTATTGAAGGAAGTTAAAAAATGGATGTAGAAGATGATTTATCACTGAACTTTTTATTATTGGCAGGTCCTCTTCTCTTTTGGGTCATAATTTTTGGAGCTTTGGCAGCTGTGTTCTTAGAGCACGTATGATTAGAAAAGCCTCCTATGTTAATCGAAATGAAGGTTACCAAATTTTGAGAATTCCCATAGTGGACAAAGATGGATCTTCCCCCCCAAGATGCTGTGAAAGACTTCAGTGTATCCCTGGAGCTGGATTTTTTCCCCAAAGGCTTATTCCATAGGGATCACACTGGGTTCTTCCGTCTCCACTTCTTTTCTCTTTCCCTTTCTGTCATTTTGAGGTGATTCTTTTTGCCCGTGGGCTTCTTGTGTCATTACATTGCCCTTGTTTCTGACCTCTTCCCACCCACTCTCAGGCTTGTCTGTGATTGATATACTTGGTACTAGAACAAATTAAC
>NW_004444029.1:4305774-4307250 GCF_000243295.1 Trichechus manatus latirostris
CTCAAGCATAACAACAATTGTGTGGATGGCGCAGGACCAGGCAGCGTTTAGTTCTGTTTTACGTAGGGTCCCTGTGAGTCCGAAGCGACTCAACAGCACCCAACAACAACAACATAGAGAGTATAGCAGCACCTTATCATCTGCCACTTTTGAGTGTCAAAACAACCTGGGATCATAGTAACCATGGAAAACGCTATTTCAATTATTTGTTCTTAGTTGAAGAACGGGCTTGTCTGTCCTTTATAAAGTGGTGGCAGTGCCTTGGAAGACACGCGTGGGGAATGCTGGGTACACAGCGGGGCATTAACTGCTTAAAACCCTTTCTCACCTGAGTGTTACTTGGTTCCCTTAAATGTTATATGTCTTCTGTGTACGCGCTGAATTGTAGATGTTCTGTGTGCATGGGCCTCGTGACTGTTAGTTCATGAACATGATTGCTTGATTTAGCCCGATTTTTAAGTTGAAGAGAGATGTTCATTAAACTGAATTAATCAACCAATTTTTCTGTACGATGGATACATACGTTAATATACAATTACTTTTTTTAACCTTAAAATCATCCAAAAATGATTTAATAAGGAAACTTGAGTTAATTAACTTTATTAACTTTCCAACACTGCAGATTAAAAGATATGTAAAATATTTTCCTTTCCTTATGCATAAATACAGGATAATAATATGGAACCCTTATTTTATACTACAAGTGGAAATATTTCCAAACTTATAAAAGACTAAAAAGTACAAAGGAATATATGTGATGCTAGAGTTAGGGACCAAATCCACAGCCATTGAGTTGATTGTGACTCATGATGACCCTATAGGTTGGAGTAGAACTGCCCCATAGGGTTTCTAAGCAGTGGCTGGTGGATTCAAGCTATTGACCTTTTGGTTAGCAGCCAAGCTCTTAACCACTGTGCCAAAGATGGACACTATGAAGAAGAACATGGAATCAGGATTGATGGAAGACTCATTAACAACCTACGATATGCAGATGACACAACCTTCCTTGCTGAAAGTGAAGAGGACTTGAAGCACTTATTGATGAACATCAAAGACCACAGCCTTCATAGGGAGGGGAGGGGTGGGGAGGGAAAAACACTAACTAGACCACAGATGAGTGGTAACTTGGTGAAGGGTAAGACAGTACACAATACTGGGGAAATCAGCACAGCTTGACCCAGGCAAGGTCATGAAAGCTTCATAGACACATCCAAACGCCCTGAGGGACCAGATTACTGGGCTTGAGGGCTGGGGATCATAGTCTCAGGGGACATCTAGCTTAGTTGGCATAACATAGTCTATAAAGAAAATGTTCTACATCCTATTTTGATGAGTAGCGTCTGGGTTCTTAAAAGCTTGTGAGCGGCCATCTAAGATACTCCACTGGTCCCACCCCGGCTGGAGCAAGGGAGAATGAAGAAAACCAAAGACTCAAGAGAAAGATTAGTCCAAAGGACTACTGGACCACTACTACCA
>NW_004444029.1:4308983-4310397 GCF_000243295.1 Trichechus manatus latirostris
CAGATTTGGAATAAAGTATAAACAGATGATAGACAAATGGTTATTTTCTATAATATAAAAGAACTCCAAGGAATAGATAAGAAAAGCCAATCCACCCACCTCAAAATTAACCGAGGATAAAAACAGACATTTTAGAGAAAAGTAATTCAGGTGAACCCAAATATATGAAAAGATGCTCAGATTCATGGTAGTTGGGGAAATGCATGTTAAAATAATGAGATGTCATTTCACAGCTATCAGACTGACAAAAACTTGAGCAATAGCTGCTACTGTTGGAGATACAGGGGATGGGATGATCTGATGTTGTTTGTGGGGTGGGGCAGTATTATGGCCTTTTTTGGAAAGTAATCTGGCAACCTCTGTTACCATTAAAACAGGTCCCTTCAGTTCTGAAGTTTGAATAGTGTGACTCTGTCCCACAGAAATATGAGAGCTAGTGTGTGAAAGCTGTATGTATGTGTATGTGTATATGCTCACATATATGTATGTGTATGTGCATACGCTCACATATGTATATGGTCACATATATGTATCTCTGTGTGCTCACATATATGCATATACATGTACATATGATCACATATATGTATGTGTATATGCTCACATATACGTGTGTATGTGTATATGCTCACATATATGTATGTGTATATGCTCACATATACATGTGTGTATGTGTATATGCTCACATATATGTATGTGTATACGCTCACATATACATATATGTATGTGTATACGCTCACATATACATATATGTATGTGTATACGCTCACATATACATGTGTGTACGTGTATATGCTCACATGTATGTGTATACGCTCACATATATGTATGTGTATGTGTATACACTCATATGTATGTGTATGTGTATACGCTCACATATACATTTGTGTATGTGTATACACTCACATATATGTGTATGTGTATATGCTCACATATATGTTTGTGTATGTGTATACGCTCACATACATGTTTGTGTATGTATGTACACTCACACAGAGATATTTACTGCAGCATTGCTAACAGAGGCAGGAAACAGGGAAACAAGGTGAATACCTCTCCTCAGTTGTACAGTATAGTACGTTATGGCGTATCTGTGTCAGAAGAGTATGCCATTTTGGAAGAAAAAAGATTTAGGATGATACCTTCAGAATGATAGTGAGGTATTCTTGGGAGAGAAAAACAAGATAGAGAAAAGTTGCAATAATATCCTATCTTTTTAAAAACTAATTAAGCCAACAGATGTCCAGATATGTGCATTTTAGTGTGTATGTATGCAAGTTTATAGGTTTCTTTATGAGCATGAGGAAAACATGGAAACATACATCCTAGCTTGTTTGTGGGACAGGGCTTAGGGGAGGGGTAAGACCAAAAAAACCAAACCTACTGCTGTTGAGTTGATTCCAACTCCCAGTGACCC
>NW_004444029.1:4311666-4312675 GCF_000243295.1 Trichechus manatus latirostris
GAGGGGGCAGGACCTATTTGCAGGAGAAGACCAGGAGCTAATAAGGAGTTTTGTACATGATCTCCTGTTTGGCTTAAGGTAGTTCAAGTTGGGATTCTGAACCCACTTGACAGAATTAAGATGTTTAAAATATAATTTCATTCTCTAGCTTTCATATTCAGCCTTTACAGATTTATTCTAGTGAAACATAAAAGTCACGCCACCCATAAAGGCTGATTGACTTTGATTATAAACCTAACCAGTTGCTGTCGAGTTGACTCTGACTTGTGGTGCCCCCATGTGTGTCAGAGTAGAACTGTGCTCCCTAGGATTTTCAGTGGCTGATTTTTGCAAGTAGATGGCCAGGCCTTTCTTCCAAGTGCCTCTGGGTGGACTTGAACCTCCAACCTTTCAGTCAGCAGCCAAGCATGTTAATAGTTTGCACCACCCAGGGACTTTATACTGTGACTATAACCAACCTGATTTTTCTCATTAGCTTTTGAGTTCTGTACCTGAAGATTCTTATACTACCCTGGCTTTCAAGAATATTACTTTTGTAGTTTGGAAAGAAATAACCTTGTATCAATGATATATAATTTTTAGATCTACTGAATTTTGATTTATAGCTAACAAGAAGGGAAAATGTACATAAAATGTACATAAAATTTATCTTCAGAAAAATAATTAGGTCTTTAAAATTAAGGACTGCCTAGTCGTTGCTGACATAGTTTATATTTGGCTGTGACCAACTTACTTCATGGGGAGAAAGTGTTGTTTTGGAATAAGGAAAATTGAGATCTTAGCAATTCCAGAAACGGTGCGTTCTGAACACCCCAATTTACAGCGGGCTTCAAGCCACTGCAGATGATCGCTCAGGAGAAGGAATAGTCACGCTAGGTGTGAATTTGCTAGTAATAAAACCAAACCGCTGTCGTTGAGTCCATTCTGACTCATAGCAACCCTAGAGGACAGAGTAGAACTGCCTCCATAGGGTTTCCAAGGAGTGGCTGGTGGATTTGAACTGCCAACC
>NW_004444029.1:4313408-4318045 GCF_000243295.1 Trichechus manatus latirostris
ATAACGATTTTGGAATACATTTTACAGTATAATGTGCAGGAATGGACAGCCGTTCTTAAGTTTAATTGTTATCTGTCTCCATTTTTTTGGACTAAACTTGTTGATTATCTGTTTGATCGTCCTTGCCTCTAAAATCATTCCATGTATCTCCTTTTAAATAGGCACTTATATAAACATAGTGATTTGAACACCTAGTGAATTGCCTTTAAAATGGGTTATAACCATTGACTTTGCTCATTCAGTTGTGTATTTAAAATATATATTAGGTACATTTGGTAGTCAGCACACAGGTTTACATTCAGTGCGCTGTGAAGTCTTGCAGTGGATTTATGTTGCTTGCCAGTAACTTCGTTCTTCTCCGGTAAGCTCTGCCTTTTTTGGTTAATGTTGACTTCTCTGCCTTCACAGGGTGCTCACCATGGCCTTTATGGGCTGCAGAGTTACAACCACCATAAATAAAGCAAGCACGAAGAGAGGGACGAGATAGAACAATTTATTTACATGCAAACTTGGTCACCATCTAAATCACAATTGCCAGAGGAAAGTGGGGTTTAATGGTCATCCTTAACAAGTTTAGGGGGAAATGTGCGGTTTTACTCTTTCCGTGTTGTGTTTTATGGTTGTATCACATTTGCTGCAGAGTAATAATGATTCAGTAATGACATTTTATTGTTCAGACTTGATGAATAGGGTTGGGAAGGGTTGTTTGTTTTCTTCTTCCACTGCCTCATAACCACGGGCTTGACGAGGGCGAGAGATACTGCCTAGTGCTGTCCCGAGACCACGTTTCATGTTTTCAATGGAGAGCTGGGGTTAGAGGTAGTGAACGTCTGTAGCCGATCAGACCCTGGCCAGGAAGGCTCGTTCCTCCGAGTGTTCATTGGAGCTCTGTCCTGCTTCATCCAAATGAGTGTTTTAGGAATTAGAAAGGCACATACATAGGACTATAGCTTTATAAATCCAGTGTTTTCTTGGAGTGCTTTAATTTTCTCTTAACTGCCTAATTCATTTTTTTAAGTGAAATCAAATATGAGAAATCCAAGTTCCCAGGACAGAAAACAGAAAAAAATAGAGCTCCTTTGGCTGAAGTGGCCTGGTAGCTCTGGCTACCTCAGTCAGCTGAACATGTCATCAGGAGAGACCAATTGTTAGAAATGGACATCATGTGTGATACAATAGAGGGTCAGCGAAAACAAGGGAAATCATCAATGAGCTGGGTTGACACAATAGTTGCAGCAATGGGTTCAAACGTACCTGGTCTTAAAGATGGCATAGGACCTGGCAGCGTTTGTTCTGTTATTACATAAGGTCTCCACTGAAAAATAAAAAAATCAAACCTGTTGCCGTTGGTCGATTCCGACTCACAGCGACCCTATAGGACAGAGTAGGACTGCCCCATAGGGTTCTCAGGGAGTGGCTGGTGGATTCAAACTGCCGACCTTTTGGTTAACAGCCAAGCTCTTAGCCACTGTGCCACCAGGGCCCCAAGGTCTCTATTAGATGAAGCTGATTAGATTAAAACTAACAACAACAACAACGACCTCCTCCCTGCTTGGCTGCCCCAGGGCTCTCTGCTGACCTGTTACAGTGGACAGTAAAACCTGCGAAAGCTGGAAACCTGTCAGAGAAGGGAAACACAAGTATTGTCCACTAAAAGGAGCAATAGAGAAGTGTTAAGACTGCAGCCTGTCAAGGGCGGAAAACTTGCGAGACCCAGAAAAACAAGGCGGTCCCACTGAGTTCCGGCTCTCTCAGGTTTCACGGTGTTTACCTAACGGGGATTCCTTGCTAATGCCTCAGTTGCTAGTCCTAGGTTCTTTTCTCGTACACTTACCAGTCCTTAAGTACCTCAGGATGATAAAGAAATTTTAAAACATTCAATGATGTATTTTGACTAGTTCGTATGAAAGAAATCCAGACTGTCTTATCTTGTTTCAAGAACGAGTATCACTGTAGCTAAGGTGACTTTTTGGAGAGGGTGGTAATTTTCAAAGAAGTGAAATTTTTTATGTATCCATTGGAAGTGGACAATCCAGAGTAAACCAATAGAATTCTATCCTACTTACCATTCTGGTATTTGTTAACCAGGTTCCTGATGTGGCCAGAGTAAGATGATAGAGTGAAGAGGAAAGAGATGGATGCTCAGAATGAGTGGTTTTCGTATTTCACATTGGACACCACTGTGGTGATAAATTTTGTTAACCAGATATTTCAGGAATCAAAAATGCAGCACAACCAGAAATATTTTATTTTTAGTTATATAAAGTTTTCCTAATATATAACTTTGGTTAAAGCTTTTAAATGATTTAAAAAAAAAAAAAAATAGGAACAGGTCACGTTGTGATCATTTGCCCCTCGATAGATGGAATCACATGTTTGGCTTGGTTCATGGCACACCAGCCTGGCTTGTGTTTTGGTCCAGCTTGGATATGATGAAACACAGGATCTGAGGTTTCATGCTCCAGCAGTCCAAGGGAACCGTCTGTCGGGTGCTGGACAGCTGGCTTCCTCCTTCTCAAGGGGCGCCCATGGCATCCTCCAAGGGAGCCATTTCCTCTTGACATATTAGTAGTAAAATGCAGTACGCAAACACAGTATATAAAGCCTGGTTTTAGGTATTGTACAACGTTTGCTATGGGAAAAGTGAGTGTGTAAACTTTGCCCCTTTACGTTGCTCTTTTTCGTCTTGGATCCTGTCACATTTGCATCTGCAGGGTGGCCACCTGCTTAGGCCGCAGCTCCTTCAACATCCACACAAACTTGAACATGTTTCATGTTACGCATCCCACAGCAAGTGCGCCGAGGGTCCATTGCATTTTAGATGATCTCCAAAGTCTCAGTCAACCACTCACGCTTCATTAGATACAATTTGCTGAATCCAAACTTGGGTAGAAATTAATTAAATTTGGTACCTACGTATTCAGTGAAGTGGCACATTTTCGTTAAGTTGCAATGACAAAAGAGAAAATATTTGCGTTACTTAAAGTGTAGGGATATATTTATACCTTCTCAGTGTTTGACCCAAAGTGCATGGAGTAGGTGTAGTGCTTGAAATAACACGGATGCTTACAGCTCGTGTGTTCATGTTGATGTTAGTCTATGAATTATCAGTATTAGTCTATGAATAGCATTATCTGTTTATTAATTTTTCTTGAGTCCAAGGAATGTGCACATGTGTATGGAAAGACAGTATAGAATAGTTTTTTTTCTTTTTTTTTTTTTGTTGCAGTTATGTTTAGTGATGACTTTAATGTGTTACTTGGATTTTTTTAGTAGAAATTATTTTAAAAATTACAAAATGCATTGTCAACTTTCGTGATATTTTCCTTAGGAGGGAACTCTCAGTGAATGAGTTGTTATTGTTGTGTGCTGTAGGGTCGATTCTGACTCATCATGACCCTGCAGGACAGAGGAGAACTGCCCCATAGATTTTCCAAGGCTATAATCTCTATGGAAGCAGACTGCCACATCTTTCTCCTGCAGAGCAGCTGGTGGGTTTGAACAACCGACCCTTCGGCTAGCAGCCGAGTGCTTAACCACTGCGTCACAAGGGCTCCTTCAGTGAATGAGTAGGTGCATGTAAATAGATAAAGGTGGCTAGGAGGTTTTTTCCCTCTATTTACTGTGAATAACTCCTACCTACATAAAAGTGGAGAGAAGAGTTTAGTGAATCCTCACATACCCATCGTCCATCTTCCACAATTACTGACTCAGGGCCAGTCTCTCTATATAGTCTCTTCCCCACTGGATTATTTTAAAGCAAATACCAGCTACCATTTGCATCCATAAATAAGAAAATCATTTTAAAAATTTGTTCCTAGCCGTAGTTTGTTTTATGTGGTTGCACTTGATGTTAGCATAATACACTTAAGCTCTCTCTGTTGAAAAGTGCCGCAGCCTCATTTGGCATGCATGGATTGAGCCAGATGCCCAGGAAAGATGTGAAGACAGATGGAGTTTTTATGTGCTTTAGATTTCGTGATCAAACGTGCCACCGACCCTTCATTCTCCTCTTCTGGATAGAAACGTTGAGTCATAGTGGCTTCCTTCTCGTCCTCCTCTGATACTTCTTCATACTCTTGATGTCTCTCCTGTAAACGTCTCTAACTCACCTTTAATCCACTGCTGTCCCCACGTCCCTGATGATGATGAAGATCTGTGAAGCTGTGTGCTCTGACACTGGTCCTCCACTCCAGGGTATCTCCTGTCGCTCCTCCTAAAGACTTTCTCTGATCGTGTGCCTGTCCTAGCCTTTCTGGCTCCACGATGCCACGTCCCCGTCCTTCTCCGCTCTGCTTGTTCCCCTTGCTCTGTCCTCTGGGACCTGTAGTCCACCTTTCCAGCGATCCCAGCCTGTTTTCTCCCTCTCCGTCACCTTCTTGTTGGTGGCTCCAGGCTCACACGGTCTTTCCCTTCCCAGAATTTCCAAAAGCAAGATGCTTGATGCTATGGGGTTGAGCCTTTGATCGTACAGGTAGTCCCCAACTTAGGACAGATTCAAGTTACGACAGACCACGCTTACGACGTCCTGGGTTTTTTTTGTTTGTTTTTTGGTGCATCTTACTGCAGACCACGCTTACGACCTCCTGGGTTTTTGTTTTTTGGTGCATCTTACTGCAGACCACGCTTACGACCTC
>NW_004444029.1:4318248-4326757 GCF_000243295.1 Trichechus manatus latirostris
GCTTACGACCTCCTGGGTTTTTGTTTTTTGGTGCATCTTTACTGTTTTTCGTGTGTACTCCTTACAGTGCTGCAGTGCGTACTTTGCAGATGTCACCATTCTCAGGTGTTCGCTTGCAAATGTTCAAAGATCTGGATTTATAAAGATACTACTACTAATAAAGGGCAATAATAATGAAAACTAAAACAAAAAAGTATTCCATTTAGATTACCTCAGAACTGACTTACAGTGGAGTCGTTGGAACCGAATGCTGTCGTGAGTTGGAGACTACCTGTACTTATTTCTTGTACTATCTTCCAATTGTTTTATGTGTCTCTGTTTCTAAACTCAATGAGCATCTTCTTGGGTACTGAAACGTATGTATCTAAACAACACTGGGCACTTGGTACACACTTCTCTTCCTGTCTGTCCACCTGGGTACCTGCCTTAGGGCTCTCTAGAGACACAGAGTCAGTGATATTTATGATAAAACCTGCGAAAGCCGGAATTTATGTAAGGCAGAAACCTGTCAGAGAAGGAAGACTGAAATATTTCCACTGGAACAAGCAAGAGGAAGGTGGTAGGACGGCACCCTGTCAGAGGCGGGTGGAAGACTTGGCGAGACCAGGAAAGGCAAGGCAGTCCAGTGGAGTCTGGCTCTCAGCTTTCACTGTGTATATGTATATATAGAGAGAGAGGGAGGGAGGGAGAGCGAGGTCTCTGGGTGGTGCAAACAGTTAAGCGCTCAATCAGCCACAAGATTGGCGGTTCTCACCCACCCAGAGGTGCCTTGGAAGACAGGCCTGGTGCTCTTCTTCTGAAAGGTCACAGCTTTGAAGACTGTGGAGTGCAGTTCTTCTCTGCACTTTACCCATGGACTCAGAGTCTGTGCTAGTTCCTTCAGACTTCTCTCTCAACGCATCGGCCCCTCCCTGTACCACTGATTCCATCCATACATGCTCGCGTGGGGCTGGGCGGCGGGCTGGCCGGATTTCTTCCTCCTTCACGGGAAAGCATGTTATAAAGCAGGGTTGTCGGCCTGAAACAGGATTGAGGGTTTGGTGGAGAGCAGTTTAACCTGTACCACTTCCTGCCCGTGTAGTGGGTCCAGAGGCTGCTAACACTCCACACGCTCGTTCACTTTGCCTCAGTGACAGGGAGTGTCCAGCATCGACTGCATGTCAGAATCTGCAGCTCAGACTCCTCTGATGGTCCTTCCATCCCCGCACAGTGTCACCCTCTTTGCTTTGACAGCTTCTCTCACTTACGTTGTATTTGGAGGCGACAGATTCTACCAAGTTTTATCTAAAATTCCATTTTAGATAAATTCCATTCCAAATGGAATTTCCATTTCTTTTTGTCATTCAACTCTTGTTTTAGGATGACTTCTGAGAGTAGGAAGGACAAACTTCTACTCTGCTGACTTAAAACCAAAAAATTTTTTTTTCTTCTTCACATGTTTGAGTAAATGCATTTCAGCTAACAAAAGCCTTGTTCAGAGTAACGTTTAGATATTTGACTTCTTGGCTATTTCTGTCATCCCGATTTCATTGCTCGGTGGTTTTTCTTTGGGTCATTAATTATCCTCCTGGAGGGCTGGCCTTGGTGTACTATCTGGTTTCCCATATGGGTTGACTGGGGACAAGCGGTGTGACTGTGCTTGTTGGGGCTGGCTCGTTTGGAGGGGACCCTACGGCATTGCATTTGTTAAGAACATTGTAGGGATGACTCCTTCCATCTCAGTCCATTTCTCTGGGCTGTATTTTACTTCTCTGTGTGTTTATGAGGTTGTGTATTCTATGAATTATTAAATCCAGCTAGAATTCATCTTTTTAAAAGAACAGGAGTGCCTGCAGTCTCTTCCGGAAGCACTGTTTCCTTTTATTATTGGATCCTACGCACTGTTGCTTCTGTGTTCCGAAGATCAGAGATGTGGGGAAAGTTCATAGTTCTCTACTTCAGTGGGGGAGAAGGCAGCTGTGTTAGTTAGCGTGTGCCGCCAGATACCAGAAGTCGTCGCAAATGCTCTGCCGCTGAAAAAGAAAAGGAAAAACCCACTATGTCCAAGTCAGTTAAAATCCTTAACAGCATGTGCTTTCAGGCAAGGCTTCTCATTGTTTCAAATTTACAAACACTGAGATACATTTTTACAGAGTGGAATATTTGTTTTCATCCACCATGCTTGCAGACTGCTTCCCACTCATCATGTTTGCAAACAGCAGCAACAAGGACGTTTCTTTACTGTGAGCCAAATGCAATTTCCAGCTACGGAAATCACTTCTGCTTGTAAAGTCCCGTTAAAAATGGTCATCGAACGACAAATCTCAGGAACCCCTGTTTTGCTCTTTTACTTTTCCACGGACTTTTTTGTTTGTTTGTTTTTATTTTCATTCATGAATAACAGTGTTTTTCACTGGCACTTGGGGTTTGAGGAAGGATTAGAGAGAATGAAAGGCATTCTGGTCTTCCTGTAATTTGCCGCATCTCTCACCAGGAAACTGATCCAGATTCTCATTTCAAGCTCTCAGCTGCTAATGGAAAGGTTAGAGGTTCGAGTGTACCCAGAGGCGCTTTGCAGAAAGGCCTGGTGATCTGCTTCTGAAAAATCAGCCATCAGAGTACAGTTCTACTCTGACACACATGGGGTCGTCACGAGTTGGGGGCGACTCGGTGGCAACTGGTAACTGACCTCAGGGTCGTCTTTGATCCCTTTGCCCCTGCCTTCCACATCCAGTCTCTCAGCCAGCCCAGTCATTCCACCTTCCATCTCGAAGTGCATCCATTTCTCACTGCCTTGAACACCACACCCTAGTCTAAGCTGCCACCTTCCTTGGACAACGGTGTTATAAGACCAAGTGGGTCCCTGCCCGGTGTGCTGTATGGACAAGGGCACCAGCCTCCTGTTAATTTCCTTCCTGCCACTCCTGTCCCCCTCTAGCCTGTGCCCTCAGTGCTGTCCTTGGTGTGACCTCTCTCCTCCACCATGGCCTGTGCGGTCTGGTCTGTCTGCCTCTCACCTTCCTCTCTTACAGCTGGTCTCTGGTCTGACTAGGCTCCGGGCCCACTGGCTTTCTTTAGCTACTTTAAAGCTAAGCTTTTTCCTGATGATTGAAATTAATTTATCTCTAAGAACGTCCTGAGATGGCCGAGACGGAGAGACCATTCTCTCTTCTGCTGGGTTGTTAATAAAGCACTCCACCCCACAAACACTTTGTTCTTTCACTGCCCCTTGTCCCATGGCTGGAAGTCCTGCCTCAGTCCTGCAGCCAAGTCACGACCATGCCCCGTGTGATCGTTTGGGTGGTACGGACTTGAGCCTGGTGGTGTCCCTTTCTCCGTCTATTTTTTTCTTTTCTAGGAACACTGTCCCTAATTCTTACCTCTCTTCTTTCAATTCATAGACTCAAGAAAGTCTTTTTTCCTAAGCAGGAAGAGCAATTGGCTTGTGATTGATTGTTTCCGCTCAGTTAGAAACAGAGCATCGTCAGATGAGAAGATTGTAATACACGAAACTGAGGCCTAATTGATGAAGTTAACCTGTTACCACCTTTCAGGCTTAATGATCATTGTGTAACCGAGAGACTAGATTTGTCTGCTAGAAGCTTGTTTGTTAGTTGCCGTTGAGTCAGTTCTGACTCTTGGCGACCCCATGTGTGCAGAGTAGAACTGCGCTCCATAGGGTTTTCAATGCTGTGACCTTTTGGAAGCAGATCACCAGGCCTGTCTTCCTAGGTGCCTCTGGGTGGATTTGAACCACCAACAGTTCAGTTAGCAGCTGAGCACGTTACCTGAGTGACTCCTTGCTAGAAACTACCACTTAGTAAATGGTACTCAAGTATTTTTTAAAAGATGTCCAAGGTGCTAGGAAAGGGTTAGATACAAGCTGACTAAGGCTCCCCGCGCCCGCCGCCTCTGCACAGGAGCGGTGAGAGTAGTATCTACTGTGTGTCACACTGGATCTGATTTTGGTACGTTTTCACCTTTGATGTTTGCAACAACGATTCTCTTATTTGAAATATGCCTTGCATATGAGTTCTGGGTTCTATTACCACTGAGCCATAAAAGAGTATGTATTGAACCCTAACCCCTGTACCTGTGGAGGTGATCCTGTTTGGAAATAGGGTTTTATTTGTTACGTTACTTATAGCCAGGTAGGGTGGGTTCTAAATCTAATCACTTCTGAGTTATAAAAAGAGCAGATTAGATGCAGGGACACCTGCCGGGGGAAGAGGAAGACTGATGCATCTATCAGGATTGCCGGCAGATACTAGACAAGGAGGGACCTTCCCCTAGAGCCAGTGCCCTGCATTTGGACTCCTAGCCTTCTGACCTGTGAGACAATAAATTCTTGATCTTTAAAGCCTCACACTTGTGGTTTTTGTGTTACAGTAGCATTAGATGCAGTTAGAGATGGCATGGCTCATGCTCGAAGATTGCCTAGAATATCAAAAATGTCAAATGCATATAGAAGTCGTCTCAGAGATCTTATGGAAGATTCCAAAAGTGTTGTAAGTCTAAAATAGATGATAAGGTAGCAGGTCTGCATCTGGGATGGACATGAAGGCAGTTTATCTGGGTCCTAACTTACTTTAATTCACTTTGGTAGCTAGGTAGAAGGTAGTTTCTGGGTGAT
This sequence comes from Trichechus manatus latirostris, assembly GCF_000243295.1. NCBI lineage: Eukaryota > Metazoa > Chordata > Mammalia > Sirenia > Trichechidae > Trichechus > Trichechus manatus. Next base: position 4,322,861 of record NW_004444029.1, read on the forward strand.
AATCCTGCTTTTCGAGTTGATAATTTAGGAAGTAGCAATGAGCAATCTGCCTTACAGCTAGGTGTTTTGGGACTCTGGCCACCTGCTGAGGTATAAGGGTTCCTCTGGTGTGAGCAGTGGTTCTCACCTGGGGGTGATTTTGCACACCAGGGGGCAAGGTCTGTAGCTATTTTTGGTTGTCACAGCTTGAGGGTGTGTGGTACTGGCACCTGTTAGATAGAGGCCGGGGCTTCTGCTGACTGTCCTGCAGTGCACCGAGCAACCCCCCAGCGCGGGTCTATTCTGTGTGTCTTAGTCGTTGTTGGCTGAGCCTGCATGTTCACCGCCTTGCCCCTAAAGAATGACCAGTCCTTAGTAAACAATGAATGACTGGGAAGAGTGCAGTGCCCCCACATGTTCTCAGCCCATATGTGGAGAAACAGGTACTGGCTTCACACAGACAAGACCGTCTTTTCCCGTGCTGCTTAATTAGTACACAAATTAATGAGCTTTCCCCACCATCCTAGTCATCTAGTGCTGCTGTAACAGAAGTGCCACAAGCGGATGGCTTTCACTAACGGAAACTTATTCTCTCACAGTTTAGGAGGCTACAAGTCCAAATTCAGGGTGCCAGCTCCAGGGGAAGGCTTTCTCTTTGTCGTCAATCTTCCCCAGCTGAGGAGCTTCTCAGCACAGGGACCCCGGGTCCAAAGGATGTGGTATTCTCCTGGCTCTTTATTCTTGGTGATATGAGGTCCCCATGTCTGTCTGCTCGATCCTCTCTTTTGTATCTCAGAAGAGATTGGCTCAAGATACAATCTAATCTTGTAGGTTGAGTCCTGCCTGGTTAACATAACTGCCACTAATCCCATCTCATTAACTTCAAAGAGATAGGATGTACAACACAGGAAAATCACATCAGATGACAAAAGGGTGGACAATCACATAATACTGGGAATCGTGGCCTAGCCAAATGGATACATGTATTTTTGGGGTCCCGATTCAATCCATGACACTCGTCTTTCAGACAAGCGTCCTTACGCCACATTAGGATGAAGAGACAGTCGTTTGGCTGCTTCCTTAATTAGGTATTTGGTGTCACGTGGGGTTGAGAAGGTATCTGGTTGTAGACTTTTTAAACGGCATCAAGAATGACCAAATGTCAGGTTTGTCTCCATACTGCATAATTAGGGAAGGAGGAGATAGAAAGGGGCAGAGAGAAAGGATAATAGGATTTACACAGCTCCGGGTAACGAACGTCTTCATACAGTCGTGAACCAGGTCATCAGGACGGGCACGGCCCTGTGCCTGCAGACAAGCAATATAAATTAAATAAATGTAAGATAAACATGAACACCCTTGGTGTTCTGAGCCACTGAGTTGACTAAGATTTGCAGAGTATTCTCATCATTTCTGGGATGTTACAAGTAACGTGAGCTTTTTAAATAATTGCACATAAGTATACTATAAATAAAACCTTTCATCTGAAACTCTGAGTTATTCTAAACAGCAGTTAATTATGTATTCCACTAGTCCTGTGAGCAGAGTAAATTGTTGCTTTCTCTCAGAGAGCATGTATTTACATGGAACGCTTCGAAGTTTTTCTACATGAAATAAGGTCTTGATAGAAAAAGTAATAATAATCCGTCTCTGACTGTGTCTGTGAACTAACTGATCTGGTGACAGTGTATGAGGGTAAGTCAAAAAGTATTGCTACAAAACCATAGAAACCTTTATTAAACAAAAATATCCAAATGTGAAGCCATTGTTGCTCGGCATACCCTCCATGCAGGTCTACACACTTCAAGGAGGTGTTCCCATCTCTCTAACCCTTCCCTGAGGAGTCTGCGCTTCTGAAGGCCGTGTTCCCATCTCTCTAACCCTTTCCCGAAGGGTCTATGCACTTCAAAGCGGTGTTCCCATCTCTCTAACCCTTCCCTGAGAAGTCTGCACTTCTGAAGGCCTCGTTCCCATCTCTCTAACCCTTCCCCTGAAGAATCTGCGCTCTTCTATTTACACCACGCCAAAATGGCAGTTTTGGCATCCTCGAGGGACTCCAATAGTGTTCCTTTTAAATTTTCTTTGAGTTTTAGCAACAAAAAGAAGTCAGAAGGGGTAAGGTGAGGGTTATACGGTAGATGGGGCAAGGTTTCCCAACAAAATTCCCGTAGGACAGCCCTTGCTACCCTCGAAGAATGAGCAAGGGCCTCGTCATGATGGGAGAAGATTCCTCGGGGCGACTTTCCGCACCTTGTTTTCATCAATGCAGCCTTCAGTTTTCTTCAACTTCTTCATAATAAGCCTCCATGATTGTCCCGTGTCTTTCGAGAAGATCCGTCAAGATCACCCCTCGGGAATCCCGAAAAACAGTCACCATGACCTCATGAGTGGTCTTCCCTCTCTTCGCTCATCCGAGGTCTTCCTAACCTTCCTTAAATTGCTTGATCCATCTGAAAATTGTTTTATGTGGGGCAGCATCCCTATAAACTTGTTGCAAGGCTTCGATGGTTCGGGAAGATGTCCACTGGTGGTTTGTTAAAAATTTGATATTAGCCCGGACCTAAAAATTGGTTTTTTTTCCACGGCACACAAAGTATCCTGTTTTTAAAGGCACCCTAACGATGCTAAGACAAGTGTAATTACCGAGAGAGCTTGTCTACAGCTGCCCACTGATGGCAGAGACATGTTTAAACACGTTTTGCTTGGAATAAACCCTTGCACATATGAACTGAAACCCAAGAAGCAATACCTTTAACTTACCCGCTTGTACAAATGACAGGCCAAATGGGCAGAGATAACAGGAAACCATGCTGTTAAGGGCTTGGTCCAACTCAGATTTGAGACAGTTGTATTCCCCAACCAATGAAAGGAGGAATCAGTGTCTGAAGTATAAATTAATTAGATAGTTTTTCCAGTTGCCATCAACTCAACTCCTACTTATGGGGAACCTCACATGTGTCAGAGCAGAACTGTGCTCCACAGGGTTTTCAGTGGCTGATTTTTCAGAAGTAGATCGCCAGGCCTTTCTTCTGAGGCATCTCTGGGTGAACTCAAACCACCAGCCTTTCGATTAGCTTCCAAGAGCACTGACCATCTACACCACTCAGGGATCATGGGGATGGCATAGGACTGGGAAGCAGTTCCTTCTGTTGTGCATGGGGTCGTCATGAGTTGGGGGCCAACTCGACAGCTCCTAACAGCATTAGGTGGTTGGGGCTCTTCTATTTCAAGTGACAGGGACCCCAACTGAAACCAGCATAAGCCCATAAAGGGAATTCAGTAGCTCCCATGATGATAATAAATACCACGTAGTAACAGTGGTTGGCTTTATCTTGCCTTGTCTCAAACAATGTCTTCTCCAGTCTCCTAGCTTTACCTTCTGTGTACCAACTTCCTTCTCAGGGTCCCTGGGATAGCGGGTTGTGGACTCGGCTCCAGTCCCTCAGGTTCCAGCCCAGGAGAAGAGGGAACCTGCAAAGTCTGTCTGTGTCCCTTTTTCTTTGATGAGCTCACAGCCCTGTCTTGATCAGCCTGCAGATCAGCCCCGCTGGGCTGGGACGGCGACCCTCTGCTTGGACTGGGTGGGTCCACACGTCCACGGCGGGGCTTGGGGGTGGATTTCATGCTGAGAGTGCAAGAGTGTGGGTCCCGGGAAGAGTCAACCCTTCTCCTAACCCTGCCCCCTTCTGCGGAAGCACCGAAGTACCAGTTTCTTGCACATGCCATTGTACGTGTGGAAAAATCCCTTTCTCGTTACACGTATATATTTTGTTGTGTATATTACATATATTGATACATACCAATATATGTGTGGTATCTGACATTTTTGTTCCTTGCTTTTATCATTGGCTGACATGGCACAGTGGTTAAGGGCTCGGCTGCTAACTGAAGGTTGGTGGTTTGAACCCACCAGCTGCT
>NW_004444029.1:4329196-4330137 GCF_000243295.1 Trichechus manatus latirostris
GATGGCCCACAACAATAACAGCTCTAGTCCCTGAACAAATTTTGTGAATTTGGCAGAATATATATGATATCTTTATTCTGCACTGGGATTGGCTCAAAGTCATAGGGCATCTAAGTGGCCAGTCTGGACTACATCTGTCTAGTACAGAGCTATTGCTGTGTTCTGTTAGCTTACTGAGATTGCAGAACTGTTTCTTTGATTTATTTTTCCTTCCGTCTTAATACTTGGAACTAAGTAGGAAGCCAAATTATTCCCGTCCAGCTCTGTCCAACAGAATGTATGAAATAGCCAAGTTCCTTCCAGTTGTGAGTGGAGCTCTTCATTAACTGTAACATTAATGTACATTCTGGGAGGTTTTTAAAAAAGTTAAAGACATATTTAATATACTTAATGCTTGTACCAAAATGTGAAATCGATCTGGAGGTTTTCGTGTTTTAGCCTTCAGCTGTTTACCAGCCTCATGCATAGTAAGAACTTTCTCAACCATTGAAATCAGAGTATTTGACAAGTCTGCAAAAATTTTGCTGTATAAACCGATGGAGTTTTTGCATTAAAAGATAACTCATGCGGTAACTGCTTTTCATTACAGCTAGGGACAATTTAAATGACGATGGAGTGAACATGTGTACATGTATATATGTGTATGTGTGTGTATATATATATATTTTTATTGTGCTTTGAGTGAAAGTTTACAATTCAACTCAGTTTCTAGTATAAAAATCTATACACAAGTGACGCTATGTTACCCTAGTTGCTCTCCCCTTACTATGACAGCATACTCTGTTAGCCCAAAACTAAGACCATTCCTGAGGCCAACTTGTCAAACAAAGATTAGACTGGACTATGGGACATAAAACAATGCTCGTGAGGAGTGTGCATCTTAGCTCAAGTAGATACATGAGACTAAATGGGCACTTTTCTCTTGCTCCATCAGGGACTCT
>NW_004444029.1:4334622-4348160 GCF_000243295.1 Trichechus manatus latirostris
ATTCACTGTAGCTGCTCTACATTCAAATACCAGCAGGGCCACCCATGGTTGACAGGTTTCAGTGGAGGTTCCAGAGTAAGACAGACTAGGTAGAAGGACCCGGCAGTCTAGTTCTAAAAGAAATTGGCCAGTGAAAAACACGAATAGCAGCAGAACATGGTCTGATAAAGTGCCCAGAAAATGAACCCCTCGGGTTGAAAGGCACTCAAAATACAACCGGAGAAGAGCTGCCTCCCCAGAGTTGACCTTAATGATGTGAATGGAGTCAAGCTTTCAGGACCTTCATTTGCTGATGTGGCATGACTCAAAATGAAAAGAAACAGCTGTGAGCATCCATTAATAATTGGAACATGGAATGTTGGAAGTATTAATCTGGGAAAATTGGAAGTTGTCAGAAATGAAATGGAACACATATAGATAGATGTCCTAGGAATGAGTGAGTTGAAGTGAACTGTTATTGGCCATTTTGAATTGGAAAATCGTATGGTCTGCTATGCCAGGAATTATAAATTGAAAGGGAAGGATGTCACATTCATTGTCAAAAAGATTGTTTCAAGATCTGTCCTAAAGTACAACGCTGTCAGTGATAGTATGATATCCATATGCCTACGAAGAAGATCAGTTAATACAACTGTTAATTCAACTTTACGCACCAACCTCTACAGCAAAAGATGAAGAAATTGAAGATTTTTCCAACTTCTCCAGTCTGAAATTATTCAAACATGCAATCAAGATTCATTGATAACTACTGGCGATTGGAATGTGAAAGTTGGAAACAAAGAAGGAGGATTGGTAGTTGAAAAATATGGCCTTGGTGATAGAAACAATGCCAGAGATTTCAGGATAGAATTTTGCAAGCAAGACCAATGACTTATTCATTGCAGATACCTTTTTTTAACAACACAAACAATGACTATACACCTGGACCTTGTCAGATGGAATACTGAGGAATCAAGTCAACTACATTTTTGGAAAGAGATGATGGAGAAGCTCAGTATCATCAGTGAGAAAAAGGCCAGGGGCTGACTGCAGAACAGACCATTAATTACTCATATGCACATTCAAATTGAAGCTGAAGAAAATTAAAACAAGTCCATGACACCCAAAATATGACCTTGAGTGTATCTCACCTGAAAACTATTGAATGAATGCCAGATGAGTTGTGGGATGACATCAAGGACATCATACATTTGGAAAAGAAAAAGGTTATTAAAAAGACAGGAAACAAAGAAAAGACCAAAATGGTTAGGAATAATAGGCATGAGAAAAAAATTGGATTGGTAAGAGTTAACACTGATCTTAGCTGAAGTAGATTGCAGAAAAAACATCGAGATTGACAAAGAAGCAAATACTATTTCTTTTAAAATTAATCTACAAAGCTATAAATGTGAATGTTTTAAATCTGACTCGGGATAATTAAAGACAGAGACTTCGCACACTGAAAAAGAGATGTGAAGAAATCACCCACATATGTAGAAAGAAGAGATGACAGTAATAAAACATTATTTAAGAGAGACAGAATGAGACTGTCGAAAAGTATGCTTCAAGAGAAGCAGAGAGAGAATGGAAGACAGCACCTGATTAGTCGATGATGGCTAAGAATTTTCTGGAGTTGTTGGGTGGTGCATATGGTTAATGTACTCGGCCGCTAAGCAAAAGGTTAGAAGTTTGAGCCCACCCAGGTGTGACTTGGAAGAAAGGACCGGCAGTCTACTTTTGAAAAGTAGCCATTGAAAACCGTATGGAGGACAGTTCTACACACAAAAGGACGCTATGAATTGGGATCAACTTGGCAGCATATCGCTTCATTATTATATTTTTTTTAAAGAATTAACCCTGCACCAAAGAGAGACATCATAAGATTCAGGAAACAGTTAATTCCAAGTAAGTTACCCGTTGCCATGGAGTTGATTCCGACCCATAGCGACCATTAGAGGACAGAGTAGAGCTGCCTCATTGGGTTTCCAAGGAGCAGCTTGTGGATTTGTATTGCTGAGCTTTTGGTTAGCAGCCGTATCACTTAACCACTGCGCCACCAGGGCTCCCAAGTAAGTTAAGTGGTAAGTTAAATGGTGGTGAAATTAAGAACACTAGTGAAAAAGGGAAGATCTTAAACGCAGATGGTGATAGACAACCAGAGGGAAATAATGAGAATGTTAACGTGTTGTGAAGGATGTAACCAATGTCACTGGACAATCTGTGTAGAAATTGTTGAATGGGAACTTATGCTGCTGGGTAAATCTTCACTGAAAACACAATAAAATACTATTATGTAAGTAAAAAGTATGTAGTGAATGAAGACAGATTTGCTATGAAAAATAATAACTGACAGCAGCTTTCCTAAAAATATCACTGTAACAATGGAAGCTATAAGCCAATGTAACAACATAACAGTGGAAGCCAAAGCCATCGGCCATTGTGACGGTGGAAGCCATCAGCTAATGGACTAGCATGGTCAAAGGTACTGCCAGTTTATAATATTATACTCAGCTAATAAGCACATCAGAGCCCTGGTGGTGCAGTGGTAAAGCACGTGGCTGCTAACCAAAAGGTTGGCAGTTCCAATCTACCAGCTGCTCCTTGGAAACCCTGTGGGGCAGTTCTACTATGTCCTATAGGGTCGCTTTGAGTCAGAATTGACTCGATGGCAGTGGGTTTGGTTTTTTGGTTTAATAAGCACATCATCAGATGTTTATTACCAGAGAGGCTCACTAGAGACATTTCTAAAGCTGGGTGGTGGGTAGAGGTGAGGTTTTCTGTAAGTGTTTTAGGTCCCCTGATGGGGGGACCACGCTTCTTCAGGGACTTTTATGAGACATCTCATGATGGGTGGGGGAAATCCAGGAAAGGTCCCCACAGATGATATTTCATCAGTTTATGTTATGGTAAATTATCAGAACCTGTAATACCTGCCATGTGTAGAAAGTACCTGTAAAAATTAATAAAACAAAGGAACAAAATTTTTATGATGTTATAACTATATCCTGTTTCCGGTCCCTGAGCATGAGAACTAAGTCCTGTTAGAAAGGAAGAAAACCGCCATGCCGGCCCCCACACACCCTCTCTGTCAGTTAAGCAGAGGGGCTGAAAGAGACGTAAAAGCAAACAGACCTTCACAGTGCAGGGCTGTCCTGTAGGCTGGAGTACTGTGTATAGCCCTGGGAGTCCAAGGAGTGAGCGTGAGTGTGTGCACACGTGTGTGCGTGCAGGCCTGCTCTTTAATGTTTACCACTTGAAAAACAGTGCTGGAAGCTTCTGGTATTGAAACGCTCTTTGTTTTTTCTGTTCCAAGCTGTTTTAAAAGCCTGTGCTGACGGAGGTGCCAACCGCTTGTACGACGTCACTGAAGGAGAACGGAAAAGGTAGGTTGCTTTTAGGTAGCGCCCCTACACCACATGTCCGCGCTTCCCTCTGCCTTGCTCGTCTTCCTGGGAAGTGGGCTGCTGCCTCCGCTGTGGGCTGTCGAGCCCCTTCTGACACACAGCGACCCTCGGAGTAAGTGGCTTAGTGATGGGCCACTGTTTCTGTCACAGAAAACCCCCTTGAGGACAGGGCTGCTTGGCCATGTTGTGGTATTTCTCTGCGCGGAATGAGACCTCTTAGCAGAGAGAGGCCAATCATATTCCTGCTTTTAAAAGTCTTATTCTGCTACTTCAGGATCCTCATTAAGTAGAATTATCAAGTAGCTACGTTAGTGAGGACTTTGAACATTGGTTAAAATAAAACCAGATGGCAGTTTGAGTTGTTATTCAGACAGGTTAAATGAATAACTGATCTCATATAAACGGACTATAAATTCTGTTTTAGAACATGTGACATTTTTATATTAGTGTTGAGTAAGGCCCAGTGTAATTTACTCTGAGTTAATTACTTCTCAGTTATGCTCACATATATCTCTTTTATTTATACGTCGTTTATTTGCTAATGATTTGGTATCTGTGTTGTCTGGTTTTTCTGATCTTTGCATGTGGAGGTATTTTTAGATAAGAGAATATGTTTGATGGAAACAGATGGAAAATTCAGCTCATTGCTAAGATGTCTGTAGTCCAACCCCTTGGCAAATGTAAGAGTTTATAGCGTAGATACAAGGGGACTGGCTAGGAAATGAGTTCTGTCTCTATGGTACGTGTTGTTAAATGTATTGCAATGTTTATAGTTTGAAAAGTCACCTCCGTGATACTAAAAATACGCATAGAATGATGGCGCGTGCCCTAGGTATGGGTTAAATGTATGCATTTTTGAAATGAGATGTTTCTGTTTGTGGCATCAGAATTTTTAACTTCAGACTCGTAATCTTGGAGCTGCTTTTGGAAAGCGCCTGTCTCAGTTGGCTTGCGGAGGCACTGCCTCTGGAGGGAACGCTGGTGTCTCAGGGACTGGGTGCATTGTACAAGAGCAGATCCCAGCCTGCGGGGCAGTTAAATGTGTGGCATTCCTCGGCGCGTGTTCGCTAAGGCCTGACGTGAACAACGTGTGATAAGCGCTCCGATGTGTGTTGTAAGGAGGGGCAGTTCAGCCAGTTCAGCTAAGAGCATGGCGCCCGTGAGCCCTCAGTGATGAATCCGACCCTGCTTGCTCGTGAGCACCTGGCCCGGAGTGCCATCTACCTAATGATAGGTGCAGCTCACAAAAATCATCATACGAACCAGAGCATTGAAAGATATCGATTAAGCAGTGCTTCCCAAATGTATTCTTGTCATGATCAAATGTTCTTGTTCCTAAGAACCATCTAGAATGCTTGTTGAAAAATACACATTTCTACATTATTTTGAATGGGTTGAGCACCTCCCATCTATGTGATAACTGCTTTGTTCCTACTGTGGCTGGAGTTTCTCAGTGGTTGGGGTTTATTTTAACCCTTCAGGCATTTCATGGCGTGGTCAACAAGTCTGGTTTCACATAGAAGCTTTCTGCGTGGCGCAAGCGGTTTGCGCTGGACGACTAAACTAAAAATTGGCGTTTTGAACCCATCCAGTGGCACTGCAGAAGAAAGGCCTGGTGATCTGCTTCCATAAAGATTACGGCCAAGAAAACCGTGTGGAGCAGTTCTCCTCTGTACCAGATGGGGTCACCAGGAGTCAGAATCAGTTTGTTTTTTAACCATATACTGAAAGGAGATTTGTGTGAACTTTAAGGAATCCTAAAGACCTTCGGGTTTAGACTTCCAAGAAAAGTCTGGAATTAAGCAGTGATTATTCGTAGCATTGTAAGTTTCTCTTAAACATTATTTATGCAATCAAACTACGAAGTCTGTAAGCATATCAATATTATTGGGTCTTTGAATCAAAATGATGGAAGGTAAAGATGATTAGCACATTTAAAAGAGAATTTACAGCATGAAGCTCAGCACTAAAGAACTCTGCACAGCAAACTGGGAGGGCGAATTTGTCTGGAATTCTGATTGGATTAGTTCAGTGGTATATTTCAGGCTGTTGGTTATCAAGTGCCATAAATCAGAGATCTCGGACTTACCCACGCACAGCTCTTCATAATTTTGATTTGGGTGATTGGAGGAGGGGAAATGTATTTGCAAAGGTGCTGTTTGTCAGATCCTGCATGGAGTCAAAATAAATTTTCAGACGGAGATCGTTTTAAGCAGCTGCAGGAAGTCAGTTTACAACTGAATTTAATCAGGGGTATTGTTGTTTATGGTGATTCTATTTCATAAAGTATGCTTCTGACAAAACCCCTTTTCCCTGCCTGCTTAGAGGATGGAGCCTCCTGAAATAAATTACTTTCACATGATTTTTCAGAGAAACCCAGATCATTTATCAAGAGTTTTGAGTAACATAGGGCTCTTTTAATTTTACCTAAAAAAAAAAAAAGAATTGTTTTCGGACTTGTTAATAAACCCATTGCCGTCGAGTCAATTCTGACTCCTAGAGACCCTATAGGACAGATTAGAACTGCCCTGTAGGGTTTCCAAGGAGCAGCTGGTGGATTCGAACTGCCGACCTTTCGGTTAGCAGCCTATCTCTTAACCACTGAGCCACCAGGGTTCTATTTAGTATAATAGCTCATACTTTTTTGCTCCCGTTTTTTTTGGGTTTATCCCAGCGTGTTTTCAGACCACTGAAATAAGAAGTTATAGTTGAGAGAAATCACAGGATGTGACACGTACGTTGATTGTTTTAAAGTTGTGCAGTGGTCCCTTTGCACACTTACATGAGTGCACATGCCGTGCGCACGCACCCAACCCTGAGGTCCTTACTGTGTGCTTCTTGTAGATAAAATGTTGATCTTGTTTTATCAGACCCAGAGTAAGCAGAGTAACCCCACACTGCGCAAGCGGCATTTACCGTTTATTGACACGTCGTCATAGGATGTGAAATTGGAATTGATGATGAATCCCAGTGGAGCCAGCCGTGGTCTTCCTGTTGTTAGGGGACAGAAGAGTGACAGCTGGAGTCAATTTAAGAAGTGCTGTTAGTAAATTTTGTGAGAAAATATCCAAATGGCAATTCTACCCCGATGAGCCCTGAACTATCAACACAGGGTTTGGGATCTGAGAGTAGTTAGTATATTCCTTGAGGAGTCCCTGGCTGGCACCAACGGTTAAGTGCTCGGCTGCTAACTGAAAGGTTGGTGGTTTGAACCTACCAAGAGGGGCCTCGGAAGACAGGCCTGGCGATCTGCTTCTGTAGTGGCGCAGCCGTGAAAACCCTTTGGAGCAGTTCTTCATACACATGGTGTCACCCTGAGTCAGAACCGACTCCACGGCAACTGGTTTTCTTTGGTTTCTATATGAAATCCAGAAATCTAAATTTTCATATGCAGTGATGGGCTTTAGCTAGTTCATTAGTCAACCACAATGACAGAGAGACTGCTGGTAAAAATGCTCTGCCGAGGCTGAAGAGCGTGGTTCTCCTGGTGGACCAGCAACATCAGCATCACCTGGGAAGTAGTTAGAAATACAGACTCTCAGCCGCACCCAGATTACTGATTTCAACTCTGTGGGTGGATCCCAACTATCTTTGTTTCAGAAAAGCTCTCCAGATGACATCGATGCATACTAAAGTTTAAAAATCCTGGTGCAGAGGAAGGTGGGGAAGAGAGGCGTTCGGCTGCTGAGCAGGTGGATGGGTGGTGTGGGTGTGGTGCACACCTTTGAGGAGACAATGCTGAGAAGCGGGGCTCTGAGAGCAGGCTGCCTGGAACTGAGTTCCATGACTATCGTGAAGTTTTGCTACTTTACGCAAGCCGTTTAATCTCTGAGAGTCTGTTGTTTCTTGTTTTGGTGGATAAGTGAGATTAGTGTAATGCTCTTAACCCAGTGCTTGGCATATTATATGCACTATAATATATATTAAAAATTGTAATTATTATGAGCAAGTGAAAAGAATGGGAGAACATTTTTCAAATCATGTGTCTGTTGGGGTATTTGTGTCCAGATATATAAGCCAGAAAACCAAACCCATGGCCATTGAGTCAATTCCGACTCATAGCAAACCTATAGGACAGAGTAGAACTGCCCATAGGGTTTCCAAGGAGCGGCTGCTGGATTCAAACTGCTGACCTTTTGGTTAGCAGCGAGGCTGTTAGTCACTGAGCCACCAGGGCTCCAGAATATATAAAGGACTCTTAAAATGCAACAATAAAAAGACAGCCTAATTGAAAGATAGAGGACTTGAATAGACATTTCTCCATTTAATAACATTCTTGCCAAATTTTTTAAAAAAATGAATACGTTTTTAAAGTATAATTCTCTCAATTTTATAAAAGCTTATTGTTGATCAAAAGAGTCTGTGAATTTTCCCTGACTTCATGTTATTATATATATATTTTCTGGGTAAACTCTTAAGTTTCCTGGGGGTTCAGAAATTTATTTTTGGGTATTTTTTACTGTTTTATTTTTCCAATCATAATTAAATACCACCAAGACAACCTTAAATTACCCAACACAGAGCTTCCTTCTCTTGAGCTGGATCTTTGAGACAATTAGGTAAGAGAAATTATAAAAAAAAACAAAACTATATATATATACACACACACACGTGTGTGTGTATATATGCATATATATGTACCAAGGCATATCTGCTTTAAAAGTATAATAATACATTTAACTTTTTTCTTAGTTTGCCTTTTTAAGATGAATTTTCCCAAATTTATTTCCTTCATTTAAAAAAAAAAAAGCAAGTTTGTAGATAGAAAAAGAATATTTCTGACTTAAAGCACAGCAGTTTTCAAAAGGCAGCTGAAGCTTAGAAGCTTGGAATGCCATTTTCTTTGTACGGCTCTCATCATCTTTTTCCTTCCGTGCAAAGTTCACTTCGTTGTCACGAGCGGCCTCTAGTGCGTGGTCAGCTTTTCCTTCTGGGCTGCCCATTAGTAGGTTATTAGTGACTGGAGAGCAGTTCCCCGTGTTGTCAACAAGAGAAACAGGTACGGTTTCTGCCATCTTAGCGTTTTATCAGTCAGGGAGGAGAACGTTTCCGCCTGATAGTCCTGTCTTAGGACTCCTGCTACCAGTAATGGGGCTTTCCTGGCGAAGCTCCTCCATGTGGCCCTTGTCGCCAGAGCAGGCTTCTTTCTGATGCTGCAGGAGGAAGGGTTAATGGTCACACGGTCCCTCTGTCGCCGTGGTACCTGTGCTGTGATGCTTCTAAGAGGATGGGATCCAGTGAGCCTGTAGGTGGCAAAGAGGGCCACACCAGAGATTTTGTTTTAGCCAGATCCCTTGACAGAAATCTGAATCAGACTGCCCTTATTTGTTCAATTTTAAACCAGACTGAATTCCAGTAATTTTTAGTGCCATCATAATTACAGAGAAAACCAAAACATAAGAAATAAAAAATTAGCTTAAACTGGAACCAAATTTAGATTATTAATATTTACATTTTTAAAAAATGTGAATGTATTTTTTTAAAGATACATGCCCCTTATGTTAATAATAATTCATAATAGATAGTCATTATGTTTCTGTTGTAAGCTGTTCACATTTGATCTCTCCTGTCTTGTTTCTTTCATTTTTCCTATTTGATTTTATTTTGTAAATTGTTGAACAAGGATAATAACCTTTTGTTTTTATGTTTCTTTTACAAGTTTTCCCAAATATATGTTTTAATTTATGAATGATACTCATCATCAAAGAGGGCAGTCGTGGTTCTGTGGTAGAGTTCTCACCCTCCATGTGGGAAACCCAGGTTTGACTCCTGCCCAATGCACCTCATGCTCAGCCGCCACCCGTCTGTCGGTGTAGACCTGTGTGTGGACATGATGCTGAACAGGTTTCAGCGGAGCTTCCAGGCAGAGATGGACTAGGAAGAAAGGCCTGGTGATCTAGTTCTGAGAATCAGCCAGTGAAAACCCTGTGGGTCACAACAGTTCACAACAGGACAGAGTATAATCTTTAGCTCCAGGAAGGTGCTTTGCATACTAAGTAAATGTGCAAGTAAATATTTCCCGTCGCTCTTTACATTAAGCTCACCTTTCCTCTCTGCCTTTTACTGTAATTATTTGTTCTCCAACTTGAGGCCAGATGGGAAGGGATGAGCGAGGCAATCTTACTGGAAAGCAAGCGATGGTGTCATTTTCCTACAAGGAAACGTGTATGTGTGTGTGTGTGTTGGGGGGTGTGCCAGAGAAGGCTGGCCTACTCAGGAGGTTCCTGCTAGGCTGGACGCAGTGCAGAGGCAAAGGTGTCACCTTTTCTTGTTTACAAACACAAGACCACCACCAAAGCTTACCTACAGGTGAGCGCCAGTTCTTCACCTTCACAAATACAAAACGCTCACTTCTCGACAGCAAATGCTTTGTGTGATTCGCGTGCTGCGTGTGTCTCATCCGGGATCCCGCTGAGGCACAGTACACAGAGTTCATAAATGCACCCAGTGACCAGTACCGGGAGGTCACTGGTAGGTCGTCTGCTCCTCCCAGGTTTCCGAAGCCAAGCGTAACACGCCGCCTAGCAGAGCTTCTGCTGGTCTCTTGTTTTTATCTGATTCTTCCTTTTACCCTGCCCACAGCTTTTGGGGGCAAGAGCCTTGCTTACAAAAATGACCAAAATGACTGAAAAGTAAATATTTTCTATCCCTGCTAGTTTCTGTTTTCTTGTGCTGCACCTATCCATTATGTGTGGAAGTGTGAGTTGAACTACCAGATCCTAAAGCACAGGACTAGAGCCTGGGCAGCTGTGAAGCTTGGGTCCCACACCTCTGTATTACAGGAACCCTGAAGATGCAATCAGATGATGGTGGCTTAGGCACAGTCGCCGGGAATTCACGAGGTCATTAGGCGATGGGTTGTTGTGAGC
The DNA here is from genome assembly GCF_000243295.1 of Trichechus manatus latirostris. Lineage (NCBI taxonomy): Eukaryota > Metazoa > Chordata > Mammalia > Sirenia > Trichechidae > Trichechus > Trichechus manatus. Next base: position 4,344,875 of record NW_004444029.1, read on the forward strand.
TGCTGTTAGGTCAGCCCCCAATCGTGGGGACCCCGCACACAACACATGGAAACCCTGCCCAGGCCTGTGCCATCCCTATGACTGGCTGCAGATTGGACCATTGTCATCCACAGGGTTTTCACTGGCTGATTCTCAGAACTAGATCACCAGGCCTTTCTTCCTAGTCCATCTTAGTCTGGAAGCTCCACTGAAACCTGTTCAGCATCCTGTCAACACTCAACCTGCACTGACAGCGGGAGGTGGCTGCACCTGAGGTGGGAATTGACCCCGGGCCTCCTGCACGGAAGGCGAGGATTCTACCACTCAACCACCGCTGTCCATGGCCAAACCAAAAAAAAACCAAACCCGCTGCCGTCGAGTCGATTCCGACTCACAGCAGTGTAAATGTGAGTGACTGCGTGGTGACCAGCTGTGAATGAAGGAACGAAGACGTGGTCTTCAGGGCTCCTGAGCGCCTTTGTTCTCTGCCTCCTTGCCACTCCACTTCTGTCTTCTCTTTCCTACGTTTCTTCATTCCGTTGCCCAAACAGGGGCACTGTTTTTTCCTCTCTCTCTCATCAGGATCTCATTTACTCATTTTAACTCCTCGTGCTGTATCCCCTTCTCTTGCTCACCAGCACCCGGGTGAAGGGCGCTCCGTGTCCACACCCGCCGCTCAGGGACGCAGCTGTGTGAGGCCACGTGCTGGTCTGTGATGACTGCTGTGTTCGCAGCCTGGCACACACAGCGTATATGTAACAGGTATTTCATCAGATGCGGGGGATTTGAGGCTACCTGGTTTTAGCCCTGGCCTCCCCTGCTCAGCTCTCTTCTGCATCTGCAGCTTTCAGCTGAACTCTGCTGAATGTTCTGCTATAACCTCAAACTCAAGTGTCTAGAATCTAGTGTGTATTCTTGCTGTTGTTTTTTTTTTTTAACCAGCCGTATTAAGATTAAATCAAGTTTATATATATTTTGTATGTTTTAGTCTTTTAAAGTTAGGATTGTTTACTGTTTGTGGAGAATGTTGAGGTGAATGGTTGGAAAGTTCGATTGAGGCAGTTTATTGCCTGCCTTGGTGACTAACCTGTCTCATAGCAACAGAGAAACCCTGAGAGATGTTGACCAGGAGGTGGGGGGCCAGGGTCACGTCTGCTGTTTGTGGGAGCCAATGTTGTCTGAAGTTTGCTTAGAGGAGCGTCTGCATATGATAATACAATGGCATATAATTTTTAAAGCCACGTTTGACCAGCTCTTTAGTTATATTTGATATTCACATATAATAGCGTTATTTATTACCTGGTTCCCACTGATTATGTAGAGGAAGTGAGGGAAGAAGAAAATGGTGGGAAATCTGTGTTTTTTATATGTTGTGTCTTATTAACGGAGTTTTACACTGAATTATCTATTGCCGTGTGTATAGATGGCAGCAGTCAGCAACCCACTGTCTTTTCTTTGGAGCCCTGGTGGCATACAGTTAAGCGCTTGGCTGCTCACCAAAAGGCTGGCAGTTCGAACCCACGCAGCAGCGCTGGGAGAGAAAGACCTGGCTGGCAATCTGCTTCTGTAAAGATCGCAGCCAAGGAAACTATGGGGCAGTGCTGCTCCGTCACGTGGGGTCACTAGGAGTTAGAATGAACCTTCACAACAACCCTCTGCCTAGATTTTTCAACAAAACTCATTCCCATCCAAAAAGCTGCTGAGAGGTCTTTTAAGAACAGTACCTTTCAGGAATAAAGGAGGAGAAAATGGCTCTAGGCTATGTGCTGAAGTGTAATTTACATTGTTTTATGGGTTGCATTTTGTTTTCCAGAAACCTGTTGTGTAAATGTGATGCAGTCCTTGGTCTCCTTGTCTGTGATGTAAATATTCTAGACATTTTATGTCTGTGGTCCTCAGTTCTTACTGTTTTTGTCATTCTTTTACTCTTCCTGGAACAAAGGAGGCAGTCCTTTCTGGGCAAGGAGTGAATAGTAAATTTAAAACTGCTTCTCTTCCAGAACCTTTTTTTTTTTTTTTACCTTGGGTTTTGCTACTGAATTTATTTTTGTATGTTCTTTACATCTCATCCTTCTTTGCTCCAACTGGACGGGTCATTAATGAAATGTGAATTGGTTCCCTGGAATGGTGATAATCTTGTTCCAGAACATGCTGGTCAGTAACTGGGAGCTGTCTGAGCAGGGAAATCCTAGCAAAGCCAGGAGGACAGACCCAGTTTATCTCTTCACGTAGAGAAAAGCCGTTCTCAGGTGGTGGCAGACGCCGGACCACAGGCTCCACCACCTGCATGGATACTAAGCTGCCAGCAACGAGGAGGAAGTACAGTGATTTCTTTTTATTTATTATTATTATTTATTGTACTTTAGATGAAGGTATATAGAGCAAATTAGTTTCTCATTAGACAGTTAGTACACATATTGTTTTGTGACATTGGTTGCCAACCCCATGACATGTCAACACTCTCCCCTTCTCGACCTTGGGTTCCCTGTGACCAGCTTTCCTGTCTGTCCTCTCCCGCCTTCTCATCCTTGCCCCTGGGCTTTTGTGCCCATTAGTCTCATTTTGTTTTATGGGCCTGTTTAATCTTTGGCTGAAGGGTGAACTTCAGGAGTGACTTCATTACTGAGCTATAAGGGTGTCCGGGGGCCATACTTTTGGGGTTTCTTCAGTCTGTCAGACTGTTAAGTCTGGTCTTTTTTTGTGAGTTAGAATTTTGTTCTACTTTTTTGTCTAGCTCTGTCCTGGACCCTCTGTTGTGATCCCTGTCAGAGCAGTTGGTGGTGGAAGCCGGGCACCGTCTAGTTGTGCTGGACTCAGTCTGGTGGAGGCTGTGGTACTTGTGGTCCATCAGTCCTTTGGACTCATCTTTCCCTTGTCTTTGGTTTTCTTCATTCCTTGTTGTTCCAGACAGGGTGGAACCCGTGGAGTATCTTAAATGGCCACTTACAAGCTTTTAAGACCCCAGATGCTACTCACCACAGTAGGATGTAGAACATTTTCTTTATAAACTATGTTATGCCAGTTGCACTAGATGTCCCCCACACCATGGTCCCCACAGCCCTCAGCCCAGTGATTCGGTCCCTCGGGAAGTTTGGATGTGTCTGTGGAGCTTACATGACCTTGCCTTCCCCAGTATTGGGTTCTGTCTTACCTTTACCAAGTACAATAATTTCGTACGATATTGTCTCATTAAATGTTATAGTTTAAAAAATTAAGTATGTGATTTACAAGTTGCTGTTTAATAATTGTTTTAAAGAATAATTTACACTTTGTAAAATGTCAGGTACTGGTTCAACTTTAAAATTAC
>NW_004444029.1:4350271-4355141 GCF_000243295.1 Trichechus manatus latirostris
AATTATATTTAAGTTTAATTATATGTAAGTTATGAATTCCATATAAATATAATTAACTATATAATCTACTGGGGCAGTTTAAGTGGGAGTAAAAAGTAGGATCAAATGTACAGGAAAATTGAGATTCTTAATTAACTTACTTGAGTGACATGTAAGGTTGATTTTAATTAACAATGATTTTATTGTGTATATAAATGGAATATTTAAAGTCTCAGCTTGTTTATTAAGTAGTATAGTCACAAAATTATATACTAATATTTCACACAATATGGGCACATATACGGACCGCAGACAGTTAGTGGCTGTACATTTTAAATCCTATTAAATTACTAATTTACACTGATGATATTGAAATAGATTGCTGGATTATAGAAGTGAATATTGATTTGTTTGTTCACTACCTAGAATGAAATATGCTTGTGACAAGTATCATGTGATTTTGTGACTGCCTCTCTTCCCCACTTCTCCTTTTGTTAAAGCAAGCATCAGCCTTTAGGCATATGTAGAGCACACCCGGGGATTGATAGATAGCTTATAGAGTGGAGTAATTTTGCATTGCACTCACATTATTAATTGATTACCACACGCCTCTGCTTGAGCATAACTACAGCAGATTGCAAAAAAGCGCCAAGGTTTTGGAAGAAGTGAAATTGCATCCTGTGGGGGAGGTTTAGCAAGAAAATTTCCCTCTGCCAGGTGAGAGTGCTTTTCAGTGCAGAAAGTTGGAGGAGGAGGAGGAGGAGGAGAGAGAGACTTTTGAATTCGTGTGATACCTGTGTTGTTGTTAAGTGCCCTCAAGTCAGTTTTGACTCTTAGTGACCCCACGTGACAGAGTGGAACTGCCCTATAGGGTTTTCTAGGCTGTAATCTTTATGGGAGCAGATGGCCAGGTTTTTCTCCTGCAGAGCCTCTGGATGGGTTTGAACCACCAACCTTTCAGTTAGCAGCCAGTTGCTTGATGTTGTGCCACCGGGGCTCCTGACACCTATGTTGTTGTTGTTAGGTGCTGTTGAGTCGGTTCCGACTCCTAGCGACCCTATAGGACAGAGTAAAACTGCCCCATAGGGTTTCCAAAGAGTGGCTGGTGGGTTCAAACTGCTCTTAACCACTACACCACCAGGGCTCCAGACATCTATATTAGGACAGTAAAAATCAGCACCATAGAACTCTTACAAAAATTAACTGCAGTTATGTTAATTAATGAACGCATGGATCGAACACAGAGACTAGCATGTAACACGTATTAAGTCTTTCCTGGGAGGTCTCCCTTGGGACAGAGTCAGCAGGCCTTTCTCCCTTTGGAAGCTTTTTTGTCTTTCTCTCTGCTCCTGAATTGACAGGTCTTTGGAAAGTCACGTATTGTTTTCCCCCGTCACGTGCCCCTCCTCTTGTCACTCCATTACAGATCTCTTTAACTGGGCGATGTGGAGATTCTGTCCATGTTTCATTTATTATTGTTTTTGTTGCTGTTGTTTTCTCTGGATGCTCATTAACCTGTCCACCCCCCAAAAAAATTCTTAAACACTTATTTTGCGAGATATAGTTCTTTTCTGACTTATGGTATCGATTCCTGACTACTCAACTTGAGAAGATGGGATCAAATATCCTAAGAGATTAAACGCTGTCTCGCTCAGGTAACTTGACTGGACACAGTTTATAACAACCTCAGCGGCTGCTAAGCACTAGTTAACATTCTTATAATCAGAGTTTCAGTTAATTTTTAATTTTTCCGTTCACTTTTTTTTGCTTTTGAAAACTTTATTATTCTCTTTTTCATTATAAAGCTAATACATGCTTTATAAACAGTGAAGTTACTGAAGGAAAATTAATCCCGTCCCTGAGGCAATCAGTGTAAACAGCTTGGTTCCCTCATTTCCCGACTTTTCTTTATGCTCAGGCAAAAAGTGTACATATATATGATTAGGTATTTTGTTTGTTTTTCTTCTAATCTGCTTTAAAACAAAATCAAGATGACATTTAATCATTTTTCTGGAACTTTTATTTTTTCTGTCTTAATAGCATGTGGCAGGCAACCCCTCTAGGCTGGTAGAGAGAGGCTAACTCGTCTTTTTAATAGCTGCCTAGTTTCTCTGTCAGGCTGTATTACATTTTATTCAGTCATTCCTGTGTTGATGAGCTTTTTATCCATTGTTATGATTGTACAGATACCCTGTGTACCGTTTTTGGTAGGACAGATTCCCAAAGTGGGGTGCCTGGCTTATAGACTGTGTCCCATTTACCACTCCACGAGCCCAAGAGTCTATGCCTTTTGCTCAGGCTGCCCAACATTTGTGTAAAAGATAGTATCTTACTGTTGCTGTAACATTTATTTCCTTGATGATCCTTTAGGCTTAACATGCTTTCATATACTTATCAGGAAGGACATCATGCTTGGTAAAGTAGAGGGTTAGCAAAAAAGAAGACCCTCAATGAGATGGATTGACACAGTGGCTGCAACAATGGGCTGAAACATAGCAACGATTGTGAGGGTGGCACAGGACCAAACCGTGTTTCCTTCTGTTGTACATAGGGTCGCTATCAGTCAGAATCGACTTGATAGCATGTTACAACAACATGTACTTATTGGCCTTTGCTTTCCTTACGTGAAATGCCTTGTGTGAATAGCCTTTGCCAATTTTTCTATTGGATCTTTTTATTGTCTTTACCAATTTGGAGTACTCTTTGTCTATTAGGAAAAATTATCTTTATTCTGTGGATTATATATGTTGCACATATTAAAAGTATATGGCCTTGCTTATTGTATCTTTTTTGATAAAATATTTTTACATTATATTGTCAGATATGTCTGTCCATCTACCACTGCACGTTGTCTGTATTTCTATAGAATGTCTCTCTTCTCCCTTTGACACATTATTATATTTAGAGACTTATTTATGAAAACCCTTGAGCTGATGGTATGCATAAATTCAGTCACGATTTGGTACCATCCTCACAAGTTTGCAAGTGTTGTTTTTTTGGATGCTATCAAGTCACCCTATTGGGTTTTCTAGGCTGTAATCCTTATGGGAGCAGATCGCCAGGTCTTTCTCCCTCAGAGCCACTTGTGGGTGCTAACGACCACCAACCTTTGGGTTAGCAGCTGAGCCCTTGACCGTTGAGCCAGCAGGGCTCCTAGGAAGTGGGGAGGCAGGCATAACAGTAAGTGCTCAGTCAGTGTGTTTCCTCTTGTTCTTTTCCTTTCCACTCCCTTTCCCCCTTTCTGCCCTCTCCTCACCCGGCTCTTTCCTCCTCACCAATTCTTCCTCCTCCCCCCTTCTTCTTCCTCCTCCTCCCCTTCTTCTTCCTCCTCCTCCCCTTCTTCTTCCTCCTCCTCCCTTTCTTCTTCCTACCCCCTTCTCTCGCTTTTATTCCCTGTTTCTCCCTCCTCACCCCTTCCTTGTCCTCCGGCATCTCTTCATTTATTACATTACCATCAGCATCTGTGTCCCTGCTGCTTTGCAGACTCCCAACATCAGCCAGAGGCAGATCCTTTCAAAGAACTTGCAGCGGAATAGAAGCTAGAAGACATTTACAGAAATGGCTGAAGGTGAAAAGGGAAGTGAGACACTTAGCGCTGCAGATGTTTCAGGGAGTGTTGACGTCTTCCGCCGGAGCTGTCTGTCCTCATTGGTACCCAGGGACGTGCCGTGGAAGGCAATAGCTACATCCTACCACACTGAGTTGAAGCATCTTTTATCGATTATCCCCTGTGATGGAGCTGTAGCTCACTCACTGACCTCAGCCCTCGTTGGGCTCTCATTTTGTCACAGCTGGGTGACCAGTGCAGGAAGAGTGGAGTGGAAATATCAGAGGTGTGTGCACTGTTTGTGGGAGTTTGGAAAACCTCTGAGTACCAGTGCCTGCAGATCAAGGACAATGAGAACAGGTGGCTGATATGATCCGTGTCAACAGTAGACAGTGGTGTGAGCTGAGGCTTCACAAATCCACGTACCCGCGTCGCTTGTGTAAGCAGTCCCCAGAGAGTTCTGCAAATAATCTTCCCAGGCAAACTGCCCCTTACACCAGGGCTCCTCTGTGTCGGTGGTGAAGTGTCTCCCCCAGTAAGTGTGTCTTCAGAACGCCCCGGTGCCATAGCAACAGGCACCTCAGAGAAAGTGGGACAGACTTTTAATTGCAGCATCAAAAGTACATTTCAGGGAGTTTCAAAAACTAGTGTGTCCTATGATGGAAAGTTATAATTATTTTACTCATCTCAGCATTATTCCAGGTGTATTTTTGGCATGAGCTTTTTAACAATGAGCCTCCTGGCTTAACTTAAAACCATGGATGTTACATTGGGGAAAATTATATTAAAAGCTAACAGAAGTTAGTTATCTTTTATCTATATAATTTTATTTTCGTATTAGTGTTGTATAAAACCCATTGCCCTTGAGTTGATTTTGACTCATAGCGACCCTGTAAGACAGAGTAGAACTGCCCCATCGGATTCCCAAGGCTGTAAATCTTTACAGAAGCAGACTGCCACATCTTTCTCTCAAGGAGCAGCTGGTGGGTTCGAACTGCTGACCTTTCAGTTATCAGCTGAGCACTTTAATCACTCTACAACCAGGACTCCTTAATATGAAAATATAAATTAGTTTAGATGCTTGCTTTCCTTCATTATTCACAGTGTAAGATAAAAGGAGAAATGGTTAAACTGCTAACCAAAAGGTCTCCAGACCTGGCGATCTGCTCCTGTAAAGACTATAGCCTAGGAAACCCTAAGGAGCAGTTCTCCTCTGTCATGTGGGGTCGCTAGGAGTCAGAATTGACTAGACACACAACAACAACAAATTCTCTTCAAGGTGCTGTATCCTAAGGGGGATGGACCCTCGGCTGACTCTGCATATCAGCTTTTATTTTTATTGCC
>NW_004444029.1:4368905-4370573 GCF_000243295.1 Trichechus manatus latirostris
ATGTGATGTTCTGGAATCTTCAGAGCTCTGAGTTGAGCTTTGCTACGTGTTTGTGGCCGTGCCCAGTGCGTTGGGCGTGTTTTCTCATACCATCTCTGCAGCAATCTTAGTTCTCCTGCCAGGTCCATTACTGGGGAGGTAAAGAGGCTCTGAGAGGTTGTAAAGAGATCTGAACCTTTCCGTCTGTCTGAAATTCCGTGCACATATAAGGGATTTATTTGCATAGCCATAGTAACTAATTGTGGGCCCCAGAGCACAGCGAGGGTTGATTGTAAATTACAGCCCATGGGCCACATATGGCCCCAGGCCTGTTGTTGTATGGCTGGTGAGCTAAAGAATGGTTTTTACATTCTTAAGTGGTTGGAAAAAAAAAACTCAAAAAATAATATTTAATGACACGTGAAAATCCTGTGAAATTCAGATTTCAGCTTTATTGAAACACAGCCCTTCCCATTTGCTTATTTATTGTCTGTGGCTGCATTCACCATACAGCCACAGAGCTGAGTAGTGGTGCAGGCACTGTGTGGTCTGCAGAGCCTGAAATAATTACCTTCTGACCCTCCACGGAAAGAGCTTGCAGACAGCTGGCCTGGAGTGGTGGCATTCCCTCCCGCTGTGCCTTTACAAGTGACTGCATTGGTTTCTGAGGGCTCAGGACTTCTTGCGGGGGCGGGAAGGGGTCAGGGCTCGTGCGAGGGGACAGCAGCGGGCACCTCCATGGAGCCTGCAGCTGGAAGTTATTTTTTGGTTAATAGTTAATAACTTTAAGTTAGTCTATCTCCCTGTATTTTCTTATTTCATCTTTGGAGAAACATGAATTTACATAGCACGTATCTCCTTTTCTCATTTTGCAAATGGGAAAACAAAGTTTGCCAGAGTAAAATTTATAGTATGTGAGACAGATGGAAACTTGGGTCCTAGATTCCACGTGCCATCTTCTTTTTGTCATATCCGTCAAAAGCTTTCACAGCTAGCCGCTGCGTCTTTCTTATTGACCATTTAAAGATCCAAATAAATCAAAAAGGCTGCTTAAGTAAAATAACATTTCCCTCTCTTCCTGTCCCATTTCTCTCTCCCCAAAGGGAAGCTCATTCAACTCTGATTCTTCTGGAATTTACCTCCATATCCATTCTAACATTGCTGATTAGTGATTTTTGTTTTTCAATTTTAGGCATAATGTGTTCACTTCCTGCTGTGGAGGATGAGGGTTTATGTCTGACCCGTTGCCTACCACCCATACCTGTCTGCACACACATGTGCACCGCCCGTACCTGTCTGCACACACATGTGCACCATTCTCCCAGTTATGTCATCGTTTTTGTTTGCTCGATAGTGTTTCACCTATTTTTATTTGGTATATGCAGAGCCATGTAGAATACTATAGCTAATACGCATAGAACACTTACTATGTACGAAGCAAAATTCTAATTACTTCCTATAAACTCATTTAATCTAATAGCAACATAAAAGGTAGGTACTGTGATTTCCCCATTTTACAGAATAGGAAACTAAACTGAGAGGAATTAAGTAATTTTGCCTCAGGTGGCAAACATAGCAGGTTGCAGAGCCTGGATTTGAACAAGTCAGAGAGTTAAACAGTGGTGTATATTCATGGTAGGCCATCATGACATCTCTCATAATAACTGATAGATCTCATTACTCTTTCAT
>NW_004444029.1:4371969-4373007 GCF_000243295.1 Trichechus manatus latirostris
AAGAAACTTTAACATCTCAGCTGAGCTGTATATTTTTTAATGAGTAAATGTTTTGGAGGATAAAATTATTTGGTGAGTCTAAACATTTACCATAATAAACCTTGCTGTTTGAGCCTTTTTTTTTTTTAACAAGGTAATACATATACCAAACTGAGCATAAACCTATCCTCTTTCAATGATTTCTGATTTTATTGTGGTTAAGATCAAAATTATGAGCTGCTGTGTTTACATGTGCTATCGCTATAGATGGTGGCAGTGTAGGAAGCTGATCTGAACTATTAGCATTCCAGGGCATGTTTTGAAAATTATTTATTCTTCTTAAATGTTTGCTAAGTTCATGGTATTGGTTTGCTTCTTTGTCATTTTTCTTTCTCCTAAGAAAGACTGAATAATTTATGTACTAAATGAGATAGCTGACTGATATCATCAGTTAGAACAAGGCCATGGGCTGACTGTGGAACAGACCATCAGTTGCTCATATACTAGTTCAAGGTGAGGCTGAAGAAAATTAAAACAACTCCACAGAGAGCCAAAGTACAACCTTGAGTATATCCCATCTGAGTGTAGAGACCTTCTCAAGAATAGATTTGACACACTGAACACTAGTGACAGAAGACCAGAAGAGTTGTGGAATGATATCAAGGATATCATACATGAAGAAAGAAAAAGGTCATTAAAAAGACAGGAAAGAATTCAGAAAAGATCAAAATGGATGGCAGCAGAGACTCTGAAACATACTCTTGAACATACAGTAGCTAAAGTGAATGGAAGAAATGATGAAGTAAAAGAACTGAACAGAAGATTTCAAAGGGCGAATTGAGAAGACAAAGTAAAGTATTATAATGAAATGTGCAAAGACCTGGAGTTAGAATACCAAAAGGGAAGAACATGCTGGGCATTTCTCAAGCTGAAAGAACTGAAGAAAAAATTCAAGCTTCAAGTTGCAGTTTTGAAGGATTCTGTGGGCAAAACCAGAGGCAGCATCAAAAGAAGATGGAAGGAATATGCAGAGTCACTGTACCAAGAAGAACTGGTTGA
>NW_004444029.1:4373463-4375303 GCF_000243295.1 Trichechus manatus latirostris
AGCTGATGTCCAATAGATCCTGGCTGAAAGCAGAGAATACCAAAAAGATGTTTACCTGTGTTTTGTTGACTATGCAAAGGTATTCAACTGTGTGGATCATAACAAATTATGGATAACATTGCAAAGAGTGGGAATTCCAGAACACTTAATTGTGCTCATGAGGAACCTGTACATAGATCAAGAGGCAGTGGTTGGAACAGAACAAGGGGATACTGCGTGGTTTAAAGTCAGGAAAGGTGTGCGTCAGGGTTTCAAATTTTCACCATACTTATTTAATCTGTAGGCTGAGCAAATAATCCAAGAAGCTGGACTATATGAAGAAGAAAATGGCATCAGGATTAGAGTAAGACTCATTAACAACCTGTGATATGCAGATGATACAACCTTGGCTTGCCGAAAGTGAAGAGGACTTGAAGCACTTACTGATAAAGATCAAAGACTACAGTCTTTAGTATGGATTATACCTCAATATAAGGAAAACAAAAATCCTCACAGCTGGACCAGTAAGCAACATCACGATAAATGGAGAGAAGATTGAAGTTGTCAAGGAGTTCATTTTACTTGGATCCACAATCAATGTCCATGGAAGCAGCAGTCAAGAAATCAAATGATGTATTGCTTTGGGCAAATCTACTGCAAAAGACCTCTTTAAAGTGTTAAAAAACAAAGACGTCACTTTGAGGACTAACATGCGCCTGACCCAAGCCATGGTATTTTCAGTCGCCTCATATGCATGCAAAAGCTGAACAATGAATAAGGAAGACTGAAGGAGAATTGATGTCTTTGAATTATGGTGTTGGCAAAGAATATTGAATACACCATGAACTGCCAGGAGAACGAGTAAACATGACTTGGAAGACGTACAGCCAGTATACTCCTTAGAAGCAAGGATGGTGAGACTTCACCGTAAGTACTTCGGACATGTTATCAGGAGGGACCTGTCCCTGGAGACGGACATCATGCTTGCTAAAGTAGAGGTTCAGTGAAAAAGAGGAAGACTCTCAATAAGATGGATAGACACAGCGGCTCCAACAATGGGCTCAAACAGAGAAATTATTGTGAGGATGGTGCAGGAACGGGAAGTGGTTCATTCTGTTGTCCATGGGGTCACTATGGGTCGGAACCAGCTCGACGACACCTATGAACAACAGTAGCACTATTCACTTGTGTTTGTTATCCTCAATGTAGGTTTTTATTTCACCTTCCCAGGTCGGATGTTAGGTTTGTTAACGGCAGTATGTCTTTGTCTTTTACTCTCCTTAATTATTTATGTGTTGGTAATGTTTCTCACCATTTGAAGAATCTGTATTTATTGCAGTCCTGAATCCCTGGCTGGTGTAGGTGACTAAGTGCTTGACTACTCATCAAAAGGTTGGTGAGTCGAATCTATCCTGAGGTGCCTCAGAAGAAACTCTATGGAGCACAGTTCTACTCTGCACACATCAGGTCCCGATGAGTTGGAATTGACTGGACCGCACTGGTTATGTGTGTTTTAGTTTTTCCTCAAGCCAGAAGTAGTAACACCAGTATTGCTTTTTGTTTCAGACCCATTTTCGGGTTTATCCATGTTTTTATTTTAGAGAAACATACCCTCGTCCCATGAGTTGAGGATGGTTACAGTCCATCCATCTGTCCACCTGTCAATCACACATCTATTGACTGCCGCTGGGTATGTGCCTGGCACTATGCTTGCAGCTGCAAATGCAGAGTTGGTCTCCCTGCTCTCAGGGGTCTGCTCTCCTCGCTGGCAGGGAGGGAGTGAAGCCCACAGTGTCCTGTAACGGGGTGTGGGTGCTGGGGTGTGGTGTCTTATTTCTATATTTGTGTTCTGATGAACTTG
>NW_004444029.1:4375854-4380239 GCF_000243295.1 Trichechus manatus latirostris
CTCAGCCATGAGTGAACGTTGCTCATATCTTGGGCAGCAGCGTTTTTCAGCCCCGGTGCAGGATGTGAAACCTGCTGTGCGGCCCAAACACCAGGCAGGAGACGCCCCGTGGACGGCTCATCAGTAAGCAGGTCACCTTCTTCTGCAGTTTGCCTCGCTCTCGGTGTGTCATCCAGAGAGTTCTTTTTCTTTTTTTCCAAATGGTATAAATCTTAGGAAAAGTCAACTAGAAAGCAGTGAAGTAAAATCAGATCTCCTTTGTCAAACTGTCATCTTACATTTCCACCGATTGCTGAAGAGTCAGAATCATTCTTCCAAACAGTCTGTGAGATGTTGCCGTGGTCCGTTTTCTCCCATAGTTGGTTGGCTTAGAAGGTGAGACTGCATAAAAATGAAAGTGGTTGATTTATTGGAATGTGTGGGATAGAAATGATTAACCTTAAGAAAATGATGCTTCAATATATCTGGATAGTTCTATTCAAGTCCACATCTGCTATTTGCCCAGCACTACGCAAATAGTGGAAACACTGGTGGCATAGTGGTTAAGAGCTACGGCTGCTAACCAAAAGGTTGGCAGTTTGAATCTACCAGGCACTCCTTGGAAACTGTATGTGGCAGTTCTGCTCTGTCCTATAGGGTCGCTATGAGTTGGAATCCACTCGATGGCAGCGGGTTTGGTTTAACCAGTTTTTGCAAATAATCATCCATTCAGCAAATAATTTACTGAGCGCTTACGGTATGCTGTTCATGGTGCTCTGGATAAGACAGTGAACAAAACCTTGGACAAATACCCCTGTCTCCATAGAACTGACATCCTAGTTTGGAGTTAAATGATAAGGAAGTAAATTATAATATGTTAGAAGGTGATATGTGCTATGAGGCAAACAGAAGAACTGGAAGAGGGTGAGAGGAGCCTGACACACCAGGATCAGGCATGGGTGCCAGGCAAGAGGGAGGGTAGCAAATGGTATTAAACACGGTAGGCACGCCATGCCTCAGTGAGAAGGAGAAACGTGAACAAAGACTTGTTGAGGGAAGGAAGTTGTGAAGAGCTTCTATGCGCGTATCGCTCTCAAGTCCAAAAACAACTGTGGTATAATCAGTATTCTCTCCATAGTTCACATAGGATCATAAGAGGCTGGTCCAGCAAAAATGTGGGAGAGTTTTAGGTTATCTAGTTAGTTTCGTCATTATACACAAATTTTAGAACAATTAAAAGATAGTTGTTTGATGTTCATCACTGGACAAATACATAAGCACTAAAGCTTCCGTTCAGGGTGTGCTGATGACGCGTGCCGTGTTTGAGAGTGCTCCCACTAGAGTCAGTTCTGGACTTTCTGTGTGGGAGGGGTATAGTTTTCGGGGGCTGGGTGTTGTTTTGGGGGCAGTGGGGGTTCAATGGCAAATTCTCGCCTTCCATGTGGGAGATCTGGGTCTGCGTCTCGGCCAGTGCACCTCACGCACAGTCGCCACTTGTCCGTTAGTGGAGGCTTACGTGTTGCTATGATGCTGAACAGGTTTTAGCAGAGCTGGAGAAAGGGTAGGCAATCTGCTTCCAAAAATCAGCCAGTGAAAACCCTATAGATCATAACCCTGTGGATCAGCAGACCATGGGGATGGCACGGGACAGGGCAGCATTTCCTTCTGTTGTGCCCGGGTTTGCCATGAGTCAGGGGCAGCTTGACAGCAGCTAACAGCAACAGCATGTAGCAGACTGGTGCCAGGCACCTGGGCAAGGTGAAGGAAACATAACTCCTCGCTCAGGGAACCTTGGCGCGGTGGCTTTGGTCAGGTGTCAAGGTCATCTCCTCAGGCCTGTGTGTTCTCACATATGCTGCAGCTTCTTTTCTCTTTGGGAGCATTAGCCTGGGACGAGGCCACTTCTTTATGCCCTTGCTTGGTGGTTGCAGTAAATTTCAGAGTTCTTTTTGGGCCAGGAAAATCTGAGTCATAGCTGATCTTGCAAAGATGGCATGTATACCTTGTAGAGCATGATATATTTCCGAATGCTGAGAAGTTAATTTCTTCATTGGTCGCTACGTTGTAGAACAGTCATGAATGAATGAAGCACAGCTTGAGCTCAGCACCTTTAGAGACACCTTGAATGAGAGGAGAACCTTTAACTCTAGCAACAACGGTCCTTAGGATAATTCAAGAGGCAGCGGGTGCTTTGTGTCCTTGAAAACTCTTTGAATGGCACTTTTGTATAGGAGATTATATTTAATTTCCCCTTACTCAGCTGTTTGTCAGAGGATTGTTTTCTTCCTGAGTATAGAAGTCTGGACTGTTAACCATGCTCCAATTTCACATGCCTTTGCCTCTGGAAGACATTGAAGGAAAAGATGTCGTTTCAAAAAATATGGGTTTTTAGTGATCTAAGTTCACTAGTGCCATCCAACTGGAGCTTTTGGAGCTTTATAAATACACTCCAGTGTTTTTCACTGTTGTAGAGGAGGCAAGGAGCAGATTATGAATTCACTTGGTTATGTCCAAAGATACTCTCAGAGACGTATTTACGGAGTCGGAGCTCCTCAGGTTTCTTTTCAGAAGGGGTGGGTGGGTGCTGTAAAGGCATTTTATAGATGGACAACTTGGTTTTACTTTAAGTTTTTGTCATTTTCAGTATTAATATTAGCTTTTCCATCCATGTAAGTACACTTATGAGGTCTGCTTAAAGGACTTCAAAAGTTTTTTCTTTTTAGAAATAGCTTCATTCTAATCTCAAGTATTTCACTGTGAACGTAATTTATAATATTCGTACCTCCATTCTTACGTCAATCTTGAATGTCATCACATTGGTGGTGTTTAGAGACAATTGGTCTGGAATAGCCTGTACTTTTCTTGGGTGAAATGATGGCCATAATCAGCCCATTACTGCAACCTTCTAACGCCGTTCCTGAGATGTCCTGTTACCTGAAATAGAGAAGATAATGGAAGAATTCTAATCATAGGGGAATAATGCGGACATAATAGGATATGTCGATCCATGGCTTATCTTTACTTGTAGAGCTCTTGATCGTCTTCCTGAGGCTGAAATCATTCCTTATTCTTACCATTTCTTTTACTTCAATACACAGGGGTGTGAGCTCATTTCAACTCCTGATCAAGACAGCACTGACTTCACCAAGTGCCTTCAAGTGCTCCAAAGGAGGATAGAAGAAAACGGCCTACAGGTGAGCTGGGCATGCACATGGTGGTGAAGGGTCTGGGCACCAAGGACGTGGAAGGTCCGGCTAACTCACTCGTCTGAGTTACTTACTTTTGTGCTGGATTTTGGGTTTCTTTTTCTGCTTACCAAGTTAATCTGTACTCATTTGCCAAAACGTTATCCTGCGCACTTACATCAGAGCCACAACACCGCACAGCTTACGGTGATAAGACCACAAGATGAGTGGACCCAGCTGTTTCTGTAGAAGATAACCCGCACTGCAGGCTCATTCTCAGCCTCAGTGAGCAGCTACTTTCCTCTGCTGCTTCATGCCACACAGAGCTGTATGTGTGTGTACACATACATGTTTAAATATCGTTTGGGCAGAACAAACACCGACACACGCAGAGGTGGCCTAGATTTGGCCCTTGGGCCATCACTGTAAATACTTCTGTAAGCAAACATCAACTTTTTTTTTTAAGACAGAGAAGAGTCTGCATTCAG
The DNA here is from genome assembly GCF_000243295.1 of Trichechus manatus latirostris. Classification (NCBI taxonomy): domain Eukaryota; kingdom Metazoa; phylum Chordata; class Mammalia; order Sirenia; family Trichechidae; genus Trichechus; species Trichechus manatus. The sequence goes on from NW_004444029.1 coordinate 4,379,507, forward strand.
ATGTCTAATCACATTAATTAGCTAAGTAAACAACAAAAAAAAACAGCTGCTGTTGAGTCGACTCTGACTCATGGAGACCCCTACGTGTCAGAGTAGAACTGTGCTCCATGGAGTTTTCAGTGGCTGATTTTTCAGGAGTACATCATCAGCCTTTCTTCTGAGATGCCTCTGGGTGGACTTGAACATCCAACCTTTGGGTTAGCACCCGAGCCCGTTAACCATTTACACTACCCAGGGACTCTAATTCTTTAACCCACAAGTTTGTATTTTATTATGTTTCGATATATGTTCAGTGTATATCTCCTAAATTAATCCTGCAGCGTAGAATGACAATTGTCCTTTTTTTCTGGGTGGGGCAGTAAGTTCAGCTGAGATACATGATCAAACGTGTAGTCTTAAACTAAGGGACTAGGAAAATGTCTTGTGCATTCACATGCCGTGGATGGTCCAGTATCAGGAAACATCGCGCAGCCTGGCCTCAGGAATGGCCTGCAATGAGGCCAACTCAGACTTGGTGCCATCAGATCTCACACTCCCTGTCTGGTTGTCCCGTCTTCAGACTGGCTCCCTTGATTGTCCTGCAGCGATGCCGTCCCCGTCCACATCCAGGGGGACCAAGGGGGTGGCTTGTCCCATCATCCTTCTCTCTCCATCAGGCCACTCCTGATTTTGGCAAAGAAGACTGAGAGTATCTTGATGGCCTTAGACTCTGGCTGGGAATGAGTCTGTCCAC
>NW_004444029.1:4381008-4383566 GCF_000243295.1 Trichechus manatus latirostris
TCCATCACCCAGCCCTGTCCCCTCATGACTGAGCTCCAGTCTATCGCCCGGCCCTTGTCCCCTCATGACTGAGCTCCAGTCCATCACCTGGCCCTTGGCCCCTCATGACTGAGCTCCAGTCCATTGCCCAGCTCTGTCCCCTTGTGACTGAGCTCCAGTCCATTGCCCAGCTCTGTCCCCTTGTGACTGAGCTCCAGTCCATTGCCCAGCTCTGTCCCCTTGTGGCTGAGCTCCAGTCCATTGCCCAGCTCTGTCCCCTTGTGACTGAGCTCCAGTCCATTGCCCAGCCCCTTGTCCCCTTGTGGCTGAGCTCCAGTCCATTGCCCAGCTCTGTCCCCTTGTGGCTGAGCTCCAGTACATCGCCTGGCCCTTGTCTCCTCATGACTGAGTTTTATTGGTTTGGACAGCACACCATCTATTAGGTTACAAACAATAGAGGTTTTTTACTGAGGTTCTTACTGTGTAAGAATCATTTCTCTCTACCATTTGTTATTTTGTGGTCTTGGAATCAGACTGGCAAAGGATGTTTAGAGCATGTTCTGGTAATGTTTGGAAAGGAAGGAAAGAAGGCACCCAAGGTTGGGGTTGAGGGCAGGGATGTGATGGAAGGAAAGGATAAACCTAGGTCTTAAAAAACTAGGGAAGTCAAGTTCATGGGCTATTTTGTAGAAATTGCTTTTATTAAATATTGAGTAAACGCAGGAATTCATTTATAAAATACAAGTTAAGAGAAAGACTATCACCATTACCTGTGAAGACCCTGATCTGCCCCTTTCTGATCTCCTACCCCTCCCCCTCAAAGGCAGGGATGCACCTTTTACACTGAATTTATCCTGGGATGATCATCGTTGCTGATGTATAGTATTGAAAAGTCATGTAGATTTATTTAGGAAATTTCTATTTGTGGAAAATACATCAATAACATGACAGAGAAAAGTTTTAAAACTTTATTAATTTGGGCTATCCATAGAGATATCCACTATTATTATTATTAGATCACACATACCGTCTTTTCTCTTCATGTTGCAGGGGAGGTGGAGAGGTGAGTGTTCTGTGTAATTAAGAACTGTACAGATTGACAATTGTATTATACAACTTATAAAACCTTTTTCTATCGACTTGATGTACCATGCACATATTTTTCATTTCATTAATTCCTATTTTATAGTTCCTAGGCCCTTTTTCTTATTCCAGGTTCTGAGTTACTTGGAAAAAGTTGAGGGAGAAAAAAATGAGACTATGTAGAGATTGTCTCATAAGCCATTTCTGCTGTGAACCTGATAAGAATAAATCTTGTAAATCTTGCCAGCTTTCTTGAAGTCATAATGAAAGCAACAGTGTGCAGTTCCAGCATGAGCCATATAACTGAGGCATTGTAAGACTTTTATGGCAACTTTTTCTACTTTCCGTCCTCTGCCTATCTGCCTCAAAGGGGGCTGTGCATATAAAGTGATAAGAGATTTTCTTGAAATTCTAGAAAACAGCATGATGCAGACACATCTGTTTTCACACACACACGCACACGCACACACACGCGCACGCACACACACACACACACCACCTTGCTTTTTACTATAGAACCAACACTCCTGTCTTTGCGGAGTGGCTGAGTGACTACATATTACACTCAGGTTCTGGAACAGATGCTGTGCTGATGGGTCTCAGAGAGGAAGCCAGAAGAAGGCAGACATTCCTGGGCATCATGCAAGCGAGCCAGCTGTTTCCTAGGTCATTTTGGAGACGTCCTCTACGGAAGAATTCACGTCTCTGTTTTCTTTCCTCCTTTTTGACGATGTTCTGCAACGAGAGGAATGAGATGAGCCTTGGAATGTAAAAGCTTTCTACCTGGGAGGCTGTGGCAGCCTGGCCCGTCTCTGCAGAGCCCCGGGACAAGGGCTCCGGAGATCTGCTTCCCTCACTTTGACGACTCGCTTGCCGGAGGAAACTTGTTATAAATGCAGAGAATTGCAGACCTGGCCGCGGTGTGGTGCCCTATCTCTGTGGGAGACACACTGACCTCGTGTGAAAGGACCCTTGTCTCTGAACTGCAGCCCCGTGAGGCTGCTGACAGTGCGGGTGGTACGGAGAAGCTGCATCCTGCAGACTACACGTGTGATAGAACCTTGTGGAACTGCTCGGTGGATTATAAAACTTCTCCTGTTTACTCTGCGTGTCCCTCAGCAAGGCATACTACGTGGGGTCGTACCTTAAATGTGGTGATTGTCCACAGTGATGGCAGCACCTGTATGTTTAAGAAATGATTTCCCTATGGCTTAGTGACGACTGAGGAGCTGAAGTGAGATTGCTGCTCACTGCAGGGATGTGCCTCTCCGATTAATACATTTTCAGGGTCATTAATTAGGTAATTGGAAAAAGAAAACTATCTGCAGGCACAGAAGTGCATTCTCCTTTGCCTTACTGTTGGGCTGGGAGTCTCAGGAAGTCCCCCTGAAGTCCAAGGACAAGGTGGAATCAATAGAATCCACCCTCCATCTCCTTCTCTCTTGGTGGCTGGAAGTAGAAGACGTCTTTCTGCTTCCATGACCCCCTGCTTTCCC
>NW_004444029.1:4384017-4386690 GCF_000243295.1 Trichechus manatus latirostris
TCTTCTCGTCCTTGCCCCTGGGCTCGTGTGCCCATTTAGTCCCGTAGACATGGCTCAACTATGTGTGTTATTGTTTTACAGGCCTGTCTCATCTTTGGCTGAAGGGGGAACCTCAGGAGTGACTTCATTACTGAGTTAAAAGGGTGTCTGGGGGCCATACTCTCGGGGTTTCTCCAGTCTCTGTCAGACCAGTAAGTCTGGTCTTTTGTTTTTTCTCCTAGAGATTTTAGATGCCATAAAATTGACCCTAAAGTTACTCCTTTTTAAAAAAAGTAACACATATAAATAAATAATTTCAGAGAGGGGGAATTACTATTGGACAATGACTTTGATCCCGGCTGCACTCCGTTTGCTGTGATGCTCAGGGATATGGAGTATGTTTAGCACACTAGTAAACGGCATTGGTTATAACTGCAGGGTAGACTGAGGATGGCGAGGTGATCGGCCCTTTTGTATACGTGTATTAGCTGAAGCCGACTTGCTACATTGCAGGAATTAACCTGGAAGTAATGAATGCGACCACGGTAATGGTTTCAGTGCTCTCATTTAGCATTATAAAATGGCCCAGTGCATATCTATAAACCAGAGTATTAATGACCAAGTGCAAAATTTGCAGTCCAAATGCTTTCTCTTCTCCCGGAAGGTGGAAAGGGGATAATTAGCATAAACTCTATTGCTGCAGATTGCAAAACCCGAGGACTGAAGCACAGCACGTCCGATCACCGGCTGTTATAAACTGGTCCATGAAAACGAAGGTAGCTTTATACCACTGCACTTGGGGAAAATAATGCGCCAAAAAACCTAAAACAGAACTATAAATAGTTTAATCCATCCAGACATGGAAACCAAGGGTTTCATTTATCACTGTAGACGAGAATACGCGGCTAAGGCTTAATCTTGTTTATGGTTGAAGCAAAACAAAAAAACGTTGTGTGAAAATGAATTATGATGGTGCCAGGTAGGATAATTGATATTGAAAGTGATCACAAGTACAGAAATGCTGATCATCTGGAAACAGAGCAGCTCTGTTTGCAAAGAGTCTGGAAGGTCCTACAGGTGAGGGGTCTGGATCCTGGGACCTCAAATTCCAGTTTCTTCACAATGGGAAGAAGTGATATCCAGTGCTCCTTCACCTAGAGGAGCGTCACGCAAGGGTATTTGTAGCCAGAGTTCAAGAGAGAGGCACTTTTTGAGTTGGCTGGTTACCAGTGTAGATTTGAATCTTTTTCGTTCATCTACCAAGCATGTTTGGCTGCTAACCAAAAGGTCAGTGGTTCGAATCCACCAGCCATTCCTTGGAAACCCAATGGGGCAGTTCTCCTCTGTCTATACAGTCACTATGAGTCAGAATCCACTCGATGGCAATCGATTTTATTTTTTTAACCAAGCAATAAATAAGCCCTGGTGGCGCAGTGGTTAAAGTACTCGGCTGCCAACCAGAAGATTGGCAGTTTGAACCTACCAGCCCCTCCACAGGAGAGGGATGTGGCATTCTGCTTCCTTAAAGATTACAGCCTTGGAAACCCTGTGGGGCAGCTCTACCCTGTCCTATAGGATCGCTATGAGCCAGAATCAACTCCAGGGCAGAGGGTTTGGGAACAGTTACCAAGCAATAGTTCAACTTCTGTGGACAACGTAATGCAAACGTCCTCTCAAACTCTAGCTTCAAATAGCTAATCGTTTTCAGAGTACTGTATGAATTGTCATCCTGCTTTTCGTTTTATACCTAATACCTACTATGGCAAAGGTGCTATGCTAGGTTTTAGAGGAGTTCCGAACCACAAATAATTCATCTTTCATTTCTCAAGACCCTCCTAATTCAAAGGAAATCTCTTTTGAATGCCTTTTCCCTGGAAATACATTCATGTCCTGACAGTGTGAGAGGTTTGGAAACCCTGACTACCCCCAGTACGTTTTATAGTATCCATGTCATCCATGATTTGATTTTATTCACTTGTAAACATACTCCTGGCTCTTCCCCTCAAAGAAGATACGTTAAATAAAACCATGCTAAACAAACAGACGTGAAACAAGCAAACACAAAACCCATGAATTTGTGTTTTATTTATTTTATTCAACTCTCCTTGGCACACACTTCCTAATAGAAATATAAATACGTGCAAATTTGCTCTCGACATTTCTTGGTGTATTAACGTGGGGAGGAAAAAATAACACATTTTTATACATATATCCCACTGTTGCTTTTGTGTACAAGGAAGGAATGTTTTGTCTCCGGGGTCTCTTTGAGATGGTTTGGGAACCTACAGTCCAGTTAATCACGTCACTGCGAGTACTCAAGACAGCTGTGTGAGGAAAGACAGCACTGTTCTTCTACCCACACTTGACATGTTGCACTAACAGATTCAAAGCTGAGGGCAAACCAGAAAAGTGTGCCCTTATTCTGGAGGTGACCTCAGTCGTTGCCCTGTACGCTAGCATGACCAGGGTCCCTGAAATGAAACTTATTTCAAGGATGACCAAGAACATGCATCCATCCTCAAACAGGGTGTGCGAATGATAAGAGTTCTGAGGTTGGAGAAGGGGCCACAGCAGCCATCACAGCAACGGTCACGGTGACAATCTGCTAAGGGGAGGCTGTCATGGATTGAACTGTGTCCCCCAAAACGTGTAAACTTGGCTAGTCCATGATTCCCAGTATTGTGTGATCATCCA
>NW_004444029.1:4387407-4388533 GCF_000243295.1 Trichechus manatus latirostris
ACCTCTTCCCTTTTTGATCTATGGGTAATGGAAATCCATGAAAGAATTTTGAGCAGAATATCATAAGATACTTTTCAGTTTATAGAAGTAATGTGATGACTGCATGCAGGTTGAATTGAAGGGTGGAAACTCCAGTGACAGTAACAAAAGTACACTTACGGTGTTCTTCGAGGAAGGACTCTTCAGTCATCTTCCCATCAAGAATTTGGGACACTCCCGAAGTTCGCCCTTCAGCCAAAGATTAGACACGTCTATAAAACAATAACACACATGAGGAGCATGCTTCTTAGTTCAGTCATGTATACAAGACCAAAAGGGCAACACCTGCCCACAAATAACGACGAGAAGGCAGGAAGGGACGGGAGAAATGGACGGATGGAAACGAGGAATTGGGGTGTGGAAGGGGAAGGTGCTGAAACATTGTGTGGATTGCACCCAGTGTCACAAAACAATTTGTACATAAATTATTGAACGAGAAACTAATTTGCTCTGTAAACTTTCATTGAAAAGCACAGCTGAAAAATAAGAAAGAAAGAATTTGGGATAGGAATAGGGACCTCAGAAAATAGCCTTGAAGTGGTCTTCTTTTTTGGCAAAAGAAGTTAAAGCATCAAAACTAACTGTTCAGCTTAACAAGAGTCCGTAAACACGTACCAGTCACTCTGTTAAGCAATGGAGACTGGAAATGGAACGCGGTTTCTGACTGACTTACAGTCTTTTGGCGTTGTGGCCCGTGAAAGTGGACCGTCCTGATGTGGCCATAGGAAATCTGAGTCTTTCCCAGTCTGGAGAGATCAAAGGCGCTCTCCCAGTGGAGGTGGTAACTCAGCTGAAGCTGTCTGGGAGATATAATAGGGGTTAACCAGAGTAAGGCAGAATGCCTGGGCAGCCCTTGGCTAGTAATCAAAAAGGTTGATGGTTCGAACTCACCCAGAGACAACTTGGGAGAAAGTCCTGGTGATCGGCTTCGGAAAGGTCACAGCCTTGAAAACCCTATGGAGCACAGCTGTACTCTACACATGGGGTCGCCATGAGTTGGAATCAACTCCACGGCAGCTAACCCCCACCAAGAACCAGAGTAAGGGGAACGTTAGCTCAAGGTTAAAGGCAAAACCCTTAGGTTTGG
>NW_004444029.1:4389362-4390877 GCF_000243295.1 Trichechus manatus latirostris
AGTAAGAATTAATTGAGAAAATTCTGAATTTTCTTAGACTTCTGGTCTGTGAACGGCAGCGTCATTGCCTGGCCATTGCAGACAGGCTTGCGTTAAACGGTGACTCATTGGGCCCCCATAAATTCACAGGGATTCTGGATCCCTGGACTGTTGCTTCCACAAGCTGGCAGGACCCGTTGTACTTTACACCAGTTAATAGGCTTTATCAAAAGATGTTTTGATATTGCTGGCCTTTTTGTCAGTTCATTTGATTGTGCTCTGTCTTGATCCAGCCCTTTCCCCGTCCTCCACTGCATCTTCCATCTTCATCTTCAGATCAGAGCATCCGAACAACATCCTTGGCTGTTCAGGCTTCAGCGCAGTACACACCAGCGGGCTTGGTGGAGCAGTGATTAAGTGCTCGGCTGTTAACTGAAAGGTTGGCCGTTTAAACCCACCAGCCACTCTGTGGGAGAAAGATGTGGCAGTCTGCTTCCATAAAGATTACAGCCTTGGAAACGGTGGCAGCTCTTCTCTGTCGTACAGGGTCACTATGAGTTGGAATCGACTCGACGGCAGGGGTTTTTGGTTTTGACAGTACAGAACAGATCTTCGAAAGCTAAAAGGAAGCTTGTTCGTCACGAGATTTAAATTTTTGGAGTCCCTAGTGTTTACTTCTGTTAAGCTAGCTCGGTAGGGTAAACACATGTCTTGGTTTACATGGGACAGTTCTGGGTTATGCCTGTATTCTTGGCGTCACTATTAATAATGTCTGCTTTTACTTTCAGAAGTATCTGTTAAATTGTATAGTCACCCCAGCCATCAGGGAGATCCACAGACATTGTCCCTTTATGCATCCCCAAATACAACTTATGGAAAGTAGATGTAGTTAAAATACAGCGACAGCCCCTGGGCCTGCTGCCGGCTTCACACAGGCTGCAGCAAAGGCTTTCCGAGGACAAATGGGGGGACAACCTGTCATTTGCTTAGTGAAAGATGTTTATTGCTATCATAGAAACAAGAAAATTGCCGCTCCCGTTCGTGTTAGACATCTCTCGGCCAATCTGGTCATGATTCTTTAAGGCAAACAGTACAGAGCCAAGGTTTTCATTTATTTTACAAACAAAATAGGCACAGTTATTATTTAACTTGTTGTGATGGAGGCCGGGGAACCTCCTGTCGACTGGGAGCTGAAAGGGATCTTGAAACATAGGTAGAGAATTTAGCGCCCCCCTTACCTTTTCAGGTGAGGCACCTTGTCTCCGGGAGGCCGTGCGACCTGTGTGTGGTCACACAGCTGTTTATGTAGGATCCCACACTGTGGCCACGTCGCCCATGCGTTCACCCAGGGTTCTCTGTGCTAGATGCTTGTGAAAAGTCACAGGTACCCTTCCCCCATGTGTCCTCTCGCTGACAACAAAACTCCGTGTAAAATATCCTGACTCGAGGGTAGGAGGTGTATCTACATCAGTCACATTGATTGTTTGCATTTTATATATTACAGACCATGGGCACAGCAGGTATGTGCTGGGGACT
>NW_004444029.1:4392176-4395025 GCF_000243295.1 Trichechus manatus latirostris
CGGCTTAGAGCATAGTGACGGGAAACTGAGAACCTTAAAGAGGGGTCCCAGCTCGCGTAGCGAATAAACTGTCAGACCTTGCTTCTGGGGAGAGGCGGGGGTCCTGTGGGCAGAAGCGAGCTGTGTGCTTTTTCACCGGAGCCTCAGAACTTTCTCTATTTCACATGTACCTTCCTCAGATGTATTTCTCTCGAGTTTAAAGCACAGTCTCTGCAGATTTCCTGAGGTCCACAGGGAACCTCTGAGCGCCTCCCCACTGGTCCCCAGAGGCCATCCTAATCAGGCCTTTCAGACACAGCTGGAAGCCACTTCTCTCACTTGATACGTACACGAACTGTCCCTTGGCCGCGTCTGAGCCTGACTGCTCGCAGGTGACCCCTTTCCTCTGAAGATAAACACGTCCCTGTCTTTGCCTGTGCATTTGGAGTAATACCAGCTCACTCGGGTGCATGGTCTTCTAGAAAGATCTCCAAAGGTAGCACAGGGTCCTATGGATGTGTGATTTGCCTGTCTTAGAATACTCTAGCTTTGATGTGAAGCATGTTATCCAAAATAACAATTTCTATTCTTCCTATACTCTTATAGGGTCAGAAATAGGAAACCTGTTTGAATCTTCTTGGTCCTCCTGTGTAATTCACTTTTTGTGTTTTTGTGAAATCCCGTTCTGATTTATGTATTCCCACGGCAGGGCAGTTAACCCATTTCTTCCTTAAGCTGCCTGGTAGGTAGTTTGCATTTCCCCCTCACCAGAGGCATGCGTGTCTCGGATGTGTCCGGCGCTGTGCAGCATGCCAGGCCTGGGACCAGGGAGCCAGGGGGCACAGGCTTTGGCTTCATGGGGCCTTCACCTCTCCCTGTTCCTCCAGCACGTGAACAGCCTGGACCAGAGCTTGGCAACATGCCGTTCTCCTAAAGTCACACAATCTCCACGGACTATGCGTCGCCTAAGCTTTTTGTGTGTACCGCTTTAAAACCTATAAACCAGAACACCCCCAGTTTTGTAAACCACTTTGTATTGTATGCATATACCAGACCAGTGATGATCACCGTCAGGTTTTATCTTACGTGGGTTTTTTTTTTTTTTCCCTACAGTGTTTTAATTAAGCTCTCCATTCCTTCCTCTTTCATGAGCAGAGCTGACTGTGCTGCTAGCTGACAGGATCGGGCTGGCCCGGTGGGAGGTGACGCAGGCCAGGGAGGACCCTGTGCCGCCTCTTCCATTCCCTCAGGACCTGTGGATGCTCCTTTTGTAGGAGGGGACTGTGAGGTCACCCCCTTCCCCTCCCCACAGCCCTTCTCTGTAAGGAACACGTCACAGTATTTTAGACATTAATACCCTGCGGATACATAGTCAACAAAAGAGCGGTGTTTAAATAAACTATACCAGCATCGTAAGTGACAAAAGTAACACACAAAACTAAATGTAGTAATAGCAAATAATGATACTAAGAGATCATTAGAGTAGCTAATGTTTTTGAAGCAATTACTATGTTACAGACCATAGTCTGAGCGCTTCATGCTTTTTTCCTCATTTAACCCCCACGGTGACCCTATTGGCTGGCCATATTCTGACCTAGCCTTTACATCTGAAACTAAAATCAGGCGCAGAACGTTTAGGCTGCTTGCTGCGTTCAGCACAGAGACGCGGCTGGCCCCTGGGGGACTTACAGCAGGAAAATGGGCTTGCGCATGGGGCTGCCAGGAGAGAGGGGCACCAAACCACCGAGGGGCCGGGGAGACCCCCGAGACGAAGGAACAGATACGTGGAGTCTTAAGGAAGCATTGGCTGGTTTTCTAGGTGAACGGGCAGAGGGGAAAAACCACACATCTGTACCCGAAGGAGCTGGTCTTGAGAGGGAGCTCTGCCGCTCGCTCGCCTCGGGACCCTGGGCAGCCAGCTCAGCTTCTTCATCGGAGCCGCAGACACCACCACGTCTGTTTGTTTATCAGACACACTACTGCCCAGACAGCTCTAGATGGGTTTGGTGGTCTTTATTAACCTGAGCTGCTTAACGTACGTGACTCACGCTTCTGCTGTCTTGCTCAGGTCGATGTGATCGTGACTCTGGGTGGGCTCGCGGGACGTTTCGACCAGATCATGGCGTCAGTGAGCACCCTGTTTCAAGCCACCAGGATCACGCCTCTGCCAGTCATAATCATCCAAGAGGAATCGCTCGTCTACCTGCTCCAGCCGGTAAGTGAAGAATAAGTACATTGCAAGCACTTTGCTTCCATGACCCTTCCAGCAGCTGGGTCAGCCGGGAGCAGCTGGGTCAGCCGGGAGAAGACGCCAGGCTACTTCTTGAGTTGCTAGCCCTCAGGCCAGGAGAAGCCCCAAAGACTTCGCTTCTTCTCATTTCATTTTATTGAGCCCAGGTGGGGAGAAAATCTTGTAGCTTTTAATGAAGTTGGCTAAGAATTAAATTATTTAACACTCTTGTGTTCTGAGCAGCTGTATGAGAGTGACACTTGAGAAAAAAAAAAGAAACAACAGCGGAAACAAGGCTTGGCAAATACTTCCGATGGAATTCTCATACGTTTCGAGTGTTGTCATTATAATTGGAAACTGGATCTGATTTTGCTGAGCACTTACAAGAAAACCTTTAGCTATTACTATGCATAAGTTGCCTACTTGTTAATTTCTCTGCCTCTGAATAAATTTTTAATGATGATGTCATTCATTTCCAGAGATAAACATCAAGGGTATTTTCTATCAATGCAATGCTTAGTACAGGGTTTTTACTAAATACACAGATTTTGTAAGTTAACTGGTGAGTTTCAAGTAACCATTTGGTAGCATGTTTTAGAAGGCAGTGGACCGCTCTCTCCTTTGCCTCTCACTAAGAGGT
>NW_004444029.1:4395258-4402877 GCF_000243295.1 Trichechus manatus latirostris
CCTGTGCAGAGGAGTGTGGGTGCCATGTGGAAAAGTGTGAAGATCTACACTGCGAGCGCCTTGAATCCCATACAGTGGAGTGTAAACCTTTTCCGTGGATATGGGGAGTCGTCAAGAGATTTCAGTTAGCAATGTGGTGTGCACAGATACGCATTCTAGGTGTCTTAAGCTTCTTATCAAATTAAACGCCCACCGTTTCACACCACTTTTTGAAGTGAAGCTTTGAGCCTTATTATACAGTCACGTGCCACATACTGTCCGTTCAGGCAACATCCGACCACATGTATGAACGTGATCCCATAAGGTTATACAGGCGGTCCCCTGGTTACAAACGTCTGACTTCCATACAACCCATAGTTATGAACCAACCCCTGTAAAGCCTACTACATGAAAAATTTGCGGTACATACAGTGCTTCATAATAACAGACAGGCACTGCTTTGTGACCTGCATCAGAGCATTATTGTTACTATTATTACCGTGTTACTATGTTGAAGATGTTTTAGTGTTTCTTTAATGTTTTCATGCATAGAAAGGTACACTCTGTATTATACACTAAGACAAACGTTTGACAAATGATGTTAGATACAAACCGTACCTAACTGTTCTGACTTACTTACAAATTAGACTTAAAGACAGATTTAGGAATGGAGCTCGTTCATAATCCAGGGACTGCCTGTGTATAATACAGTGCTCACATAACGTCCTATTTCACAGAACGTGTCGTGCACATTAAGCGGTGCATGACTGTATGTCGTGTTGCTCTGATGGTATGTATGATAGCTAAGGTGGTCAACCGCAACTTCCCTCTGTGTAGACATCCTGGTTAATAGATTACTAGTTAGTTAAGGAGCCCTGGTGGCGCAGTGGTTAAGCATTTGGCTGCTAACCAGAAGTTGGCAGTTTGAATCCACCAGCCGCTTCTTGGAAACCATATGGGGCAGTTCTATTCTATCCTATAAGGTCACTATAAGTCAGAATCAACTCGATGGAAATGGGTTTGGTTTTGGGTTTTTAGTTTGTGAAAACTGCAGAACAATAATTTTAAAAGTATGATTGGAAGATTCAGTGATAGAGCAGCCACGTCTGAAAAATGATTTTGCCTCAAGATCTTTTCATTGTTTTGGTGTTCTGCAGTCTCGCTCTGATATAGGTAAGCGTGCACTTTCTAAAAGGCATCAACTTGAGTTCACTGTATCTCCTCCATCGATGGGGGCTCACTGGCTGTCTTCAGTTCTGGAGACCTCTCAGCCATTATTTTTCCAAAGATGGTCTCTGCCCTGTTCACGGTTTCTCTTTTTACGCGCTCCAGTTGACTGCGTGCAGGGTCTTCCATCTGTACCCTCCATGTCTCAAAACTGCTCTTTCGTATTTCCTGTGTCTTCATCTCTCGGTTGCGTTCTGGAGCTGTCCGTCAGCGCTACATTCCACTGTGTTCTCCCCCGGGGCTGTGTCTGCTCTGCTGCCCAGCCCCTCTCCAGCTTTCGTTCCTCACACCCTCGACCTGTATGCATACTTCCAACCAAGTCTCTTCTTTCTGAAATCAGAACTGTCAGTATGTTTTATAATAAGATCAGTCATTATAACAATATATAATGCCATTAGTATTAGCAGAACCTTTTTATATTCCAGAGTAATTCTAATATCTGAAGTCTTTACACATCAGCTGCCTTTTTCTGTTGGTTTCTGCTTTTGTATATTGTAAACTTTATTCCTTTAGATTTTGTGATTTTTGGCTGTGACCTCGTATTTCTGAGAACTTTAGGAATTATTTGAGACTTGGGTTAAACTGAGTCCAAAGAGAATGGACGTTTACTTCTGCCAGGCTCCCGGGGGGACGACCAGCCCAATTCTTTGGGGGCACTAGCAACTTACGACGTTTGAGAATTTTGGGGGCCATCTACTGTTGTCCTTAGCTGCCGTTGAGCCGATTCTGACACATGGAGACCCCATGTGTGCAGAGTAGAACTGCTCCATAGGGTTTTCAAGGTTGTGACCTTTTGGAAGCAGATCTCCAGGCCTGTCTTCCGAAGCGCCTCTGGTTGGGTTTGAACTGCCAGACTTCCGGCTAGTAGTCAAGCGCTTAACCGTTGGTGCCATGTGAATTCTCAGTGTAATCCTGCTGGGGCTTGGACTTCTGGTTATAAAGCTCACAGGAGCCTTTTTTCCCTCCTCTCTGCTACCAAGGGCCAGGGTTCGTGGGCTTCTTCACAGGCCGGTGTGAGTGTTATTTATATTCGTCCGTGTTGTTGTGGGCCATCAGGTTGATTCTGACTCACAACGACCCCACGTGACAGAACTGCCCCATCGGGTTTTCTAGGCTGTCATCTTTATGGGAGCAGGTCACCAGGTCTTCCTCCCTTGGAGCGGCTGTGGGTTTGAACCATGACCTTTCAGTTAGCAGCCGAGTGCGTAATCACTGCACCACCATGCGCCTTCCCCTCCTTACACATATATAATTAACCATATATTTTAATATGTAATTATATAAATATACACAGTTACTTTCAAATAATACAAATCTGGTACATCCCACCATCTTGCTGTACCCATACATGTAAATTATTTTTTAAATTATAACAAAATCTACTTATAAATAATCTTTATTGTATAATCAGGTTAAATGAGATTACCAGTGAGCTATGCTGAAGTACTTTAAAGCGGTAAAATTCAGTTAAATCTTAATTATTGTGAGTATTCGGTTCGAGAACAGCGACTTCTAGAGTAGGTTGACCGACACTGAAGGTCGTAGCAGGAGGAGGAATAGACGTCTTACGGGAGCTGTTTGGGTGACGATTTTTTAGTGTTGTGATGTGGTGAGGAGCTGGCCCTGTGTGTGCTGTGCTGCTGCTGCTAAGCGGTTAGGCTAGCCCTCAACCCTGGAACGGGAAGGTGCTTTCTTCATCTTTTCTAGGAAGCCTTCCTACCCTGGATCTTCGTGGTCTGTGACGCGCTGCGTTCCTTCCAGTGGGTCTGCACGTGGGACTCGTGGTCTGCGCTCTGTCATGAAGCACTTGCCTCTCCTGCTTCATTGTGGCTGTTTGGGAATGGCGTGTATGTCTGGCAGCAGGTCACATACCTCTTCTAGTTGTTTACTCTGCCCAGCCTGCGTCTTTCATCCACATTCACTTCCCAGTCCCCTTCCTGTGACTTATTTTTGTTAAGTAAAAATGAGATTTAACAAGTGTATAGAGCTGTGGTGGCGCAGTGGTTAAAGTGCCCGACTGCTAACTGAAAGGTTTCAGTTTGAACCCATCCAACGGCTCCGTGGGAGAAAGACCTGTTGATCCACTCCAATAAAGATTACAGCCTAGGAGACCCTAGGGGCCCTGTTCTGTAGGGTCACTGTGAGTGGGAATTGACTTGATAGCAACAGGTTTGGGCACTCATTCACTGAAGGAGCCCTGGTTGTGCAGTGGTTAAGCACTCGGCTACTAACTGAAAGGTCAGCGGTTTGAACCCACTAGCCACTCTGCTGGAGAAAGATGTGGCAATCTGCTCCCGTAAAGATGGAAGCCATGGAAACCCTATGGGGCAGTTCCACTCTGTCCTACAGGGTCGCTATGAGTCAGAAACGACTCGACCGCATACAGTAGTATAGTTCAAGGTCTGTTTAAAGATAGAAAAATACGTGGGGTTTGATAGCAGTTGACTGTTAGCCCATAAGGTTTTCATGTCCTATTTTGGCATATTTCACTTACTGTGGGTCCGAATATCATTCTGAGTGAAAACCTCAGTAGGTAGCATTTACTTGGAAGCAGTGGTCACTTTGGCATTTTTAAATAGAAAGTTTAAAATAGGATGATTCGTGGCTCCTCCCTTAAAGTAAGCATCTTTCTTTTACTTCCAAAAATGTACACTGAAGACATCTTCACCTTTTCTGAGCAGGCTTTCTGAAGCAGGTGGGACACAGCTCAGACAGGGACCGTCTCTGGCATGGGTACTGGCTAGGCTGCCCTGCCACTGAGACCACAGGGACCAGGGGTCCCGGCCTTGCTCCCTGCAGCCGCGTACCCGGCGCCAGCCCCACGTACGCACTTGCTGGTTTTCTGGTCCTGTGGCTCACAGGAGTACAGAAACATTAGCTTCTGTACACTGAGCATAAATTAGCTTTTATCTCCAGGTTTTATGGCAGTTTGTAATGCAAGTTAATAGGATTCATGGCCAGGAAATGAGATGTCCAGGAGTTAATAAGGCATGCCTTTTATATTAACCTGAACCTTGTTCATGAGTCCTGTTCCAGATCTCAGGTTCTGACGTCAGAGGATGGTGTTACAGAGTGACGTCTGTCAGTTATTCCTCACTTCAGCAAACTTCTAAATATGTTATAGGTGTTTCTTCCTCGTGGTTTCCATCATGCTGCACCCTTGCTTGTTTTATTGTCTCTCACTAGATCAGTTATTTACTGGGTAATGTCCTGGCATTTTGTATATTATACACTTGTGATGTGGGTGATGGATATGATTAAAAAAAAAAAAAACCCATTGACGTTGAGTTGGTTCTGACTCGTGGCAACCCCATGTGTTACAAAGTAGAACTGCATTCCACAGGTTTTCTTCACTGTAATGTTCACGGAAGCACATCACCAGGCCTCTCTTCTGTGGTATCGCTGGGTGAGTTTGAATGCCAACCTTTAGGTTCGTCTAAACCCAAAACCAAACCCATTGCCGTCAAGTCGGTTCCAAGTCATTACAACCCTATAGGACAGAGTAGAACTGCCCCACAGGGTTTCCAAGGAGCAGCTGGTGGATTAGAACTGCCAACCTTTTGGTTAGCGGCCGAGCTCTTAACCGCTGGGCCACCAGGGCTCCCCTTTGGGTTAGCAGTCGAGCGCAAACCATGTGTGTTGCACGGGGACCTTGATGAACGTGATGCTGTTAGTTGCTGCCAGGTCAGTTGTGACCCATGGCGTCCCCGTGTGTGTCAGAGTGGAACTGTCCCATAGGGGTTTCTAGGCTGTGTCCTTTTGGAAGTAGATCACTAGGCCTTGCTTCCGAGGAGCCTCTGGGTGGGCTCAAACGGCTAACCTTTTGGCTAGTAGTCAAGCACTTAACCATTAGTGCTGCCCCAGAGACATGTTACTGGTCTGATAATACCCGTGAAGTAAATGCAGCGTGCACGGTGGTCTCTGCTGAGCTGTGGGGGTGGGTCGGTCTGCGCACGCACGCACAGTTCCTCGTGACCCCCAGTGATCACATCAGCGAGTCTCAGAGAAGGCCCCAGTCCTAGACAGCTTCACAGTCTTCTCACTATAGTATTACGCAGTTACAGTTGCTCTCTGTGGGGTAGTCTGCCTCATGGTACCGTGTCGTTGCCTGGCCTTTCAGTCTCGGGGTAAACTGTAGCGCAGCAGAGGACCGTCAAGCGTCCGTGTGCAGAGTGAGGACGAGAGATCCGTTATAGCTGAGCAAGGACGGGCCTTGGAAGGGAGGGATCTGCCCAAGGTCACACCTGGCGTTTCTGTGAAAGAAAAACTGGTGCTGAGATGCACAGCTCTCCTGCAGTGAGCTTCTGAAGAAGGACCCCAGGGCAGTCTCAAGACTGGAGATGCACAGCTCTCCTGCAGTGAGCTTCTGAAGAAGGACTCCAGGGCAGTCTCGAGACTGTGGAGATGCACAGCTCTCCTGCAGTGAGCTTCTGAGGAAGGACCCCGGGGCAGTCTCGAGACTGTGGACAGGGCTAGTGTTACTCCTAGAGGTGGCCTGCCATGCCGAGCCTCCCCTCCCCTCCTCCCGCTCTCTCCCTCCATCCGCCCACTCATCCTGCCCTCAGTGTCTCACCTGCAGGGTGGCCCTTCCTTGCTCCCTCTTTCCCAGGCAGCTGCGCCTTTCCTGTGGTTCATGCACGGACGCACGTCTTCCTGGCATCTCTTCTCCCCTTCGCTCCACCTCCATCCAGCTCTCTAGGGAAAAGCTTTCTGTGCTACTCACCTCTCCTTCTCTCTTTTCCCTGTTCCTTCTGTGTTATTATTCTCCTCCTCCTCTACGTGGCACTTTTAAAGTAGAAGACAAAAACCTATCCTATTGTAGGACAGAGCATTAGTTGTACATGTGTGAGGAAGAAATCCTTCCATCTGAATCTGAAATACACCATGACAATATTCCAGAGCTATACAGATCTCAAGTTGTCCTAACGCCCCTTTCAGATTTCCACAGAATTCTGCCCTCTGTGGTTTCACCCATTTAATTAAACTATTTCCCTTAATGAAGAAGTGAACCCACGCTGCTGTTTGCTGTTTTGTGGATCTGCAGAATGGAGTGTATCCGTCCACAGATATTCTGTCATGACAGATGGTGGGTGGGCTCCAGCAGTGCAGACATAAGACCCTGCCTCTGTCTGCTGCTCACCGTTTAGTGGGGAGACAGGGAAGAAAGAGAGGATTCAGAAACACGAGGGGGCGCTGGGCGCCATGGGGATGGCACAGAACAAGCATGGAACCCAGACTGGCACAGGGCTGGTGGTGTGAGGTGGGACTGCTCGGGAGATGGCGTCTGAGGAAAGGCTGATGAAGAGTTATCCTCAGATAAAGGAGCAGAGACTTTAATGTGGGAGGAGTGTCCCCTGCAAGGGGACGTTCGGGAACAGCACACTGCTGGGGGAGGGGGCCGTGGGGGATGCGGCGGGGTAGGCGGGCTCTAGAGAGGATGGGGGCTCAGCCTTCTCAGGGACATGGCCTTTTATGGAGAGCGGCGGGCAGTTCTTAAGCGTTTTTATTGAGGGATGAACATTTTGGAAAGTTAGTTTGGTAGCAAGATGGAGGACACATTGGTCAGGGAAGAGATGGCAGCTGGGAGGCCAGCTGGCTCTTTTAGCCATCCAGGCAAGATGTGGAGAGTGGCTAAACTGAAAAAGTGGACGTGGGGAAGAAGAAGGGTGATGAGGTTCTCTAGGGTGTATTCTCAAACGTCTCGGCTGGAGAAAACGCGGAGGAAGAGTCAACGCCATGCCGAGGACTCCAGACTCGACAACTGCACGCCGCCCTGTCTGGAGAGAGAGTCTGAGAGCCACAGATCCGAGCGTGAAGACGGCCCGTTGACTCCAGGCTGCACAGAGACTGAGCCGTCCTTGGCGCCAAGTAGAACTGTCTAAAAGGATGTGTGGTGTTGAACTCCAGAGCGGTCTGGCCTAGAGGTATAACCTTGAGAATCATCAACAGCTACTTGGTAATTAAAACCTGCAAGTTGCCTCTTACACCCAGGAAGGAGGTATAGAGTGAAAGGAGTAACGGCAGAGGGTAGGACCCTAGGATATAACCGTAAGTGAGAAGAAATAGAACTGAAAAAGGGACGTTACCGCGAGTTTCAAGAGGCAAAGGCGTGGTCAGCTTGGGCGTCAAGAATAAAAAGGAAGCAATGGATTTGACAGCTAGGAAGAAACTTGATAAGGTACCCGCCTGGATGGACAGAGTCTCAGGTAGAGGGACAGATGCAGGCTGGTACCCACCTGGACAGACAGAGTGTCAGGGAGAGGGACAGACACAGCTTGTACCTGCCTGGACGGACAGAGTCTCAGGGAGAGGGACAGACACAGCTGATACCCGCCTGAATAGACAGAGTGTAAGGGAGAGGGTCAGACACAGGCTGATACCTGCCTGGATGGACAGAGTGTAAGGGAGAGGGT
>NW_004444029.1:4403350-4418297 GCF_000243295.1 Trichechus manatus latirostris
CAGACACAGGCTGATACCTGCCTGGACGGACAGATTCTCAGGGAGAGGGACAGTCACAGGCATTCAAGTCTTTTACCTTCGAGATGTCCTTCTAAAGGAGATTTATAGGAAGATGCCATCAGGAGAAGCCACCAGTGACCTCTCAGACTTCCCGAAGCAGCGGGAGAGGAGCTTCACACTCAGTCTCCATGGAAACATCATCCCCTCACTTTCGACTGAGTGACAGAGCGTCAGT
Source organism: Trichechus manatus latirostris (assembly GCF_000243295.1). Classification (NCBI taxonomy): domain Eukaryota; kingdom Metazoa; phylum Chordata; class Mammalia; order Sirenia; family Trichechidae; genus Trichechus; species Trichechus manatus. The sequence goes on from NW_004444029.1 coordinate 4,403,586, forward strand.
TTTGGGGCCTTGATGCAGTAGGTGAAAGGGGCTGTGCAGGCAGGACGGAGAAAAGATGCATCAGCGTTTGTTGAGCCCAGCCATCATCACTCGTCATAGTCCGATTCGGGGTGAACTGATGGCTCACGGGATGCTGGGTGTCCTCTTCTCCGCAGCCTTATCTCCACCATCTATGCAAGGACACAGGTGCCTTACGTCCCAGTACTTCGTTCAGTTAGCATTGCTTCAGCATCTTCCTCTGATGCGGTGCCCATGGGCTGTGATGAGCCGAGTGCCAGTGGGGAGGAGCGGGGGCCTTGGGGAGGAGTGCACAGTGGGAGCTCTCTGTGAAGAGGGAGGAGCGCACGGTGGGAGCTCTCTGAAGAGGGAGGAGCGCGCGGTGGGAGCTCTCTGAAGAGGGAGGAGCGCGCGGTGGGAGCTCTCTGTGAAGAGGGAGGAGCTCACGGTGGGAGATCTGCGTGAAGAGGGAGGAGCGCATGGTGGGAGCTCTCTGTGAAGAGGGAGGAGCGCACGGTGGGAGCTCTCTGTGAAGAGGGAGGAGTACGTGGTGGGAGATCTGCGTGAAGAGGGAGGAGCGCACACATACCACATACACACCACACACAGACACACAGAAACAATCACAACACACCACACACACATACACACTACACACACATACACCCAGAAAGATACCACACAGATATACACCACACCATACACACCATATACGCACGTACACACCACACACATACCCCACACATACCCCACACATACCCCGCATGCACAGAAACACAAACATACACCACGCCATGCACACCACATACACACATGCACACCATAGTACCACACCCAGAAACGTATGCACAGAAACACACATATACACCACAGCATACGGACACATACACACATACCACACACACCCCAGCGTATACACACATGAATACACACCCCACACTCCCCACACCGCGTGCACGCACACACATACCCTAGCATCTCCGCTCGCCCACGCTCCCTGAGAGGAGGCACTCTCTCTCTCTCAGGTCGGTTGGGGTGGAAGTTTTCTGAGGAGCACTCACTGTCCTGCGTAGTCTTCTTTTCAAAAGTCCCACCTAATCCTTTGTAACATTGTCATTATCAGAGTTATAATGTGTGACCGAGACGTATGCCCACTAGTTCAGTAATGACATTTTAAAAAGACATCAAAAGCCAGAAGCCAGTTAGCAAAGCAGTGTGTGACCCCAGATGACCGATGGGTGAGAGGGCGTGACCCCTGGATGGATAACAGGGCCTCCCCAGCCCAATGCTGTCCTGAAGGTGCCCGAGGCACCGATGATGTAATAGAGTAGACAGGATGTTCTAAATGCTGAAGACATGCAGAGTGTTAACATATCACAGCCATCTCTCGACAGCCAAGCGTGATTTACAGAACAGCCCCTGGACCTGAAAGGCTGGAAACTCACTGAACTAGCGGTGGTGTGGGGTGTACGGTTCTCGCACAGCTTGGGAAGCGCCTTCGTCTTTGTCTCGTTTGCTTCTCCCAGCGGCCTGGTGAGCAACGTCACCAGCTGCGTTTCCCTCTCTCTTCGACGAGGACACGCTGCCCAGGACAATGTTGTGAGTGTGTGGTAGGTCCGGTAACAGTCTGGGAAGATTTGAACCCTGGTCCTTTGTCCAGGAGTCCCTGGGGGGCCCCAACGGTTAAGTGCTTGACTACTAGCCAAAAAGTTGGACGTTCAAAACTACCCAAAGGCGCCTTGGAAGACAGGCCTGGGGATCTGCTTCCAAAAGGTCACATCCTTAAAAACCCTATGGAGCGCAGTTCTACTCTGAACAAATGGGGTTACCATGGGTCGGAGTTGACTCAACGGCAAGTAACAACAAAGTCCCGTGCCCTTTGCTTTATAGCTGTGCGTTCGAATCCCTCCTTACGCTGGATCTGTGTGGAGCACCCCAGAGGAGTGAAGAATTACCGGTTTCAAGTGTCTTCTGTGCGGTGAGAAAGTGGTCAGCCAGAAGTATGCACTGAAATCATCTGCATAGCTTATTTTGTCCCCAGTCTACTTTTGTGTTATGAAAATTGTCATATATACAGAAAATCTGTAGTGAACGTGTGTACATTTAACATTTTATCATACGTGTTCTATCTCTATGTACAGATTTGTTTTTTTTTTTTGCAACCATTGGGAAAGTAAGTGACAGACATTGTGTTACATCACATCACATCAACACGCATCTCCTAAGAATTCGACCATTTCCGTAAATAGCACCTTGCTGAGACCACAAGGACAAACATTCGCTAACACCACCCGTTACCCAGTTCTCATCGATTTCTCCAAATTGTCTTTTATATCTACCTTTTTCCCAACCAAAATGTAACCTGCATTTGCTTAGTATATCCATTTAATATGTTTTAATCTAGAAAAGTCTCCCTACATTTCTTTTTTCTTTTTCCAATTTTCAAGTTATCTATGGAAAGACTCTTTGGCACTGTCTGAATATCCCAGTTCCCCAAAACTTTCCACCTAAATGACTTTGGCGTCCATTGGTAAATCTTGCCTAAATTAATGATTTCCTAGAACTATAAAGTGGTGGTTTTGTAATTGTCATTTCTTTTACATGTGTTAGCTAGCATTCTGACCAACTAGGGACAGAGTACAGTTTCTCCAGAAATGGAGGGTAAATACTTAACTCTTTCTTTATCTTTATTTTTATTTTTTTGGATTTTATAAACTTCATCGTTTAGAGCATTGTATTGAGAGTACAGTTATTATGCAGAACGTACAGAAAGTTCGCACACAGCCTGTCCTCCTGCACCTCATTTCTCCTATTAACATCTTGCAAGGGGCGTTTTTAGGGCACTGAAGCTGTTCTACAGGATACTGTCATGGTGCACGTGACATTGTGCATTGTCAGAACCTACAGGACTGTCCAACAGAGAGCGAACCCTAAAGTAAACTGATAATGTGTCAATATTGGTTCATCAGTTGTAACAAATGTACCACAGGAATGCAAGGTATTTATTTATTTTGAAGCTGTTCCTCAGGCGGTTCTATGCACATTCCTATTTGAGAACTGTTGTACTCTTGAAACAGCAATATGAGGTAGAGAGGACATGACCCAGTTTTAAAGATGAGCAATCAGGGCCAGAGGGCATGCCACCAGTTAATGTTAAAGCCACGTTTCAGCCACCCATCACACACCCAACACATACCACACACGTGTGCACACACACACGCACGCAGACCAACGCTTCCCTCTATCACTTCATGGTCCGGTCTCCAACGACACGACTCAGCAGCTTAGTACGATGCCATTCAGCGTCTGTCGTAGTTAACCTCGTGCCGCTATAACAAAAACCACCGCCAGTGGGCGGCTTTAACAAACAGACATTTACTTTCTCACAGTTTAGAGGTTAGAGGTCCCAATTCAGGGCACTGGCTCTAGGGGAAGGCTCTCTGTCTCTCTGTCGGCTCTGGGGAAGGTCCCTGTCTCGTTTCAGCTTCTATCCCTCGGTTCCTTGGTGATCTTCATCTGGCGTGGCATCTCTCTTCCTCCATCTCTGCTTGCTTGCTTTTGTGCCTGATCTGCTCTTTTATATCTGAAAACTGATTGGTTTAAGACACACCCTGCTATGGCTTCATTAACATAACAAAGAAAACATTTCTTTCTAAATGGGATTACATCCTCGAGTATAGGGTTAGGATTTACACATAGTTTTGGGGGACACAATGCAATCTAGAACAGTGCAGCAGAAGCAATTAAAAAGGATTAAATCACTGTGCTTAACAAGGATAATCTACAAAGACCGCATGATTCTTCTATAACAGAGAATTAGACTTCACTGTAGATAAGTTTTAAATAGCTAGAAATGAATGGGTATAATCCGTTTCCTATCAAGGAAGAAGAATATTCTATTATGTCTGAAATTGGCAGTGATAATGAACCAGAGTCTTTCCTTTTTGGCAAAAGTCATGTTGATAGAGGAGCCCCAGAATTGATTCATTGCCTGCACATTGGCCTTGCCAGTTGTCTTAAGCTGGGAAGCTAATTCCGCCCCCACCAGGAGCCCTCAAGGTAAAAAAGCAAGAAGTGTGACACATCCATCTTATTTTATCAGGCACATTTCACGTACAGAAATGTGGCTGAGGGGACAGTGGGGAAGGATTTATTTTCTCCTGGGTGATGCTGGCCTATTAAGAAGTGGGAACTGCTGAAATTTTGATAATAGTAGTCGAAATGGAATGAATAGAGCCTAATACTTTTTTTTTTTTCCTGAACATATTTCACACTGGAAAATATTTTCAGGACCCAGGTAAGTTTTATGAAAAATAAAAGGACTCAGACAGTTTTTTAATGTATTCATTCAACAAACATACTTTTAAATGCTTGTTTGTACCCAGCATTTTGCTAGGTTGAGGATGAATAAGTTACCCTCAAAAGGACAACAGTCTCTTTACTAAACAGATAATTAAATAAAATAAAATAAATTCAGTATTACAAATATAAATGCAGTATTACTCATACATGCAGAATGTTACAGAACCACAGAAGAGGCACACAGCATCCACAAGTAGGTATAGAACGGGTTCCTGGCAAGCTCATCACACCTGAGCAGGTCTCGACAGTAGGCAAGTGTCATGGACTGAATTGTGTCCTCCAAAAATAAGTGTGTCAACTTGGCTAGGCCATGATTCCCAGTATTGTATGGTTGTCCACCATTTTGTCATCTGATGTGATTTTCCTATGTATTATAAATCCTGTCACTATGATGTTAATGAGATGGATTATCGGCAGTTATATTGATGAGATCTAGAATATTAGATAGGGTCTTAAGTCAATCTCTTGAGATTAAAAGAGAGAAGCGAGCAGAGAGACATGGGAACCTCATATCACCAAGAAAGCAACACCAGGAGCAGAATGCGTCCTTTGGACCTGGGGACCCTGCTTGGAGAAGCTCCTAGTCCAGGGGAAGATTGATGAGAAGGACCTTCCCCCAGAGCTGACAGAGAGAGAAAGCCTTCCCCTGGAGCTGATGCCCTGAATGTGGACTTCTAGCCTACTTGACTGTGAGAGAATAAATTTCTCTTTGTTAAAGCCATCCACTTGTGGTATTTCTGTTAGAGCAGCACTAGATGACTAAGATAGCAGGTAAGAGGGGTTCCTAAGACTGCAGGCTCACAGACCCCTAAAGGGGACACGCGCAAAGGTACGCAGTTTATCCAGGAGATGTGTAAAAGCCTGGTGTTTCCAGAGTGAGGAGAAGAAGGGCGTGGTGACAGGTGAGGCTGAGAAGGTAAGCAGGGCGGCGTGAAAGACCCACCTCTAGAATCCAGGCAGGTGAGTCTTCGCTCTTCTCGGGTCATGAGCCCCTTGGAGTGTCTGATGGAGAGTGTGAGCCTCCTCCCAGAAACGCACATTTGTGCACACTCTGGGTCCCTGGGGCTGCAGACGGTTTGCGGTCAGCTACTAACCCAAAGGTTGGTGGTTCAAGCCCACCCAGAGGCACGTCAGAAGAACGGCCTGGTGGTCTACTTAAAAAAATTGGCCACTGAACACTCTATAGAGCATAGTTCTACTCTGATACATACGAGGTCACCATGAGTTGGAAATGGGAAAGAAAAAAAAAAATGTGCTTAAAATTTGTAAGCATAATTCTGAGATCCACGAGCTGATCCACAGACCTCTGCTCAGGAACGCCTGTTTCGGAGAAATACTGTGGACCTTGGCATCCCATCAGTCACCCGGGGGAGAGGAGGAGAACTTGGAAAGGGTTTACAGCTAGGAGTTTCACACTGAGTTCTTAATAGAAATCATCTGACGGGGGGTGGGGGCAGCCGACTCCTTCAGGAACAATGAAAACGTGATGGTCCCTCCCTCACAATACCTACTGAGGCTCCCCCTGTACCAGGCACTGTTCTGTGCGATTAACTTGATCTCATGGTGTTTTGTTTTTTGTTGACTTTTTAATCCTTCTAACAACTCTATGCAGTAAATATTATTATCTCCATTTCTCAGATGAGAAAACTGAAGCCCAAGGTCTTACAGCTACTGAGATGTGGAGATGGGGTGTACCCAGGCCTTCTCCCTCCAGATGCTGCGCTGGAAATTACTACTTTATGCTCCTGCTAGAAAAGCATATGGAGGCTGCTTTCTACGATAGGTGCCTAGCCTGATAGGCAATAGACACGATTCCATATGGACACGTTACGTTCAGTTCGTTGAGTGTATGCCTTAGATACGTATATTTCTGCCCTCGCGAGCGCCACATTCGTAATGCTGGTTTGAGGATCGTTAAGTACGGCCACGCGATTGTTAGCAGCTACACTTAATACTGCATGTCGTACAGCACACTGCTGTGAAGAATTTCATTTCTAAAGCCAAACCGTGAATAATTCTTGAAAATTATCTTATCGCCAGCACACACTTCATTTAAAACAATTTTATGAGCCAGATTCCAACTTAGTACTTAGCGTACAAATGTTGACACGGAACATTAAAAAAAATTAATGCTACAAATCTCATTTCTCTATTCCTTTTGTCTTCTATGGAAACTTGCATTTATATCCAAGAAATAACTTATTGTAGCAGGACCCTTTTGGAGGGGGAGTTATATCTAAAGAAAGGGAAACGTTCAGAATCATCCAGGAGGGAACTGGGAGGAGACTGTGTATTGTTTTCGTTGTTCGTTGTCTTAGAGTTGATTCCAACTCCTGGCGACCCCACGTGTGCAGAGTAGAACTGTGCTCCAAAGGGTTTTCAAGGCTGTGACCTTTCGGAAGGAGAATGCCAAGTCTTTCTTCCGAGACACCCTTGGGTGAATTTGAACTGCAACCTTTCAGCTAATCAGTTGAGTGCTTAACCATTCGTGTTATCCAGGAACATCATAGTTAATTACAGCATAGATATTTAATGAGTGAGTGCATACAGAAATAAAATGGTGTCTACAATTTCTAATTTTAAGTCTGAACATTTTAATCAACCCATTCTGAGGCTGGGCGTAAGAGCTTCTAGCACCTAGTGGAGATTTGTTTAATTCTTACGACAACTCAGTGAGGTGTAGATGTTGTTGTTGTTAGGTGCTATCGAGTCAGTTCCGACTCGTAGTGACGCTATGTACAACAGAACGAAACACTGCCCAGTCTGTTGCCATACTCACAGTCCTTGTTATGCTTAAGCCTATTGTTGCAGCCACTGTGTTAATCCATCTCATTGAAGGTCTTCCTCTTTTTCACTGGCCCGCTCCTTCACCAAGCATGATATGTACTTCTCCAGGGACTGATCCCTCCTGACAACATGTCCAAAGTATGTGAGACGTAGTCTTGCCATTCTTGCTTCTAAGCAGCATTTTGGTCGTACTTCTTCCAAGACAGATTTGTTCGTTCTTCTGGTAGTCCATGGTATATTCAATATTCTTCACCAACACCATAATTCAAAGGCATTGATTCTTCATCGGTCTTCCTTATTCATCGTCCAGCTTTCACACACATATGAGACGATTAAAAATATTATGGCTTGGGTCAGGCTCACCTTAGTCCTCAAAGAGACATCTTTGCTTTTTAACACTTTAAAGAGGTCTTTTGCAGCAGATTTGCCCAATGCAATATGTCAATTTGATTTCCTGACTGCTGCTTCCATGGGTGTTGATTGTGGATCCAAGTAAAATGAAATCGTTGACTATGACAGTCATTTATCATGATGTTGCTTATTGGTCTAATTGTGAGGATTTTTTTCTTTATGTCAAGGTGTAATCCATACCGAAGGCTGTGTTCTTTGACCTTCATCAGTAAGTGCTTCAAGTTCTCTTCACTTTCAGCAAGCAAGGTTATTATTATCCCCATTTTTCAGATTGGAAAGCGGAAGCCGGAGGTCTGTCTTACAGCTAGTGAGACACAGAGTTGGGAGGTGCCAGCATCCCATCCTGGCTTGTTTGCTTGCTTGAGTCTTGTCGCAGTGCTCCCTGATCCTCAGTTTCTTCATCTGCAGCATGGGAACAACGAACAGTGCACATGGCTTTCATGAAAACTAAGAGAAAGTGTTTGAGGCCATGAGTATAAAATTACCTTTTAGTTTGATTAGTTTCCTTTGGGCTTCAAACGGGAAGGGTTGAGTTAACCCCAAGTCTTCTTTCATGGCGCATTGTCATCATTGGTCTGTTTGTTTCCCTTGGGTTTCCCTTTCCGCCACATCAGCCACCATTCTGATTTATTTCATTTGATCTGTTGTTTGTATGTGGTTTTATTTGATGTGCATATGCATCTTTATTCGTTTTTTTTTTTTCTATTTTGATATAAACCTTTAAAAGAAAGGGATTCTAAACACCTTAATCGTAGTACTATTTTCTCAACTAAATAAGGTTAAAGATAATTACTTAGTATGATAAAATATGCAGCATTTATATTTTCTCCATTGGTCTAAATGTTTTTAGTTCATTTATTTCAACAGGGATCTGTCTTAGTTATCTAGTGCTGCTGTAACAGAAATACCACAAGTGGGTGGCTTTAACAAACAGACGTTTATTCTCTCACAGTTCAGAAGGTTAGAAATCTGAATTCAGGGTACAGCTCTAGGGAAAGGCTTTCTCTATCTGTGGGCTCTGGAGGAATGTCCTTGTCTCTTCAGCTTCTGGTCCTTGGCAATCATGGTTCGTCTTCATGTGGCATAGCATCTGTCTTCCCCTATCTCTGCTTAATCTGCCCTGTCACATCTCAAAAGAGGTTAACTCAAGACACACCCTACACTAGTCTTGCCTCGTTAACAGAGACAACTCCGTCCCAAATGGGATTATAATCAGGGCTGTAAAACCAAAAATAACCAAACCCATTGCTATCCAGTGGATTCCAATTCTTTGCGGCCCTATAGGATAGAGTAGAACTTCCCATAGAGTTTCCTAGGCTGTCATCTTTACGGAAGCAGACTGCCACATCTTTCTTCCAAAGAGCAGCTAGTGGGTTCAAACTGCCAACCTTTGAGTTAGCAGCCGAGCACTTAACCACTGTGCCACCAGGGTTTAGGGGTTAGGATTACAGCACATATTTTGGGGGACAAAATGCAGTCCATAGCAGGATCCCAACAGGGTCCATGCATAGCAGCTGGTCGGTATGTGTAAGCCCCTTCCTGTCTGTCTCCTCTGTCTCTGTCTTTTTTCTCTCCTCCTTCCTCTTGCTATCCCCCTCCTCCAGTTTCCCTAGCCCTCCTCTTCCTCAAGATTTTTGTTGAACCGTTTTCATTTGTTCTGTGGAATTTCCCACAGTTTGGGCTCATTGCGTGCCCACGGTGTCATTTAATCCTTTCCGTAGATCCCCTGCGTCTGCTGTAAATTTGTGGTTATTCTAGAGCCGTGGTCAGATTAAAGTTCAGTTTAGGGGAAGGAGGTCAAATGTCTGAGATAAGTGCCATTACGTTATAGGACTCGGCTGCTCAGCTCCATGAATTTAGAGGTGGTTGCTAAATGCAAAGACTCAATTTGTACCATCCCTGCTTCGTTTATTGCCGGGTTAACTTTTGCAAAGGGAAGCTGCCTTCTTAGCAGCTCTGAGGTGATGTCAGTTTGTACAGGAAAGCAGGATGCACAATCGATTCTTGGTCCTTTGTTTACTATTGCATTCCCTAGCATTCTTCAACACTGATGAGTTTTAGGCTCGTGGTTTTAAAGATATTGTGTGTATATAAATCCACTGTAATTATCACCTTTATTTCTGCCCAAAGTGCCCCCTCTGTGTCTAGGGGCAGCATACTCAAATTGGCTGAATCCTGAATCCTTTTGACATGAGTGCAGCAATCTTTGATCACGTCCTTGCTTTCTACCACATAAGATGTTGCAGGCTCATCTTGTGCATTGCCTGGCCCAGGTTTGGAATTTCTCCAAGGCGTCCTTTTTAGTAAAAACAAAACGGTATTTAGGATCATAATCTGGGCACTAGGGGATGCTTACTGTGGCTAAGTTGGTTCAGAAGATAAAGCTTTATTTTTTCTTTTTGGTAGGTAACGTGAGGTCATATGTATACTTCTCAAACTCAGGATGTTAATGGTTTTACTAACCTTATCAGTCATATATTTGAATTCCCCTTCTTCCACATGGAAAATCATATTTCCCACTGTACTGACATTATTGCTCATTGCTGTAAACCATAGTGATAATTTCAGAACACACAGACATGTGTCAGAAAACAATGCCAGTGCTACCACCATTATTGGATTACCAAGAACAGTTTTTCTTTTTTTCCTTTAAAGTTACTTTTGCCCAGGTGTGCAGCCCGTAGCATCCAGTCACCTCTCGATGTGGGGGTGGTTTCCAGTTTTGGGCTATTACAAATAAAGCAGCTTTGAGCACTTCTTTACAAGTCTTTGTACAGATACGCTTTTTTTTCCCTCTTGAGTAAGTATCTACAACTGGAATGACTAGGTCATATGGTAGGTATGTGTTTAACTTTTTAAGACACTGCCAAATGGTTTCCAAGGAGGTTATGCTATTTAACATTCCTACCAGCAGTGCATGTGAATTCCAGTTGCTCTATATCCCCATTAATACTTGTTGTTTTCCTTTTTTTCTGATAAGAGCCATCCTACTGGGTGGGTATTAGTATCTCATTGTGGTTTTTAATTTGGATTTCCATAAGGGCTAGTGATGTTGAATATCTTTTCATGTGCTTATTAGCCACAGATATTGCCATCTGTGTATCTTTGCTCAAGTGCCTGTTCAAATCTGCCATCCCCCCTTTTTCTACTTGGGTTGAGTTTGGAGTTCTTTATATATTCTGAACACATTCCCTTTATAAGAGATGTGAATTTTTAGAAGTCAGTGTCTTCTCCCATTCTCTCCACAATGTCTTTTGATGAGCAGTTTTTCAGTTGAGGTCACGCTCTTGGTGTAGTATCTGAAATCTTTAACCCAAAATTGCAAAAGTTTTATCTTTTAGAAATTTTATAGCTTTAATTTGAATTAGAAAAAGTCCACGAGAGCCAAAATATGACCTTGAGAATATCCTACCTGAGTTTAGAGACCATCTCAAGAATAGATTTGACGCATTGAACACTAATGACCAAAGATCAGATGAGTTTTGGAATGACGTCAAGGAGATCATACATGAAGAAAGCAAAAGGCCATTAAAAAGACAGCAGAGAGAGAAAAGACTAAAATGGATGTCAGAAGAGACTCTGAAACTTGCTCTTGAACATCAAGTAGCTAAAGTGAAAGGAAAAAATGATCAAGTAAAAGAGCCGAAGAGAAGATTTCAAAGGGCAACTGGAGACAACAAAGTATTATCATGAAATATGCAAAGACCTGGAGTTAGAAAACCAAAGGGGAAGAACACACACTCAGCATTTCTGAAGCTGAAAACACTAAAGAAAACATTCAAGTTTCGAGTTGCAATATTGAAGGATTCTATGGGCAACATACTGAATGACGCAGGAAGCATCAAAAGAAGATGGAAGGAATACACAGACTCACTTTACCAAAAAGAATTGGTCGACGTTCAGCCATTTCAGGAGGTCACATAAGATCAAGAACCGATGGTCCTGAAAGAAGAATTCCAAGCTACACTGAAGACATTGGCGACAAACAAGGCTCCGGGAATTGATGGAATACCAATTGAGATGTTTCAACAAACGGATGCGGTGTTGTAGGCACTCACTCATCCCTGCCAAGATATTTGGAAGAGAGCTCCCTGACCAACGGACTGGAAGATGTCCATATTTGTGCCCATTCCAAAGAAAGGTGATCCAATACAATGTGGAAATTATCGATCAATATCATTAATATCACCTGCAAGTAAAATTTTGCTAAAGATCATTCAAAAATGGTTGCACCAGTATGTCGACAGGGAACTGCCAGAAATTCAAGTCAGAATCAGAAGAAGACAGGGAATGAGGGATATGATTGCTGATGTCAGGTGGATCTTGGCTGAAAGGAGAGAATACCAGAAAGATGTTTACCTGTGTTTTATTGACTATGCAATGTGAATCATAACAAATTATGAATAACATTGTGAAGAATGGGAATTCCAGAAAACTTAATTGTGCTCATGAGGAAACTGTACATAGACCAAGAGGCAGTTGTTCAGACAGAACTAGGGGATACTGTGTGATTTAAAACCAGGAAAGGCGTGTGTTAGGGTTTTATCCTTTCACCATACTTATTCAATCTGTATGCTGTGCAAATAATTTGGCAAGCTGGACTGTATGAAGAAAATGTGGCATCAAGATTGGAGGAAGACTCATTAACAACCTGTGATGTGCAGATGACACAACTTTACTTCCTGAAAGTGAAGAGAACTTGAAGCACTTATTGATGAAGATCAAAGACCTCAGCTTTCAGTATGGGTTACACCTCAACATAAAGAAAACAAAAATCCTCACAACTGGACCAATAAGCAACATCATGATGGAAGGAGAATAGATTGAAGTTGTCAAGGATTTCATTTTACTTGGATTCACAATCAACTCCCATGGAAGCAGCAGTCAAGAAATCAAATGATGTATTGCACTGGATAAATTTACTGCAAAAGACCTCTTGAAACTCACTTTTAGTACTAAGGTTCACCTGACCCAAGCCGTAGCATTTTCAGTTCCCTCATATGTGTGTGAAAACTGGACAATGAATAAGGAAGACCAAAGAAGAATTGATACCTTTGAATCATGGTGTTGGAGAAGTATATTGAATATACATGGACTGCGAGAAGAATGAACAAATCTGTCTTGGAAGAAGTACAGCCAGAATGCTTCTTAGAAGTGAAGATGACAAGACTTCTTCTCACTCACTTTGGACACATTATCAGGAGAGACCAGTCCCTGGAGAAAGACATCATGCTGGGTAGAGAGTCAATGAAAGAAAGGAAGACCCTCAACAAGATGGACTGACACAGTGGCTGCAATGATGGGCTCAGGCATAGCAATGATTCTGAGGAAGGCACAGGATCAGGCAGTCTTTTGTTCTTTTGTATGTAGGGTTGCTATGAGTGAGAACTGACTGGATGGTACCTAACAGCAATAACAACAAGTTTTTTGTTTAGGTCTGTGAGTTAATTTTTGTATATGATATGCAGTAAGGATTAAAGTTCCTTTATTTGAATATGGATATCCAGTTGTTCCAGCACTATTTATTGAAAAGACTATCCTTTTTCACTGAATTGTCTTTGCACCGTTGTTGAAAGTCATTTATACGTGTGGCTGTGTTTCTGGACTCTTTCAGAAATCTGTTGCTCTCTTAGCCTATCTTTAAGGCAATACTACAGTGACGTGATTACTTCAGCCACAGTGAAAAGTCTTTTGCATGTGTCTTTTTGTGTTTTTGTCAGTGGAATAGAGTGATGTAATTACTGCAGTTACAGTGAATAATCTATGCAATATTTAAGACTACCTGCCTCCCCACAGCTTTATACATCTTCCCCTTCCCTGGTGCCATCCAGTCCATTCTGACTCAGCCACCCTGTCGGACAGAATAGAACTCCCCCATAGGGTTTCCAAGGAGCACGTGGTAGATTTGAACTGCCGACGTTTTGGTTAACTGCTGCAGCTCTTATCCACCGTGCCACCAGGGCTCCTCCTTATACATTTAACAGGTGATAAGTAATATCGTGGGGCAGTTTTCTTTCTTTCTATTATTAATATCTTGTCTTCCTGTGGTACATTTGTCATAACTGATGAGCCAATAGTGATACGTTATTATTAGCTAAAGTCCATAATTCACACTGGGGTTCACTCTTTGTGTTGTACCGTCTTAGGGTTTTGACAAATGCTTCATGTCAGGTGTCCACCATTACAGTATCGTACAGAATAGTTTCACTGCCCTAAAAATTCTCTGTGCTCCACCTGTTCATCTCCCCCACCGCCCCACCAGGAAACCCCTGGCAACGCTGATCTTTTCGCTGTCTCTACATAGTTTTGTCTTTTCCAGAATGTTACAACGTCATAGTTGACATCAACAGTATGTCGCTTTTTCAGACTGCCTTCTTTCACTTAGCAGTGTGCATTTAAGGTTCCTCTGTGTCTTTTCCTAGTTCAATAGCTCATTTCTTTTTATTGTGGAGTGATACTCCATTATGTGGATGCACCACAGTTTATCCGTTCACCTACTGAAGGACATCTTGTTTGCCTCCAATTTTTGGCAGTTATGAACAAAGCTGTTATAATCATTCATGTGCGAGTTTCTATGTGGACCTATGTGTTCATCTCAGTTGGGTCCTGGGGTGGTTTTTATTTGTATTTGTCTTATTATAAGTGAGATTTTTTTTTATATGTTTAACATCCATTCACTGAACGAAGTTAATAGATGATGGAATGAGAAAATAGATTTGTAATGTTCAAAATTACAAGATTAGTATTCAAAGAAAATATAAGAGTCACTCACAAATAGACCAAAAAAAGGGAAGAAAGAAATGGAAGCACCCTCAGTAAAAAAAATGGGTAAAGCATCTGCACTGGTAGTTTTTTAAAAAGGAAACCAAAAAGCATAACAAGCATACAAAGATGTTCAGACTTAGTAGTAAGTAGAGAAATTAAAGTTAGCGCAATGAAATGCTGCTTGATCCCCGAGTGCTTCACATCCAGAAGGTTGGACAGTGTAAAGCGTTGGTGAGAAAATGGAGATAATGAAACAAAACCAAGCCTCCCAGTGCGCTGCTGGTCCGGTGACGGCCTGGTGACATCATTCGACAGTGGGAACTTCAATGAGTCTGGGCTGGACGATGAAATATTCCCCCCTCTAATATGTCAGCTCAGTGGTTAAGAGCT
>NW_004444029.1:4418397-4420194 GCF_000243295.1 Trichechus manatus latirostris
GGAATCCACTCAAAGCCAATGGGTTTGGGTTTTTTTGGAATATGTAAGCCAGTCAGAAACACCAGTCCACATAAACACCCACCCTGTGATCAACCATTCCTCCCCTAGAGTGCACTCCAGAGAGGCTCTCTCGCACGTCCATTAGGGCGTGTATGAGCGGCTGGTCATTGCAGCGGTGATTCAGCCTTCAGCTGGGTGGATGGTGGCACCATTGCCTGACTTGCTAAAAACTGCGAGGGGAACAGGGGGCCTGGGGTGGGAATCAGGAGTTTCGGGTGGGTTGTGTTAAGTTACAGATGCCCATCAAAGTTTCCAGTGGGAATCCTGAGTAGGCAGTCGGACGTGGGAGTCTACGGCGGACATGTTGACCGTGTTCTTTTGGAAGTTTTCTTGTTTGCTCTTAGAGTTTTTTTTAATTTTATTTTTACAACTGAGAGCTTTTTGTTTAAAGTCACTGAGAACATTTTTAATAAATTGGAATTGATGGTATTTTCATTTGTATTTTAGTAGCATTTTTTCCAACATTTACAAATTTGATAATAATTTTTTTTTTTATCCCGTATATTTAATCTTTGTGGAGCTGTGGTTACTCAAGGGAATGTGCACTTCTAAGCCTTCCCACCCTTCTCCTTGCAGCTTCCCTGGCTGGTTTCAGTGGCTTTCAGGATATATTTTATAGAACGTTCACTGTTCACCTTATAAATGACGATGTTTCTCCAGAGCAACTCAGGGTGACTCCCATCTTTAAACATAGAAAGAGTTTGGATGTAAATCTCTCGTGTGTTCACCGGATTAAGTTACCAAGTATTGAATATTTCAAGTTTCATGACCATCTTACTTGAGGAGAAAATGTCCACGGACATCTTTAACATGGAAACAATTTGTTATTGTTGCCGTCGAGTCGATTCTGACTCATGGTGACCCCGTGCGTGTCAGGGTAGAACTGCTCCATCGGGTTCTCAAGGCTGTGACCTTTAGGAAGCAGAGCTCTGGGTCTGTCTTCCAAGGTGCCTCCGGGTGAGTTCGACCACCAATTTTTTGGCTAGTTGTCCAGAGCTTAACCATATGCATCACACAGGGACCCCTGGAAACAATTTTTACTTCAGGATTATTATTTTGAAAAAAGTAAAACCTTGATTACTGAACACTGATTTTTTCATTTTTTAATAGAAGTGAGATACTTCCGTACATTCTTAACAGGTTTGTGATGTTAGAAGTTTATCTTTAACAACTTCTGTGTTTGCAAACAACAGAAAAAAAAAAAAATTGGGCCAAGTGATAATAGTCCTCTAATATCATAAGATGTAACTTTTCTACTGTGTAGACCTAGGTCTAGAATTCTTTGTTATTAGTATTGAAACTTTTACAGCTACAACAACTACACATATAAAAGCACCTGTTGGGGGTAGTGTTGGGTGTCGTCAAGTCAATTCCGACTCATAGCAACCCCTTGTGACAGAGTGGGACTGCCCCATAGGGTTTCCTAGGCTGTGATCTTACAGGAGCAGATCACAATCGCTTTTCTCCCTTGGAACTGCTGGTGGGTTCGAACCACCAACCTTTCAGTTAACAGCCAGGCGCTTAACTGTTGCACCACCATATTTTCAGTCCTCGACTCAATTTCTGTTTGTTTTTTTCCTTTGTATAAAAAGAAAAATGCAGGAATATGCCAACAGTCTCATAATTTTATCTTTTTTTTTAAAGGCTCACAAAGATCATTGATTCCAGATTCGTCTTAAGCTGTAATTTTTTTTTCAGTGACATCGATTACGCTCTTCTAATTGTGCTGCTATTCTC
>NW_004444029.1:4423894-4445103 GCF_000243295.1 Trichechus manatus latirostris
TTGATTGATTTTCTAATGTTGAACCATCCTTGCATACCTGGTATGAATCCTACTTGGTCGTGGTTAAGCTGTAATGTTTAAAAGATTTACTTTATTCTCTATTTTTGTACAAATAAAGGAGTTGTTCCCACTACACACAGATGTATGTCCATGTACGATTTGCCTTTTCATAAACACGGCTGATTCATTATTGCACATACATGTACTTTTAGTAGAACTAACCCTTCTGATTGTCGTAAACAGCCCTAAAATCCTAATCAGGATATAAAATCATTAACACAAGTCCATGGTTTTATATTTCATAATAGATTTGTAGATGAGCTTTATTATTTAGGAAGAAAGCACATTATCTCAGCTATCTAAGTTGATGGAGGTGACATTTCTTCCAACAGGGGACGTGATCATCCTAGGAAAGCAAAGCGAGAACATTTCCCTTTCAGGCACAGAAAACAAAAGCTCAGATGGCTTTGCTGAACACTCATAAAAATGGATGGTGCTGCTTTCAAGCACCATTTATCAGGCTCACCTTTTAGAGGGCAGTCTCATTATCCACTCCGTATTCATTTAAGTGCTTAGAAGACTTGTCATAACCTGCACTCCGGCTTTGAAATGGGAAATCTCGACACGTCTCCATTCTGGCAGCTCATCTCCACTCTGAGTTTCCCAGGTCAGGAGCTGGGCCTTTCATTCAGCCCCAGTTCTGTCCCATCTTACCCCCTTTTCGTGCTGTTAGTTTTTACACCTTCCCATCTTTAAACCTGGCTTAGTCTAAAAGCTTCCTTTTTAATAAGCAATACCCCAGGAAAATACTGGGCACAGTACTAATGCATTAACACGTTTAATCACAGCGGGCGAATGAAGAGTGCTTGTCCCATTCAGATGGAGCTGGCTACATAGATTTCTGTGAGGTCAGAAAGCATTATGTAGACCTTAATTTTGTACTCAAGGTGCCTGCTTTCTGCCACTCGACGCTGGCTTTTTACACAGCAGAAATTACTCTGATCGTTTTTGTTTTTTCGTCTGTTTAACTATTGGGGTTTGGGGTAGACGGTCAGTGAAAAAGAGGAAGACCCTCAATGAGATGGATTGACACTGTGGCTGCAACCATGGGCTCAAGCATAACGATTGTGAGCATGACACAGGACTGGGCAGTGTTTTGTTCTGTTGTACATAGGGTCACTATGAGTCGGAACCAACTTGATGGCACCTAACAACAACAACAATTGAAGTTTGGGGTAGGAGAGAAAGCACTGAGAATATGTTTTTTCTTACTTGTGGTTACAAGCTCAGCTGCTAATCCAAAGGTCGTCTATTTGAATCCACCAGCCTATGGGGCAGTTCTACTCTGTCCTGTAGGGTCTCTGTGAGTCAGAATCAACTTGAAGGCAATGGGTTTTTTTTTTTTTTTTTTAAATGTATCTGAGAAATGGTAAGTTAAAACATGCTACTTATCTTTAAAAGTATATATACCATTTTTTCCTTTGCAAAAGTGAATTATTTATGATAACGTTTAGATACTAACCTTCCTCTTTTGAAGAAGTGGTGTCTAGCCTTCCTTTCTGAATGCACTTTTTCCTAATTCACCAGCGCTCCTTAGGAAATGAGAACAGTGTATAAATGAGCAGCTCTGGTGTCTCAATAAAGGCAGCTGGAATATCAGCATTAGCATCATGGTAACCTGCAGTGGTGCCTTGCCTGGCCACAGGTCACCTTTGTCATGACTGACAGGTACTCCCACTGAACGTCGGGCGATGCTCACAGCGTTCGCGTGGTTCTGTTCACACACGGGCTTTGGTGTTCCCTTGGAGGTGCGGTGAGCGCCGTTCACGTGGCCTGGCGTGACGTCTGTCTTTTCATTAGACGTGAGTGCATCCTCCACGTATTACACCCTCCTCAGGTCTTCTGTTGCTGTTGTTAGCTGCCATTGAGTTGGGCCCGACTCACGGTGACCCCACGCATAACAGAACAAAACATTGCCCAGTCCTGCACCATCCCCATGATCAGCTGTGGATCGGACCATTGTGACTGAGGATGATAGGGTTTATTGGCTGATTTTCGAAAGTACAGTAAAACTTGAGAAGGACGGAACGTGTGTAAGGTGGAAACTTGTCAGAGAAGGAAAGCTCAGATATTTTCCACTTAAAGGAGTGATAGAAAAGTGGTCAGACTGCACCCTGTCAAAGGCAGAGAGCTTCCGAGACCCAGAGAAACAAGGCGGTCCTGTCAAGTTCCAGCTCTCCTAGGTTCCACTGTAGATCACCAGGCTTTTCTTCCTAGTCTGGAAGCTCTGCTAAAATGTGTTCAGCATCACAGCAACACACAAGCCTCCCCTGACAGGTGGGTGGTAGCTATACATGAGGTGCCTTGGCCAGAATTTGAACCCGGGTCTTCTGCAGAGAAACTTAGAATTCTGCACTGAACCACTACTGTCTCATTTTTTTTTAAAGCTAAACAAAATAATAATGAAATAACTAAGATTTATTAAAAACTACATGCCAAGCACTCCATGTACAACTCTGTAGAGTTATGTAATACCTGTTTTGCAGATGAGAGATGTCAGACAGAGAGAGGCTAACTTAATTGGCCAAAGCCATGTGCAGCCGAGAAGCCCTTTTGATCACAGGTGGACCAAATCCAGAGCTGATGCTGATTCTCACTACAGTGTTGCTGATGCTCTTAGTACCATTGGAAGCCAACACTATTATAGAAATACACTGAAATGAAATGCCAACATTCTACTATAAAACGACCCATGTTATGATCATATGATTTTTAAAAAAATAATATTTTATTGTGTTTTTGGTGAAAGTTTGCATATTCAGTTAGGTTCCTGTTCAACAGTGACTACACAGATTGCTCAAAGACACTGGTTACGTTTTTCGCAATGGGTTAACATTCTGATTAATCCCCTCCTGGATGTTTCACTCCCAGTAATCTGGTTTCTCTGTCCCTTGACCCTTTTGTCTTTGCTTTAGAGTAAGTGTTGACCATGTGGTCTCATAAAGATGATTTTTTACAGGTGCACAGGACTCACTGGTAATAGTCTTTATTTTATGAGCCAAGCTGTTACTTATCTAAAAGGTGACCTCAGGGGGTAGTTCCAGTTCAAGGTTTATGGAGTACCTCAGGGCAACAGTCTTAAGGAATCCTCCAGTCTCAACCGGTCCCGTAAGTCTGGACGTTTTAAGAATTTTAGGTTCTGTCCCCCGTTTTTCTCCCCTTCTGTCAGGATCCATCTGTCGTGGCCCTCATCAGTGGGGTCGTTAGTGGTAGCCAGGTACCAGCTACTTCTGGTCTCAGGGTAGGTGAGGCTGTGGTTCATGTAGACTGTTGATGATCATATTAATTTTTAAGATAAACGACTTAAAAGAAGAGCCACACTTAATAATAGAATTAATAATTTCCATGGATAAGTTGATAAATAATCCCTGGATCGAAAACTGCAGCTGCAGAGGGAAGATCCCTCCCTTCCAGCAATCTTTCAGACGATTTGGTCTTCAGACTCTTCGTGGGAGCCTCAGTACACCTGGGAGGAAGTGCTCGCCCACCCTGTCAGAGATGCTAAATGCCAAGTCTTTCAAAGTCATGTTCCTAATTACTGGAATAAAAGCTTCCTATGACCTATACTCAGATTCTCTTGAAACAAAGAATTACTGACATTTCTCATAGGAAAAAAGCCTCAAAAGATTCGGTCGTATTTTTTTTTTATTATTTGTTTCTCTTTAATAGTGCTTGTATTCTCAATAGCCACATATACGTCTGTCCGTTTCACTTGCTGTTATCATTGACTTGTGTTAGAGTGCGTCAAAATCATTCACATTGTGCCCACGCGAAGCGTGGAAAGACGGAGATATGACAGGGTTAGCCGTGATAAACAGGCACTGAGTCAGTGATAGCATTAAAACTGGATTTGCCGAAAGAAAGAAGATATTAAAATGCCAGTGACGTTCAACAGCAGGACTTTATTTTTTATAATCCCGAAGACCATTTTCTTACAGATGGCTTTAGAAGTTGAACCCTAAGACGCCCTCGGCGCCCCGGTTTTTCCAAGTGCCGGCATTTGATGATAAGAATACGATGCTTCTCTTGTCCGGGTCCAGGAAAGAAGTGTTGTCAGTGATTTAGAGTCTGATTTATGCCTTGAGAGACGGGCTGCCACTCTCTGTGATTCCAGGGAAGCCCGCTATCAAGGAGCAATTTCCACAGAATTGAAAGTGGTGCGGGGTTATGAATAAAGTCGGAGCCACTGTGACCTTCCCTGTCAGATGATGAGGCTGTAAATATGTTGGTAATTCTGCGTTGTGTGAGTTCCTGTTCTTTTCCATCATTGCGGAGCTTCTGGGATGCCATAAATCGGTACCAGCAAAGCTAAAACAAAATTTTTATCATATAAAAAAAATTAAAAGGGCAGAAAATACAACGTACAAAGCCCAGGGATGCAGCCCCCTGGCGTGTTGTTTCTGAAGTACATCTGGAGGTACAGTGTCCAGTGCTAGAACCTTTATAATGGCCAAATAAATCTAAAACAATGCCTTGGTCACGTTTTGTCACTAATTTAAATGGAGAGAGTAAAGTGAGTTAATGCTTCCTACCCAAGATGCCAAATTCATTATGAACTAAGGCTCATTCTGGCTAAAGTGTCCTCAGTTTCAGTGGGCATAGTAAGTTCTGTCTTGGCGATCTTGTTACCTGTCTGAATTGGATTACCATTGGGGAATGTTTTTCTCACTTCCCCCTTCGCTTTCCCAAGCTGAGAGCTTAGGGAAAGAATAAAAATAAGAAGGGAAAAATCAGTCCAGAGAACCCCCAGAAAAGGGGGAAAAAAACAAGTAATTTTCTTTAGAAACAAAGAAAAAACTTGCCATTCTCCTCTGTTTTAAAAGGGATCCATGCACTCCTTTGAACAGGAGTTTAAAAAAAAAAAGTGCCTGTTGTTCTGTTTTATGGACACTTAAGGCAGCAGAAAGGGTTTCGTGAGGAGGAGGAGAAAGGCAGCGTGTACAGAGATAAAGCAGTCTGGACAGAGGCGCCTGGGAAGGGACGGGGAGACTGAGAGCATGTCAGCCATCTACTGCTGCGTAACAAATGACCCCACACCTGATGGTTGTAAAGAAGAGCAGACGCTGATCATGTCTAAGTTTCTGAGCCAGGAGTCGGGCTTGGTGTAAAGGTCAGCGCTCTGGCTGCAGACTCTGCTTCCCCCAGGTGCTGGCAGGTGGCGCTGGCTGTGGGGGCCTCTCTTCCACTCCGTACGGCCCCTCCACGGGGCTGCTTGAGTTACCCTCATGACAGACTATTTGGCTTCCCCCAGAGCAAGTTACCCAAAGCAGCTGCAGTATTTCCCATGATTCAGCCTCAGAAGTCACATCTACTCTTCTGCGGTGCCCTAGCGGTCACCCAGTTTGGACCTGCTCAGTGTGGGGCCTAAGTCCTAGAGGCAGGTCCACTGGGCGCTGTTTGGAGACTGTCCACCATGGGGACGTATGACAGAGAGGGAGGCAGCCATACCCAGTCACACAGACAGCTGCTGTCGGGTCGCCTGATTCATGACAACCGCACGCACAACAGAACGAAGTGTTGCCTGCTCCTGCGTCATCCTTGCCGTCACCGTCATGTTTGACTCCATTGTTGTGGCTCTTGCGTCACCCCATCTCACCTGGGGTCTCCCTCGCTGGCCCACCACGTCACCAAACACGATCTCCTCCTCCAGTGCTTGATCCCTCCTGATGACATGTCCAAAGCAAGCTGGTCGGACAGTGCTTTGTTGTGATCCACAGGTTTTCGCTGGCTAATTTTCGGAAGTAGATCGCCAAGCCTTTCTTCCTAGCCTGTCTTAGCCTGGAAGCTTCACTGAAATGTGTCCCCCCGGATGACCCGGGTGTTTGGAACACCGGTGGCATAGCTTCCAGCATCACGGCAGCATGCAGGCCGCCACAGTACGGCCAGCCGGTAGATGAGGTGGCCACAGACCTCACACACGTACAAACAGGAGAGGGGAGGACGAGGCAGCTCTGTCGAGTGTGAGGTGAGAGTGACTGCGTTGCCCAGCACAGGACTTGATATGTGACAGAAGTACAGGCTGCTCTGATACCCAGTGTTCCTCAAACCTCGTGTTTGTCATGGTTTAATTGTGCCTTCTTAAGACAGTCGCTTTTATGAACAGAAACAAAGCTAAGCTGCAAGAGAGTCCCTCCAGAAATCTCCCCGGAATTTTACCTCAGCGAATCTAAAACTTTACCCTCCCCCCAAAAAGGACCATTCTTTTACCTTTCTGATGTTAAAGGCTCTTAAAACAAAAAGAACAAACTCATTGCCGTGGAGTCAACTTTGACTCACAGGGACCCTTTAGCACAGAGTAGAACTTGCCCCGTAGGGAAGCAGACTGCCACGTTTTTCTCCTGGGGAGCAGCTGGTGGGTTGGAACTGCTGACCTCTTGGTGAGCAGCTGAGCGCTTAACCACGGTGCTACCAGGGCTCTTACGTACCTCACACGTTTTCCAACTATCAGAATATGACGACTGGCATGAAAGGTGTCTTCATTCCAACACTTCCTCCCTCCGTTTCCTTAACCGGGCCTTTCTTGTGGCCTCTTCCAGTCCCTCAAGGTTAGTGATCATGCTGGTTTTTGAAATCAGTGAGTGCAAAGCTGTTGTCCTTCCCCTTGTCCAGGAGCACTGACAGTGTCCCGTGAGTATTAGGAGCAGGAGTAAAACAAATGCTAGGCGCTGAGCCCTCGGTGAAGCCTGCTGGGCACCAGCCAAAGCCGCTCTAGGCCAGCAGCACCTCCCTGGGTGTGACGTAGGAGAATGAATAGGCCGTCCCAATCTTTCCACGGCCAGTCCACCTCAGCCTCACGTCCTCCCCTGACCCGTCCTACTGAGTGCAGCTTCCTGCATGACACAGAAGGGCAGGTGGCATTGAGGAGTGCAGTGTGATGAGGGGATGAGGGGCCAGGGCCAGGGAGAGCGGATGCCGCCCTTAGAGGAATTGGGAAAGCAATTGTAGTGTGTAGTAAGTGCAGCTGCAGGTGTGCAGTATGTACAGGTGTGCAATAAGTGCAGTAGGCACAGGTGTGCAGTAGGCCCAGGTGCGCAGTAGGCGCAGGTGTGCAGTAAGCGCAGGTGTGCAGTATGTACAAGTGTGCAGTAAGCGCAGTAGGTGCAGGTGTGCAGTATGTACAGGTGTGCAATAAGTGCAGTAAGCGCAGGTGTGCAGTAGGTACAGGTGTGCAGTAGGCGCAGGTGTGCAGTGTGCAGTAAGTGCAGGTGTGTAGTATGTACAGGTGTGCAATAACTGCAGTAGGTGCAGGTGCGCAGTAGGTGCAGGTGTGCAGCACAGGTGTGCAGCGCAGGTGCGCAGTAGGCGCAGGTGCGCAGTAGGCACAGGTGTGCAGTAGACGCAGGTGTGCAGCACAGGTGTGCAGTAGGCGCAGGTGTGCAGTAGGCGCAGGTGTGCAGTAGGTGCAGCAGCATGTAGGGGTGCACGCGCAGCACTCGCAGGGATTGGATAAGTGATGTCCGCCTCACACCGGCGCCAGCGCCTGCTCCGGGACTCTAGTACACTGAGTAGAAGGTGTATCTGCGTCCTTCCTGTGTTCGGCTGTGTCGTGAACAATCTTGTTGACTTGTCTGTGATGCCCACACTATGCTCTCAGTCTTTGTTTCTAGTGTTGCGACAACAGACGTACCACAAGTGGGTGGCTTTAAAGGAGATGGATGTATTTTCTCAGAGTTCAGGAGGCCAGAAGTCCTAATTCAGGGCACCAGCTCTAGGTCAGGCTCTGTCTGCCGGCTCTAGGGAAAGATCTATGTCTCTTTCAGTTTCTATTCCTCTGTCCTTGGCTGTCTTCACGTGGCATCTCTCTTCCCCAATCTGTGCTTCCTTGCCTCTGTGCCTAATCTCTTTGTATAGCTCACAGGTGGTCAGGTTAGGGCATACCCTACACTGATCTGGCCCTATTCCCAAATCGCATTACATCCACAGGTCTGTCTTTTTCTTTTTTTCACCCGTTGCCTTGAGAGTTGATTCTGACTCCTGGCAACCCGTGTGCTGCAGAGTAGAACTGCTCCATAGGGTTTTCAAGGCCGTCATCTTTCAGAAACAGATCACCAGGCCTTTCTTCCAAGGTACCTCTGGGTGGGTTTCAACCACCAACCTTTTGGTTAGTAGTTGAGCACTTAACCCTTTGCAACACCCAGAGGTTAGGATTCCAGCACATACTTTGGGAGATGCAATTCCATCCATAACACTGTTTTAGCATAAATCTTGGCCCATGTATTGAATTTAAGGATTTAGTGATTGTTACGGATGGAATTGTGTCCCCAAAAAATACATGTTGTAATTTGTAACCTGTATGACTGTAGTTATAATCCTATTTGGGAATGCACTGTCTTTGTTATATTAATGAGGCAGGATTAGTGTAGGGTCTATTTTGAGTCAATCTCTTTTGAGATATAAAAGAGATTAAACAAGCGAGCAAGCAGAGATGGTGAAGAGAGATGCCGAGCCACGTGAAGATCAAAAAAACAAGGACCTTCCTCCAGAGCCAACAGAGAGAGAAAGCCTTCCCCTAGAGCCAGCACCCTGAATTGGACTCTAGCCTCCTAAGCTGTGAGAAAATAAATTTCTGTTCGTTAAAGCCATCTACTTGTGGTGGTGTTTCTGTTATAGCAGCACTAGATGACTAAGACTGTGATGTCAATGAAATTCGAACACTGTCTTTCGAATTGCAACCATGTTTGTTATTTTGGCAAAACCACAATCTCGGGCGAGCTCCGTCTTCTCTCTCGGCCATTTCATAGCCGTTTGCCAAGTGGAGATGTCACACATGAGGCAGTGAGTTCCGGCCCCCGCTGAGGCCCTCTTTCAGTGTGCTGTTTGGCCAGCTCGGCTCTGCAGTCTAGACATGACCCTGTGTGCTGCCTTGGCATAACCGTGGGTATGACTTCCAGGCAGGTGCTGACTTTTAAATGTTACCTGAGATTTTCAATCCGCATTGCGGCTACCCTTCACTGAAGGACAATTTCACACTTTATCAAGGTTCTTAGATTTGTTAAATAACCACTATTGGAAGGGCAGACTGTGATTGATCTGTGTTACCTTCTTTGCCCTGTACACCTGCCTTTGACTTGAAGGATGGGGAAGAGCAGGAACCGAGGGTGGATGGAAGTCAATGACTAGTCCGCATGCCTCTGGCTTGCAGTAATGACATCCACCCTCGGGGAGGTTGTACGTCTGCCTGTGTCACAGCTCATACACACTCGTGCACGTATGAATTGAGAAACGGGACTGAACAGAAATCTTTTTACGTGGTTGTTCATTTTTAAGATGTCACAGAGGCTTGGTGTATAGGATGTAAGCATGACGTCGCTCTCCTTCACCATACAAAGCTAGATTTGCATATCTGTAAGCACAAAAACCGTTCGCATTTGGCTAAGCCCCTTTTTTGGAACGAGAGAAGAAAATGTTGATTGATCGTAGGCTAAGACCTATCTCTGACTTCTCAAGTCCACAAACTAGTTTATTCCCATACTGAAAATTTCAGGGTCGGTTGATTCTTAAAATAATGAGGAAGGTGATGAATACATAGCAGGGCTGGAATTGAAAGCGCACTATTGTGTCGTTTAAATCAGCGGATTTTATAGCAGCGGCTCTCTCCCTGGGGTAGTAAAACTTAGCCTGTGTGCATGCGGTTTCCTTTGCATTTCTGTATGGTCCAAGTTGAAGGGTCTTCCTCGGAGGAATTAATATCCACAAGTTGAAAAATGATTCCTTATTTTCGTCATCATCCTGACTAGATATTTTAATGTACTCATCGAATACATTAAATACACCAAACAGTTTAACATATTCAGCTGGCCACTGCCAGCCCACCAAGGAGACCAAAAGCAAGCTGAAAGAAGAAAGTCTTCAGTGAAAAGACAGGAATTAAGCGTGGTGGCGTTGTGTGCCGTCGAGCTGATTCTGACTCCTGGCAACCCCATGTGTGCCAGAGTAGAACTGCTCCATTGGGTTTTCTTGGCTGTGATCTTAACAGAAGCAGATCGCCAGGCCTTTTTCCCACAGAGCCACTGGGTGGGTTCAAACCACCAACCTTTCGGCCGGGCACTTAAGCCTTGTGCTATCAGGGCCCCTTAGGAATTAAGTGTAACCCACGGAAAATCAGACAGCCCGATAACGTTGCAGCCCTACTTTGATAAGTAATGAAGCCACGCTCTAAAAACAGGTCTCGTTAGCAGGAACACTGATTCCAGAGACAGGTGGGGAGGTCTGTGCAGGTGTGCCCTACTTATGACGGGGGACCCCAGGAGTACATTCCTTTCCGCAGGAAACTCGGACCTGGGTCCCCCTACATGGGAAACTGCACGCCTCCCTGTCATCTGGGCTGAAGCCAGAGCAGTTCTCAGGAAGGAGACCCTCTCCAGCCCCCTGGTCGGCTCCGTTAGTTCAAGGTGGCTAGGTTGCCTCTCCGGGATTCGCTCATTTGTGTTAGGTGTGGCATCCGTGGATGTTAATTTGTATCATATCTGACATCCGTATCTTCAGAGAGAATGATTTTTGTAATGCAGGGTGGAAGGAAGAAACTATACGGCGAGCTATGCAATGGAAATCAATTTAGGGAAGAATTCTGTACAAAGGAAAAAGGCAGCTCATGGCTTAAACAAACTGTGAACGAATTTTTTTGGTGGGAGGGGAGCCGAAGAAGGCTGTAAGGGCTGCTGAGACGCAGCTGCCCGCCTCCCTGAGTGGCACCACTCATCTGGTGTTGCCAAACCTCCCGCCACATTTAAGGACTGAGAAACTGCAAGGTCCTTGAGAGACATTTCTTTACATTAATATGCTTTCATTTTTAGAGTTTCCGGTTTACAGGAAAACTGCAGAAAGTACAGAGTCCCCACATGTCCCCTCCTGCCTACGCACCGTTTCTCCTGTTATTAACATCGCGCGTTCCTGTGCTACATTGTTCCAGCTGATGAACTAGTACTGATACGCTGTGTTAACTGACACCCATGGTTTACGCTGGGTTTGCTCTCTGTGCTGGCCAGCCCTGTGGGTACTGACAAATGCGTGATGTCAGGTGTCCACCACGACAGTGTCCTGCTGAGCCACTTCACTGCCACTCGGGATGGAGTCCGTCAGCACATCAGCACCTCTGGTCCAGGCAGCGGACCTCATTGATCAGATGATTGATTGATGATTGATTGGCTGACTGATGCTTCCATGTATCCCTGTACCACATTCCCCTTCTCCTCACCCTTCCCATGGGCAAACGTTTTAGCGTCTATAGAACATTTTTTATTAGGAAGAGCGTCCTACTGTGTTTGTATGTATTTTTATTATGTAAGTGGGTGCTGTAATTCATCTCATCCTGTTTCCCACCCTCTCACTGAGCATTGTCTTCAGTCCCCGAGTTTCTCTCTGTCCACTGAATCCGTTGCTTGGTGTGCATCCACCCTGTGTTGCCTCTCCTGTCTCCCAAGGATGGGCACCAAGTTCAAACTGTAGTTCATATTTCCTTTAAAAACGTGGTTTTATAGTCAGAAGGGAAGAAGCACGGTAGTTCCTCAGGGCAGACACTCTGTTTCCAGGTAGAGGCTCTTCTCATGGACCATCCCTTGTCATGGAGATGATAGATATACAATGTGGTGTGACATCAAGTCGGTTCTGACCCCAAGTGACACAGCAGAACTTCCCATAGGATTTCCTAGGCTGTCACCTTTATGGAAGCAGATCACCAAGTCTTTCTCCCTCGGAGCCACTGGGTAGGTTTGAACCACTGATCTTTCGGTTAGCAGCCAAGTGCTGAACCGTTTGCACCACCAGGGCTCCTTATGTAGAAGTAAGAATTGGCAGTAAGCTACCTTGTAAGCTGATTGTTAGGAGTATGACACAACGTGGAAGGTCCTGGGCTGGTGCCTGCCATGTCCAGCCACATCGGCAGTGGTACCGATGACCCTCCCTCCCTTCCCCTTCCTAATGGCGAGCCTTCTCTCCTGCAGGGCAAGCACAGACTGCACGTGGACACGGGCATGGAGGGTGACTGGTGCGGCCTCATTCCCGTCGGGCAGCCGTGCAGCCAGGTGACCACGACGGGCCTCAAGTGGAACCTCAGTAAGTACGGCCTGCCCAAAGGGGACTTCGTTTTCTTGTTTTTCAAATTTCTCTTGGGCATATATTCAGGAGTGGAATTGCTGGGTCAGGTGGTAAGTCTGTGTTTAACCTTCTGAGGAATGGCCAGCCCATTTTCTACAGCAGCTGTACCGTTTTTCATCCCCACCAGCAATGGATGAGGTTCTAATTTCTCCACATCACATGCCACCTGGGCCTTTTGGATTGCAGCTGGGATAGTGGCTCATTGCGGTTTTGACTTGCACTGCCCTGATGTTGAGTATCATTTTGTGCGCGTTGGTCGTTTGTGTATCTTCTTTAAAGAATGTCTCTTCAGATCCTTGGTCCATATGTTGATGGGTCATTTATCTTTTTATTGTTGAGTTGTATATTTTAGGTACGAGTCCTTTATCAGATATATGACTTGCAGATATTTTCCCACAGCTGTTGGCTTGTCTTTTCATTTTCTGAAATCTAATTAATTGATTTAATTTGGTGAAGTCCAATTCATCTTTTTTTCTTTTATGAATTGTGCTTTTTATGTCATATCTAAGAACTCTTTTCTCAGCCTTCTTCATGATTTTGCCTACTGGAAATTTATTTTTCCTGAGCAGTAGCTGTTCAAGTTCTTTTTATAGTTTAACCTCTGAGATTTTGTAATATTAGCTCTTTTTAAATTTTAAAATGGTTTCCAGTTCATATTAACCGTGTTAGATCCTGATTATACTAAAAGGGTCTGATTTGAAAAGAATGAAGAATGGGGTGGTCAGTCCACGAGACGGGTGCTGATAAAGAAACCGTCGGGCTCTGTGAGGGGGTCAGCTCTGGTCTCTTGACGAATGACGATAATTGAACCCCATAGCTTTGATTGAATGTCAAAGGGATCATCCCGCGGGCCAGCACCTGAGGTTGTAAAAAGTAAAACATGAAATCCTGTCTTTCTTTTATAATACATGTAACTGTCCGGTTCCCACAGGGATATAAGTCTATTTCAAGAAACAATTTGAAGATAAAAATATCTATATTTTTAAAAACCTTTCCTTTTTCCATGGCCATAAAGTTGTAAGTTTCCAAGTTGGGTCACCTGTTTGGTTTGTGGATGAGATGAGGTAGAGACGTTCCTGATCATCCGTTCTGCTGGACGTGCAGACCACCATCGGGGTTTCATAGCGAGTGTGTTTCCTGGCTGTCTCTTCTCTTCCCATGGCGTACGTGCGTCTTCCTGCTCTTCTTTACCAAAGCTGTGTCGTAAGTATGAGACAGTGAGAAGTGAAGTCCCCCAGATTTGTTCTTCAGAATTTTCATGGCTATTCCTGACTTTTTGCTCTTCTTTCTAAATATTAGAATTAGCTTGACAAGTTTCTCTCTCTCTCTCTCACACACACAGTTCCATTGAAATTTTAATTGGAATTGCATTCTATATATAGATTCATTTGGGGAGAGTAGAATAACTTGGGAAGAATTCATTTGTTTGGAGTTGGGTCTTCCTACCCATAAACATAACTTATCTCTCCATTTATTTAGAACTTTTTATTTGTTTTCAATAATTTTGTAATTTTCTCCATAAAGATCTTGTGTATCTTTTATAAGATTTATTTCTGGAAACCCTGTATTTTAGGTTACTATTGTAAATTATACCTTTTTTGAAAATTTACATGTCCTAACTCTGTTGCTGGTATATAGACATGCAATTGATTTTAGTATATTCTATTCAAGAACCCTGGTGGTGCAGTGGTTAAGCGCTCAGCTGATAACTCAAAGGTCAGAGGTTCAAACCCATCAACCGTTCTGTGGGAGAAAGATGTGGCAGTGTGCTCCCATAAAGATTACAGCCTAGGAAACCCTATTCTGTCTTATAGCGTTGTTACGAGTTGTAATCGACTTGAAGGCAGTGAGTATATTGGATTCATATGTAGCTGAGCCCTGTTATTATTTTTAAAAATGTGACTATGAATTCACTTGGGTTTTCTATAGATAATCTTGTTTCTGTTAGTAGTCAATCTTTCTTTCTTCTTTTGTCTTCGTTCTATAATAAATAGGGTTGTGTCCCCTTATGACTATCTGAAACAGAAGCTTTAAAAAAGGAACAGCTTTTCCTCATGTCACAAGTGCAGAGTTCGGCAGCCGCTGGCATTGGTTCAGTGGCTCTGGGCAAGGTTTCTGTGACTCTCTGAGCCTTTGCCTCAAAATCACGAGGTTGCTGTTGCAACTCCAGCCATTGTGCCTCCATCCAGCACTGGAGGGAGGAGGGAGAAGAAAGGGAGAAAGGGCAGTGCATGCAATCAGGGAGTACGCCCTAACGGCATTCCCAACATTCCGAGAAATTCTTCCTGCATCTCTTCTTTGGCGTCAGTGGCCAGCACAGTATCACACGGCCAGCCTAGCTGCAAGGGAGGCTGGAGTGTGCACTTTTATAACTAAGCAGCTGGGGGAAACGGTAGAGAGGGGAAAGAAAGAAGATAGGAAACAGAGCGAAGGGTAGGAAGTGGAAGGTGATTAGGAAGAAAAACCAAAGTTTTGAGAGACAGAATTTTTTTTTTTTAAATTTTTATTGTACTTCAGGTGAAGGCTTACAGAACAAATAGTTTCTCACAAAACAGTAGTACACATGTTGTTTTATGACATTGGTTAACAACCCCACAACATATTAACCCTCTAACTTCTCAACCTTTTTTTTTTTGGTGAAAATACACATAGCCAAACATACACCGTTTCAAAAATTTCTACATGCACAGTTCAGTGACATTGACTACGCTCTTCCAATTGTGCTGTTATTCTCACTTAAGATGAAGGCTTACAGAACAAAATAGTTTCTCATTTAACAGTTACTACAAATGTTGCTTGAGGGACAGAATTTTTAACTGCTTAAGAACAATATTAAATGGAGTTGCCGTCTTATTTGTAATACTCAGATTGAGACTGAAATCATATAATCGTGTTCCTTCTGTTGTTTCTTTAAAGAAATAAGTGAGAAAAGGAAATTACTTCTTCACATTGACTAAGAGAGACTCAAATCTCCTAACCTAGGTGAAAAAATGTTGAGAGAAAAAATCCTGAAAATTGTTCATCTCGATGGGAAATCTCTATTGTAATGAGCAGAGGCGTCGAGGTTTCCTGCAGAACGTCTATACAAGGGAACAGGACGTGTATCCATAAAGCATTATCCTTGCTAATAATGCCATTTCTGTGAGAAATACTCTTAATTCTCACTCTGGATAACTCACAGAGGAGCCCTGGTGGCGCAGACAGTTAAGTGCAACCGAAAGATTGTCAGTTCAAACCCACCCGTCGGATCCATGGGAGGAAGACCTCGCGATCTGCTCCCATAAAGAGGATAGCCAAGAAAACCCTGTGGGGCAGTTCTGCATGCCACATGGGGTCATTATAGTTGAAAATCAACTCAACAGCACCCAACAACAGCAGCATAACTCACACAGTGAGCTAGTCAGTTGTCAGGATTCGGCTGGAGTTACGTCCACTTAGCTCATAACCTGTCGTGAGCTGTTGCCACCAGTGGGCGAGATGGCTCACTGGTTCAGGTGGTGTTTGGTATTGTTTTAGTTGTTGCTTTTCCAGTCCAGTGCTCGTAAAGCCACCCTAGCCTGTGGGCTCGGTCTTTCCTGTCTGACGCAGGACAACGTCTTTTGCATCTTAAGTTTTCATAATCAGTGACCTGCTTTGGATTGAATAAAAATGTTTAAATAAAAACATGCATGAGAGATCAAAGCTGATCATAAGGATGGTAGTTTTTTTTTTGTGGACCTTGTCTTCTCCAAGGAAGATGTTAGCTGAGAATTTTCCACCCCAAAACCATTTTCTCAAGTTAACCAATTGGTGAGACGACCGTGTTTCCTCACATCTAAGATGCCATTGATTGTGAGGTGCATTATTATTCTATGTACACAAGAAAAAAAATACTACCAGTTATAACTGCAGAGGTGTGAGAAAAACGTGCGTGATAGAGCTGAAGAAATATGGTAGGTCAAATAGCATAGATTACACCCCTTTTAAGTCTGGAGGGAAAAATTGCAAGAGTCTTTGAAATCGGCAGACGGATTTCCTGACTCTCTTTCCAGTGGATGGTGGGGTGTGGTCTAGAGGACTCTTCCAGGTTATATCACTCTGTAGAGGACTTAGCCTTGACTTTGACTATTGCAACTCTGTGAAGTTGTAGAAGGAGCCCTGGTGGCACAGTCTTAAGTGCTCGACTGCTAACCAAAAGATCAGTGGTTCGAACCCACAAGCTGCTCCTTGGGAGAGAGATGTGGCAGTCTGCTTCCCTAAAAGATTACAGGCTTGGAAACCTTATGGGGCAGGTCTACTCTGTCCTGTAGTGTCACTGTGAGTCAGAATGGGTATGGGTGGTGTGTAGAGGGCTGATCATAACGGAAATGAGT
This sequence comes from Trichechus manatus latirostris, assembly GCF_000243295.1. Taxonomy (NCBI): domain Eukaryota; kingdom Metazoa; phylum Chordata; class Mammalia; order Sirenia; family Trichechidae; genus Trichechus; species Trichechus manatus. The sequence continues at coordinate 4,440,400 of NW_004444029.1, forward strand.
CCTGTTCCTGTAAATGAGATTACCTTTTGTTCTGTGAAGATACAATGGAAAAATCGCTTTCTGGGAACGGCCAACTTCCCATCTATTATCAGACTGACTTCAGCATTCCTGATGGGCTGGATTGTGTCTGTCCATTGTGGTCTCTTTTGAACCAGTTTTCTCCCAACTTACTGCTTTTCTCACTAATTTATAACTTTTTAAAAGGCACATGTTTCTTTTATACTTGTATGGTCATTATGTTACCCGTTAAAAAAATCATCCTGTAACAAACCAAACTGAAAGGATTTAAAGGCTATTTAAAGGGTCACAAGCTGTTGTGGTCTTTGAACAAAATGCGTAACATGTTTTTGCAAAATGCCACTTAACTCCACTCTGTATGAAGTAGGTAAGAGGCGGCCCTGGGAAAAGAAGGCCTTGTCACTTGTGTGCTGGGGTTAGGTCTCTCGAGAGCCGTACAGCTCTCTGTCTGAGAGGGGCCCTGGCCATACTACCTTCCAGAGGCAGGAGAGGATTCTAACTCTCCTAGTGCACAGAGCTCCAAGGAACCACAGACACCCACGCTTAAGTCCAGGCGCTCGAGAGAAGTCTGGGAAGTCAGCCTGGGCAGGGAGAGCAAACCCAGGACCATCAATCTGGCAGACAGGGTGTGGAATCAGGGAGGACTCAGTGCAGGAGACCCCTGAGCGTGTCCTGATAGGATGCTATACACATAGATTTGGCCAGTCTGAGGCTGTCAGCCACACAACTGCCACTTTTGGCAAGTTCTGAATATCAGCAGTGAGGGATTGTTCAGGGGAAACCCAGAATTGACACCACGGGAAAGTCCAGGAGGGGTGGGTAGGGGGTGATACACAGTGAACAGTATCGCTCTGGTGAGAAAAATACAAGGAGGAACAAGATTGTGTTTAGATTGTTATTCTAGAGGATTTTAAACATTCTGTTTGTAAGTAAATACTAACTTTTAAGGCATGTAAGACTAATGGCACGTAGTCTACTACAAACTTGTATTAAATCTATGTTTCATTAACTCAGCTCAGAATCTGTTTCCTGAGTTGTAGGAGTCGAAGCAGACACGACTCATTTTTCTTCTCCTGGGTCTTTGCCCTTCGCTGATTCTGCTACACGTGCTGGGAGCCAGCGATAAGTCACCACAGGCCCTGTCCTCCCACCACCCGACAACACACATTCGGTAGGGTTGGGTCTGGACATTTAAATAGGAAAACAATTAGCTTGCATTTGTAGGGGTTGTGACAAATGGGAATTTGCACGGGGACGTATTTTTCATTGACCCGCATTCAAGAACACGGCTGTGGCTTGGGCCCCCTCTCAAGTTGCTGAAATGAGTTGATTTGCAGCATTTACGTGGGCAGGTTGACGGATGACGACAGCTTCTGGGCAGGCTCTGGAGTCCCCTTCCGTTTCTCCTCCTCCAGGTTTCATTTCATGCTGATTCAGACGTGGGCTCTGTGCGTTCAACCACGCCACTGATAGGGTGAGGCGAGAAAGCAATGGCTTTCGGTGATTACGTGAACGGTGGAGAAGAGAATCAAGGGTGCATGAGAACAGACTTTCAGTGAGGGCAAGCATACTGGGGATAATGTCCCTTGGGTCCAAACAATAGTACTTTGTATTTTGAATAGCACCTTCACACATCTCCCAGCTGTCTCTTCTCTACACTCGTCTTCATTCAGGTATAACATTGATCGTTAATCTTGTAGAATAAGTGTTGTTGTTGGGCGCTGTTGTTGATTCTGCCTCATACTGACCCCGTGTGACAGAGTAGAACTGCCCCACAGGGTCTTCTAGGCATAATCTTTACGGAAGTGTATAATCTAAAGCCAGAGGATCTCCACCCTCTTTCGCTAGTTCACTTCTGCTCTAACCATCTGGAAGAGGAAAGAAAATGTCTGTGCCACTCCCGTCCCTCTATGAGATGTGTACCTTGAGTTCCCATCAACAGTAGCAGAAAAATGTTTGTCAGTATTTAACTTCATTTAATAGTGCAGAGGAAACAAAGCCAATAAGGTTCAAGTTCTGACTCTGTAAGGAATGTATTATATGGTATTGGATTTATAGCTAATCAAAGAGGACGGGTCCATGACAGCTGAGGTTTCCTTCAGTTTGAAAACTCTTCTGTTGTTAATTGCCATTGAGTCGGCTCCAACTCATGGTGACCTTATGTATAAAAGAAAGAAGTGTTGCCTGGTCCTGTGCCATCTTTATGATCCTGGGTATGTTTGAGTCTATTGCTGTGGCCATTGTGTCAATCCATCTCACTGAGGGTTCCCCCGTTTTCTCTGACCCTCTACTTCAACAAACATGGTGTCCTGTTCTAGAGATTTGTCTTTCCCAATGACCTATTCAAAGTAAGCAAGCTGAAGTCTCACCATCCTCTCTTCTAAAGAGCATTCTGATTGTATTTGTTCAAAGACAGATTTGTTGGATCTTCTGGCAGTCCACAGTATCAACATTCTTTACCAACACCACAATTCAAATGCATCAGTTCTTCCCTCATCCTTTTTCATTGTTCAGCATTTGCATACATATAAGGCAGTTGAAAAGACCATGGCTTGTGTCAGGCACATCTTACTCATTAAAGTAGTATCTTTGCTTTTTAAAACTTTACAGAGATCTTTTGCAGCAGATTTGCCCAGTGCAATACTTTGATTTCTTAACTGTTGTTTCCATGGATGTTGATTGTTGATCCAAAGAGAATTAAGTCATTGACAACCTCAATTTTTTCTTCATTTATCATGGTGTTTATCAGTCCCATAGTGAGGATTTTCATTTTCTTCACTTTCAGGCATAATCTATATTGAAGGTTTTAATCTTTGACCTTCACCAGTAAGTGCTTCAAGTCGTCTTCATTTTCGGCAGGAACTGAAAACTATATTACTTAATTTTGCTGCCGATGACACAGAAACATGGATGAGTCCAGATAAATTCCAGAAGTGTGGGTTTTCAAGGAGACCTCCCTCTCCTTACGTCCCTATGTGGGGGCAATTAGAAGGTCCAGGAGAAGCAGTCATGGAGCCAGAGTCGGGGGCTTTTATCTGCAGGCTGTGTCAGGGTTGCAGCTGCTTGGTGCATACCCTTCTCATATTTTATGGGGTGTCATTCCCTGTGTGAAAGTGGCCTGGAAAACTGGGAAGGAAGATGTCCCAGGTCATCACCGCCATTTATAACCTCTTCAGAAGTTCATGGTAAGGATCAGACCGCAACCCATCCTATTCCTGATGACACGGAGCCGGAGCTCACCCGACTGTCACCAGTGAAGCACTCTGTGCTGAGGATTCAGTGGTAGAGCTGATCCCCCAGCAGTCCCAGGGCATCCTCCTGCGCTCGATGTCCTCGCCATTCACTGGCAGGCTTCACACTTGGGGAACCACGTTAGCCTTTTGCACTCAGCTGTTCTCTGGACCACGCCTGATCACAAATTAGCAATCTGTCTCTTTCAACTACCCATCCCTACGTTGGATTTCTCTGCCGTGAGTGTGCGTGTTTTCACAAATAATGTGTCTCAGCACACAGATGTACTTAGAAAGAAACTTGCAAAGCAAGAAAGCTTTCTGATTAAAGAGCTGCAGATGGTAGCCCACTTCTCTTGGTTGTTGGCGTCAGGTGCTGTTGAGCTGATTCTGGCGCATGTGAAAGACTGGAGCTGCCCATGGGGTTTTCCAGGCTGTAATCTTTACAGGAGCAGATCACCAGCTCTTTTGTCCCACGGAGTGGCTGGTGGATGTGAACCACTGACCTTTTGGTTAGCAGCCGAGCGCTTCATTGTGCCACCAGGGCTACTTCTTTTATTTGTAACCCTTATTGTTATTTTTTAAAATTTCTTTGCAGTGTTCCAGTGGCAAGCCTGCCAGGAGAAACAGGTGTCGGCAATTTAAATCTGACATACAATTAAAAAGTACAAGTTGAAACCAAAGCTGATTTTCCATAGATGAGGATAAAGAGGCTTTATTTCCTACTGTCCTGCATGCTACCTGCTGTTACCCTGTGGCTAAAATGGATAGTGCTCTGTAGATCCGCTGCTGGGGGGAAAACATCTGGTTTGTGCTTGCAGAACAAAGTGCAGGACAGAGGTGGTGGCCTCCCATCCCCCAGAATCACGGCTGCTGTAATATTGATGGAAACCAGGGCGCAGCTCTTCCCAACCTTCCTTTCACACACGTGCGCGGCTTTGAGCTGAATGGTCTCGACATCCTCTCAGCTTAGCACTAGTCCTTCTGTGCAATTTGTTCTCCCCTCCTGAGTCCGACACTCCCCCCTGCACTCCTGGAAACGCTCTCCCTTTAACAGGTCTGCCTGCCGACATTTTACTCATCATCTTCAAGGGCCGTGTCAAGTCCTGTCCTCCGGCACACAGGAAAAACTGCAAGCGTGGAGGGCTGGTGTCCAGGAAGCCTTTATGTCCAAGACACAGGATGCTCACTCATGGTGAAGGGTCAGAAGGAGCCGGGAAAGCCCAGAGATCTGGGGAGAGATGGATGATGTGAGGAGAGGATGGGTGGTGTGTCGACGTGACACCCTGAAGAGAGTGAAGATGGAGCTGGGGGTGGGTGGGGGTCAGAGACAGGGGTACTTCTCTGATGAGAAGTGGTGATGTGGTTTCTCCTCTCGAAAACTGAAATAATAATAGAGACGGTAATAACTACAGCTGTGCTGTAGGACTGTTGAAGGATTAAATCAGATAGTGTA
>NW_004444029.1:4445203-4446615 GCF_000243295.1 Trichechus manatus latirostris
TAACGGTGTAAGATCACTTCTGAATCTTATAGATAGGAAATCGGATTTCCTAATGGGCAATTTAAAATACTCCGGGAACATAAATACACCTGCAGGTCTTCTCAGATGAGAGGTGCTGACGGAGGTATTAGGGTGAAGACACTTACAGGTGTGAGAACAAGTGGTAACGGGCATCAGTGTTTACCAGTAGGAGGGCCACCGTGTACGTGACTCTGTGAGACACCTATCACAGACAGCATGTGGAAAATAACCACATCAAGAACCAGCTGTTGAACCTCAGGTATCTCCTGTTCTGAATTTCTCCCTAGAGGTACCCTAAGGGGTGTGAGTATGGGGGGTGTGGCTGAGCCAGTTCTCCAGTGCTGCACTGTCCCAGTCAAGTTGTAAATTATGCCACGGAGTCCCTGGGTGACACAGACAGGTAAGCATTCGGCTGCTAACCGGAAGGTTGGCAGTTCAAGTCCACCCAGAGGTGCTTCAGAAGAAAAACCTGGTGGTCTGCTTCTGAAAAATCAGCCACTGAAAACTCTGGGGAGCACAGTTCTGCGCCGACACACGTGGGGTCGTCATGAGTCAGAGTTGACTCAGTGGCAGCTAGTATCTGGTAGGGTGGGATCAGAGAGAATGCCTGAGATGATTCTGTAGTGGTAATTTACACCAAGGGGGTCTCCTCTTTCATAGTGTGGCTAGCTAAGAGCTCTTTGGGAGGCTCCCTCAAAACAAAAGCCTTAAAGGGCCTGTGCCCACTGACGTCCAGTTCTGTTCTGTCCACAAGTGCTTCTCCTGGAATCCAGGAACGTTCCTTTCTGCAGAGCCTACCAGTGGACAACAGGAACTGAACGTGCATCCACAGTAAAACTGAACCCTCATGCCCTTAGGGTGGTCTCTGTCAGACTGGTCCCGGAGTTCAAGGCCAGTGACTAGAACGGGACATGATACCCCAAAACCCATACTCAGTGTTCTGAACCCCACCTCGTTTTCTGGGCTTCTTCAAAGCACCCATTGCTTCTTGAAGATTTCCCTTCACTCCCAGGCGGACGTGGTCTTCATAGCTGTTTGTGCTTCTTTAAGAAGCCTGTGCCCTAGAATTGTGAGAGTTTGCAGTCTTACCCCCTTTCCCTAACTGGATCTTAAACTCCTCAGTGGCAGGCTCAGATCCTTATTCCTCTGACCCCTAAACACTGTCAACCGTCCGAGACATCACTGCATCAGTGTTCTCTAGTGAAGCTGGGAAGGGAGAGGGAGACACTTCTATATGTCACCTCTGCTGTCCACAAGGCGTGTGATCTTGGAAAAGGTGAGTCACTTCTTTAAGCCTGTGGTTTCTCCTCTCGAAAACTGAAATAATAATAGAGACGGTAATAACTACAGCTGTGCTGTAGGACTGTTGAAGGATTAAATCAGATAGTGTA
>NW_004444029.1:4446715-4467020 GCF_000243295.1 Trichechus manatus latirostris
TAACGGTGTAAGATCACTTCTGAATCTTATAGATAGGAAATCGGATTTCCTAATGGGCAATTTAAAATACTCCGGGAACATAAATACACCTGCAGCACTCAAGCTATAAGTTGGCGGCGAAGAGAACATGGGCACATGGCCACTTTAGTGCTTAAAGAGCAAATTGCAGAAGATAATTTAATTCGCTTAAACGTGATGAGGCTCCCGAGCGGGGGACACTTCCCCCGCGCTGTGCTTTCTGAAGTATTACTAACACCTTACTTTGTGCCTTGTACTTTTGGATAGGACAGATCCCAGAATCTCTTGCTTTTTAAAATTGTACTAAAAGTAATTTAGATCCAAAACCGGAAATTCAATTCAAAAGCCAGATTGGTCTCATTGATTTGGAAAAATGGATAGTGAGTTTATCAAAGGATTGACGGAGACTTCGGGGAGCGGAAAGTGGTTCTGATTAAGTTGTTCGGGAAAGGGCTTTGGAGATGCTGGCAGAACTTTGCAGAAACTTCCTGAAAGTTTTAAACTGGCAGGCATTTCCCCTAAAATCTGTGTGAAGATTTTCTCCACCCTCTGATGCTATCTGGGGCAGCATTTCTGCTCGGAGAATCAATGTACTCGGTTGCAGACAGAGGGTGGGTTTAGAATATTTATCAGAATTATTACTCAGTTATTTCCTGTTCTTTTAATTTTCACTGTGGGAACCATAGCCGCTAAAACCCTGGTATTTATGTCCTTGCATACTCGAAAACAACTTTTATGGGAACATAATTGAATAAAGTTAAAGGGCCAGGGGGAGGAGGCAGAGATGCCAGAAGCAGAGGCAAACTGTCAACTAAAGGAATAGAAAGTTCGAGACGGTGTTCGACTGATTTCTGAAAGGAGAGGGATTTAGGGAAATTGCCTTTGTCCTGCATACGCTGGTTGCTCGGGTAGCTTTCTGTGTGGTGGCGCTGCATTCCTGATGCCGGGACGCAGAAGGAGAGCTTGGCAGCCAGCGAGGACTGGAAGCAAGGAGACTTTGGAATGGAGACGCTTAGAGAAGGATTTGGCAGCCCTGGCTGCGGGCAAAAATAATCAATGGAACTGCCAAGAACCATAAAACCAGGAGGGTAGAGGATATGAAATACATCTACTTGATTTTTCTGAACATGGAAAAATATTAAATCTATTCTAAGTCTGTTATGATGCCCATGTATTTCTGTGAATTTGTTATTACAGTAATATCTGTTTTTCTTTGGGGATACAGATAGGACCAATTCAGGTGCTTTTTTTTTCTTGGGGGAGGGGTTGTTTGCTTTTTAAATTTGGAAAAATACATAGTTGTTCACACAGGGTTTAAATAATTTGTTAACTTCATAAAAGCACATATGGTTGAATATTTCCTTTGATGAAAAAGACTCATTATTTATTTGTAGGCTAATGTATTCTTTTAGGGAACTGTGATATGTCACGATTACAGGTACTCCTCAGAGAGAAATCTTTTGGAGCAACTATAAAAAGAAACAGGTTCCCTGGGTGGTGCAAACAATTAATGCACTCAGCTGCTAACCAAAAGTTGGCAGTTCGAGTCTGCCCAGAGGTGCCTCAGAAGAAAGGCCTGGTGATCTACTTCTGAAAAATCATCCATTGGAAACTCTGTGGGGCACAGTTCTACTCCGACACACGTGGGTCGCCGTGAGTCCATATCAACTCCACAGCAACTGGTTGGTCATACACAGACGCAGTAGACACGTCAGGAGCACACCTTCTGCATGTTTGCAGTCCTGTGTCATGATCCGTCAGGAGGTTTTTATGTAGCTGAAGTACGCAGTGAGGTGGTGGAAAGGTGGGAGATGATGCTCGAAGTCTGTTGTGGTGTGCCATCAAGTTGATTACGACTCACAGCGACCTTATAGGACAGAGCAGGACTCCTGCTAGAAATACTGGTGGGATCAAATCGTGAGGCACCTTGTGCACTCTGAGAGAAGTTTAGATTCCCTCTGTAAGCAATAAGAGGGGAAGATGGCTCTGGATTCATTGTACAGGTCGGATTAGAGAGAGATGCAGTGAACAGACTTTTTTTTTTTCAAGTTAGAGCACCGAAGGATTGCTCTCGCTGGTTCTGAAGGGATACGTCTTCTGAACGACGTTTCTCAGAATGGTGATTACGTTAAATATATTATCATCTTTTCTAATATGTACTATTTACCTTCTAGATAAGAAGCCCTGGTGGTGCAACGGTTAAGTGCTCGGCTGCTAACCAAAAGGTTGGCGGTTTGAACCTACCCAGTGGCTCCATGGGAGAAAAGACCTGGCTGTCTGCTCCCCTAAAGATTACAGCCTGGGAAACACTGAGGCAGTTGTACTCTGTTCTGTAGGGTCGCTGTGAACCGGAATGGACTCGACAGCACCCAACAGTAACAGCCTTCTAAAGTCCAAACTGGCCCCTTCCATGCCCACTTAAGGAAGGAGGATCTTCTCTTCTTCAGGGTTTTGATTTTGGGTGCCACTTGGTTCTCCCCAACACAAAATGAGGAGTGACTCTCCTCCTTGTGTAAGTTTGGCAAGCCCCTATTTCTGTAATTTATCTGTCCTGTTGTTCTAAACAAGCCTGGGGACCTGATAGTCGTTTAAGACAAGTGATACGTTTAAAGGACAAGATGTACTACGAATGAAGTTCTTCAGACATTCTTAGAAAGTCATCACAGCTCTGCTCCCACAACTCTGCCCACGCTGTACTGCATTTCACACAGCTGCTGCTGCTGCTCCAAAAACTGCATCAATAGCTAGAATCCAGCCATTACCTACATGTAATGAATATGGCGTCCCTGGTAGTCCAAACGGTCAACATGCTTGGCTGCTAACCAAAAAGTTGGAGGTTCAAGCCTACCCAGGGGCTCCTCGGAAGAAAGGCCTGGTGGTCTACTTCTGAAAAACCAGCCATTGAAAACCCTGTGGGGCACAGCTCTGCTCTGACACACCTGGGTCACCATGAGTCAGAGCTGACTCCACAGCAACTAGCTATAATGAATATATTTCCATATGTAGTTACGTAGGCAATAGTTGTTCATCAGTTCTTCTTTAAGAGCATATCCTATAATGCAAAGTAGAATCTTCAAAACTAAACTTTATGAAGTAAACTTTCGGTATAAAATATTGTTCCATCACTACTGCATTTCTGGTGATTAACTTGCTGTTTTAATAGCTCGGTGAGATGTTTTTCTAATCAGTGCACATGAGAAGCCATCAAAACTAGAATTCCTAATTCTGAGCCAAAACAGTTGGAGACCAACCAAAATCAGGACCTTCAGTAAGGCTTACAAGGCAAACCCATCAATCACTCAGCCCCTCTTCCTAGCTCTGCATGCATTATTGAGAAACTCTATCAAAGTTTTGATACTAAGAAGCCTTTTAAGGAATTTGAATGGGATACATATTCGCATGTAGTATTATCTAATCAAAATTTGATTTGTGAGGGTGAATCAGCTAATATGTTTGTAATTTTAATCGTGTTAACAACCCTGAATTGGCTGATAATTACTTTAGAATTAGATGTTCTAATTTGTACATTGGCAATGTGTTTCCAATCACCAGCCAATAACAATAATAAATTATATTCCTGTCTTCATCAAGATCATGATGGACAGCTGGAATTGATATGAACTGAATATCAACCTTGTTTCCTGCATATTGAAAACCTGTGAAGTTGCTGAAGATCCAAGTCCACGTTTAGCACAGCGCCAGTTAAGCCTTACCGGCCCTCAATGGTTGGATTCAGATAAAGTCTGAGACTGAGTCCAGTCTTATCACCGTCCGTAAAGTTTCCTATGTATTGTACCAAGCAGACATGCTTTGTAGACTACTTAAAAGCCAAAAGCATGTTCATGTAGCTTTACCCATATTTATAGTAGGCATGTTCTCTTGCTCACCATAAGGTGTTCATTGGCTGATTTTCAGAACTGGATCACCAGGCCTCTCTCCCAAGTCTGTCTCAGTTTGGAAGTTCCCCTGAAACCTGTCCACCACAGGTGACCTTGCTGGTATTTGAAATACCAGTGGGTGTGGCCTCCAGCATCCTGGCAACACGCAAGCCACTACAGTGCGACAAACTGACAGACAGGTGATGGCAAAAAAAAATGTCACTTTCATGACTAAGGTGCACCTGACCCAAGCCATGGTCTCTTCAGTTGTCTCCTTCATGGGAAAGCTGGACAGCGGGAAAGGAAGACAGAAGAAGAACTGACGCGTTGGAAGTATGGTGTTGGTGAAGAATATTGAATATACCATGGACTGCCAGAGGAACAAACACACCCGTCCTGGAGGAAGTACAGCCAGAATGCTCCTTAGAAACAAGGATGGCGCCATCAGGAAAGAACAGTCACTGGAAAATGACATCATGGTTGGTAAAGCAGAGGGTCAGCGAAGGCGAGGGAGTTCCTCGATGAGATGGATTGACACAGCGGCCAAAACAATGGACTCAAACACGCTAAGGGTGATGAAGACAGCGGAGGAGCGGGCAGCGTTTTGTTGGGCTGTACGTAAGTCACCGTGACATACGCTGACCCAGCGGCAACTAACAACAATATAGCAGGCGCGCACCTAATTAACATAATCAGACAGGCTTCAGAAAATTCCACATCCACTGCCCTACGATATTTCCAATGATGCATTTTAAGTCTATGCGATAAGAGTAAATTAATTATATTAATGTAAAGACTCTTAAACAGTTTTTTAAGTTGCAGATCCATTTGCTCAAAGAAAACTCGACCTAGAACCTTACATCACCAGGGTAGATAAACAGCAGCTGTGTTTAAAGTAGGTGTGATTATAAATGCAGTCACATAGTGACTTGCCTCCTACAGTGTTATTATAATCACTGAATTCAGTTCATGGTACAAGATCGTAGATTCGTTTCTAACCTTATTTATGGCCTCTGCTTTATTTTTTTCTGCAAGAAATAATAGCTCTGTCTTAGTTATCTAGTGCTGCTATAACAGAAATACCACAGGTGGGTGGCTTTAACAAACAGAAATGTATCTTCTCACGGTTCAGGAGGCTCAAAGTCTGAATTCAGAGCACCTGCTCGAGGGGAAGGCTTTCTTTCTCTGTCGGCTTTGGAGGGAAGGTCCTTGTCTCTTCAGCTTCTGCTTCCGGGTTCCTTGGAGATCTCCACGTGCCTTGGCGTCTCTCTTTCCTCATCTCTGTTCTGCTCCCTTGTTAATCTCTTTTTATATCTCAAACGAGACTGACTCAAGAACACCCTACACTAATCCTGTTTTATTAACATAACAAAGACAACCCATTCCCACATGGGATTATAACCACAGGCAGAGTTTAGAATTTACAACATATTTTTGGAGGACATAATTCAATCCATAACATTCCACCCTCTGCCCTCCCACTCTTTGGCCCCCCAAAATTCATGTCTTTGTCTTTGCAAAACACACCCCATGACATCCTCCCAAAAGTCTTAAATCAACTTCAGATCCAAAATCTCATCTTCTGAATCATCAAAATCAAATATAGGCGAGACATTAGCCAGATTCCAGCCTGGGGCAAAATTCCTTTCCATCTGGGAACCTATGAAATCTAGACTACAAGTTATCTGCTTCCAAAGTACAATGGTAGAACAGGCACAAGGTAGACATTTCCATTACAAATAGGAGAAGTTGGAGGGAAAGAAGGGATAACAGGCACCAAGCAAGTCCAAAACCCAGCAGAACAATTTACATTAGCTCTCAAGGCTTGGAAATAATCCTCTGTTCTCTGAGACCATCTGAGCACAATAGGCCTGGGCTTCAGCTCTGCCTTCCAGGCCCACTGGGACAGCACCTCTGCTCCCTTGGCTTTGGGCAGCCCCATTCTCCAAGTCCATCTGAATGATGACCCCACCACCTGCAGCCCTGGCAGGCCCCATTCTTCTGCCCCTTGGGCATGGCAGCCTTGCCCTCTCAGCTTTGGGTGGTGGCCCCATGCTCCTGGCACACCTTAATGAATGTGCCACACTCCGGAACCAAGTTAGCGAAGATATGACTCTTTGAAACCTAGGTGGTTGTGGCCCTACTCTTTTAGATCCAGGAGATCCAGGAGACTGTGGCCCCACCTTTTGAAACCAAGAAGGCCCTGCTTCCTGTTCTCCTTTCAACAGTTCTGCTGATCTCCAAGCTGCTCCAGGGATGGTCCTTTTCTTTTCTTGGAGGACAAGAGATGTAGCTCCTTTGGCCTGTTTTCTGCCTGTAGAATTCCAAGAGGCGGACAATGTTCTTTTCTTTCTTTCTTTGTCCCCTTCAGTCTAAGCTGATGGTTTTTCTGCTGTGGTAGTTGGTTAGATCCATCAGTCACAGGCTTAATCTCTTTAACAAAAGATCGCGTAGCCACGTCCTTGGTGAAAATTCTAGGACCTGTGTCCTCAGTTTGTACAACAGAATTTTCCAGATCTTTAAGTTCTGTTTTCATTTTGCACAGTTCATGTTTAAGTCCATCTCCTTCCTCTCACATTTTACTGTAAGCTGCAAGGAGAAACCACATGGTGCCTTTAAGATCTTGCTTAGAAATCTCATCAGCCAGATATCCAGGTTCATGACTTACAAGTTCTACCTTCCACCAAACATTTGAACATGATTCAGATAAGTTCTCTGCCACTGCATAAAAAGCATAGCTCTTCCTCCCATGTCCAGTCACATGTTCATCATTTTCTTTTAAATCCTCACCAGAAGCACATTTAATGTCCACATTTCTAGCTGTTACTGGCACCATATATATTCTCTAAGAAAATAGAGACTTTCTCTAAGGCTGTCCCCACTTCCTTCTAATCCCCCACCAGAATTGCCTTTCACATCCACAGTTCTACCATAGTCTCTTCAAGGCAGTCTAGGCTTTTACTACTACTGTTGTTGTTAGCTGCCCCAAGTGGTTCCGGCTCATGGCGACCTTATGAGTCCACCATGTGTGACCCTGCTGGTATTTGAAATATCAGTGGCATAGCTTCCGGCATCACAGCAACACGGAAACCACCACAGTACTACAGACTGATAGACGAGTGGTGTTAGCCACCTTAAAACTCTTCCAGCCTCTACCCACTACCCAATTCCAAAACTGCTTCCACGTTTTAGGTATCTGTTAGAGCAGCACCCCACATTTCCAGTACGAAATTCTGTCTTAGTTATCTAGTGCTGCTATAACAGAAATACTACAAGTAGATGACTTTAACAGAAATTTATTTTCTCACAGTTTAGGAGGCTAGAAGTCCAAATTCATAGTGCCAGCTTGAGGGGAAGGCTTTCTACCTCTGTCAGCTCTGGAGGAAGGTGCTTGTCTCTTCATCTTCTGCTTCCTGGTGTCTTGGCATCTGTCTTACCCCCTCTCTCTCTCTGTCAGCTTGTTTAATCTCTTTATATCTCAAAAGAGATTATTCAAGATATACCCAACACTAATCCGGACTCATTAACATAACAAAGACAACCCATTCCCGGGATTATAACCACAGGCATAGAGGTAAGGTTTATAACACACATTTTTGGGGGACATAATTCAGTCCATAATGTGACCCTAATACCTCCCAGCATGTCTTCTCCTTTTCACAATGGGTGAATGAGAGCTTGACATAACTAACACCATAACGATACTCTAAGTGACCTGTAAGTTTTTTGGCTTGGTATTTTGTACCTGTCACTTTCAGTGTCCTTTTTTATCACACCAGCTGCACTGGTCTCTTTCCAAAGGGCTGTAGTGCCTTCTCGGCTCTTGCAGCCTTGGTCTCCCTCCTTTTTTTTGGTTCTCTTGGGGGATGGCCTTCAGCCTGCAAGGCAGCCGCTAGGAAGGCTGCCTGCTGCTTTTGGTCTGCAACTTTCTTGCTTGCTTGCTTCTTATCCTGGTCACGGTAGACTTGGCAGGCCAGTTCCACCAGCTGAGAGATTTATATATATGTATATATTTTTTTTTTTTCCGCCTATTACAAACATAAAGATTAGAGTCCAGATGTTCGGCCTGCATATCTTTAGTCTAATAAAGAGTTTCTTCTAATTGTCTTGTGATGTATACTCATCAAACCATCTGTGGGCTACATGTCTGAAGATACTATGTAAGCCTTGCAAAAATGACATTTAAGCTCTGTTGTAAAAATTGCCTTTCGGGACTCCATGAAGACAGCCGGTGTTGCTGTTGGGCTCCCCATTGGTGTCACCTGCTAATAAACTTTCTCTCTCTTTCTGACTTGGAGTACGTTTCATTGGCTCAACTGTTCCAGGACACAGACCCTCATCGGGCCACAATAACAAGCTACTTACGGGCTAGAAACTTGAGTTCCTTCTGTGAATTGTTTCATGGGCTTTAATGGCGTCAGGTGGGGAAACTGAGGTTTAGAGGCATCTGTGTTGCTGTCTGGGGTCCCAGGGCCTGTGAGCCACAGAGCTGGGCGCTTTCCCTGGCAGATGCTGTAGAGCCCACGACTGACAACGTCCTTTCAGAGCGAGGAGAAACATTTCCAGAGCTCAGAATCCCCAGAGTGGCTACTGGAGAGATTTCTGACAGACCAGCTTGAAAGAAATTTGCAGGGAATTTGTTGCCTGATGGCTTTCTGATATAGGGTTGCTATGAGTCAGAATTGACTCCATGGTAACTGGGTTTTTTGTTTTTTTTTTTTTTTTTGGTTTGGCTTTCTGATAAATTAGCCACAGGCCAGGGGGGTTGTCTATGGCCTTCTTTGCGCCTTCTGGAACTATGAGTGGGTGTTGAAGCGGGTGCTCAGCTGGCCACACCCTGGGATCACCTGGGGTGGTGGTGGTGTGCCATAGAGTGGGTTCCGACTCAGCGACTTTATAGGACAGAGTAGAACTACCCCATAGGGTTTACAAGGAGCAGCTGGTGGATTCGAACTGCCAACCTTTTCGTTAGCAGCCGTAACTCTTACCCCTGGGCACCCCACACCCCCAGAGGTATTTGTTCATATATCCTGTAAGCCTTCTTGTTTCCTGAGGAGTTGGGTACCACGTGGATTACTAACACAATCCTTGGATGCATGAAGACAAATAATTGCCCAGGGAAGACCTGCCTGCGAAGAGAATGCTGTGGTGAGCTGCGGGTCTAGGCTGATTTGCACGGGCAGCCTCCGCCTCCTTTCAGCTGGAGGGCAAAGAGCGGAGTTCTCTCTCCTTAGAAACTGCTGACCCTGGAGGCCCAGAACAGTGGGTTTGAATCAGAGAATCGCTGGAAAGTTGTACTTGTTAAAATGCTTCAGTTAGAATGTGTCACCTGCCATCTTAGAGTCACTGAAATCAGACCTTAGAGCAGATCTCAGGAATCTTATGCAGACCCCTGCTGTGTCCTCAGACCCCAGGAGGTGGAGCAGAGTCCTTGCTGACAGGTGGCTTGTAGCTTTTCTGATCTAGGCTGTGCCTGCCTGGGGCCTGGGGAGCCCTGGGGTCCCTGTTGGATTTGTCCAATCCCTCAGCTCCTAGGTAACTGAAACGCGATGTCCTTGTGTTCCTTGAGGCAATGTGGGCTGGGTTCCCTCCTTCCTCTCTGTCCATGTGGTCACTCTGCTTTCTCACTGTCCCAGTGCCCTCCTCCTTCTGGACCTGACACCTCTGTCTCAGAACCATCCCACACGCTTTCTTTCTGCCGTTAAGTTTCCGTTGGCCATGGGGACCTTAGTCTCCTAGTGCTGCTGTAACAGAAATGCCACACGTGGGTGACTTTAAAGAACTCTAGACATGTATTTTCTCACAGTGAGGAGGCCAGAAGTCTGAATTCAGCGTGTTGGCTCTGGGGAAAGGTCCTTGCCTCTTTCAGCTTCTGTAGCCCCGGCGTTCCTCGATTCCTTGGCATCCCTCACATGGCGTCTGTCTTCTCCCACCTCCCCCATGTGTGAATGTGTCTGTGTCTAATCTTCTCTTTTTTATAACCCAGAAGCGATTTGGTTTAGGACATTCCCTACATGGTTATGGCTTCATTAATATAACATTAGATTGTATTACAGAAGGTGATTACATTATATCCACAGGTATAGGGGTTAGGAGTCCAGTATTTTGGGGGGACACAAGTCCATAGCAGATGGAAAGAATGAGTGGCTGCTTAGAGCAACAAGCTCCAAGGAAGGGATAAAAAGATAAATAAAATAAAAAAAAAAAAAAAACAGCTCATCCCTCTCCAGTCAGCTCCTTAGAACAACTGGCTCAGAGTAGGAGCAAGAGATGAGCGTCTCTGGTGGTGTGGGTGACCTGGCCCACGAGCTGCCACCTCAGCACAGAGCCACATGGGCGGGGCTGCAGGCAGCTGTGTCTGTGAGCAGGGGGTTCTCTTCTGATTTCCCATTCTGATTTAAGAAAGGAATCCCCTTGTCTTAGTCATCTAGTGCTGCTATAACAGGAACATTGTAAGCGGATGGCTTTAACAAGGAGAAATTTATTCTCTCATAGTCTAGGAGGCTAGAAGTCCAAATTCAGGGTGCCAGCTCCAGGGGAAGGCTTTCTTTCTCTGCTGGCTCTGGGGGAAGGTCCTTGTCATCAATCTTCCCCTAGTCTAGGAGCTTCTCAGTGCAGAGACCCCAGGTCCAATGGATGCACTCCGCTCCCAGCTCTTCTTTCTTGGTGTTAGGAGGCCACACCCTAGATCAGGGCTGTGACCTGAGTAAGGGTGTTGCATCCCACCCTAATCCTCTTTAACATAACCTAATCTTGCCTCATTAACCATAGGCAGAAATTAGGATGTACAACACATAGGACAATTATCTCAGATCACAAAATGGAGGACAACCATACAATACTGGGAATCATGGCCTAACCAAGTTGACACGTTTTTTTGGGGGGTGACAATTCATAACACCCCTGCATGGAGACACTCCATCTTGGTCGTGATGATCAACTGCCAGACCAGACCCGCCCACTCACCTGATCCAGGACTCACCTGTCCCAGTATTCACCTGTAGAGTAGTTCAGTCTAACGCCTCATGCTGTTGAATGGTGATCACCTGGGCCTTTTTTGTTCTGGGCTCGTTCTTCAGCCAGAAAGCACAGGAGTATAGTTCAGGTGTATGGGAAAAGTGTAGTCTGATCCTATGGCATAGTTTGAGCTATTCTGCCCCTCTTTCTATACTTTAGCTAACTCATTAGCCATTAGTGACCCCTGCAGAAAGACCTGTCAACCAATCAGTCAGTCCAATCCAAGCCTGAGTTTCAGAACCCGAAGCCCAGTCCTTTCTTTCTTGCGTGCATCGGCTGACTTACAGTAGTTCTCTGTTCACTCAGGGCAACAGACTCACCTTCCTCTGTCTTTAACCCTTCATCACACTTTCAGTGTACCTCCCCACACAATGTTACGTAACTTCCTGGGTTAGAACGTGAAATCCAAGTGCCATAAAAACCTTCCTTTCGGTTGCATCAGGGGGCACCCATAGGGACTATTGATTATGGGTCAGTTTACCAATGAACCATTTGGCTGCTTCAGAATCAGACCCCCTGCTACACCTGGCAACTAAGGGAAAGGAATTGCACAAGACAAGCAATCATTTCAGCGGCTCTGCCTTTGTGGGGCCAGATGCTTTATAAGGAAAAGTGGTAATTAAATGACAAGGTACAGTTGTGTCCTGCAGTTGTATGAGAAGGCTGCCATGCAAAGTGATTTCTGCTTTTGGAGTGAATGGGGTTTCTTAGCTCCCATGTGAGGCTTAGCTGTTGGAAGTGAGAGCAAGGGGCTCATTGTGGTCATGCAGCACCATCTACAGGACGGGCTGAGTACTGCAGACAGCCATTCAGCAGTTCACAGAGGCTGTGTATGTGTTTAGGGTTAGCTGTGTATACAGTAAGACTTTATTGCTATATTTATTTTTAAAAAAAGGTATATTTGCAAAATGCTGTTATACTTAAATCTCTACAGTTAGAGGGCTAAGGGAATGGGATGTTACCTCATTTTATTTTCTATTCAGTTGATTCACTGGCGAGCCCATCTGTTTCAAAAGTTCATTTGATAATCTTTGAAGACATAGTAACTGACTTCCAGTCACTTTGAATAGACTGTATTGGAATTAATATTAGTTTCATGATTTACTTTTCCATTATGTTTACTGCTTATTGTGACCCCCTCCCCAAAAAAAAATTGATTCATCCCAAGTACCTAGAACAATGGTTGGCACAAAAGTAGCTATTCAAATATCTGTGATATGAATGAGTAAATAGCATTCCACTTTGCTAATCAAGAGGCCAAATGTGAAAAGGCGGTCCATCAACCTTCCTGAGTCACATGGTGTTATTTTTAAAACGGGGATGCCAATACTGCTTTTAAGCCCTGGTTGCGCAACAGTTAAGCGCTCAGCTGCTAACCGAAGGGTCAGAGGTTTGAGCCCACAAGCAGCTCCACGGGAGAAGAGACCTGGCGACCTGTTCCCGTAAAGATCACAGCCTAGGAAACCCTATCGGGCGGTTCTGCTCTGTCACGTGGGGTCACTGAGTCAGAACTGGCTGGACAGCACCTAACAACAACTTTGTCATAAGGGAAGTACAGAAAATTTTACTGATTTATTGCTGTTTAAAGTATAATGATGAACACTCCCAAACTTTTATACAATGTAGGATAGAATGATCGAGGTATAGTAAATTAAGATCCCCTTAGTAGATCAAAATTATTTAATTTTAGAGAATTTTATATATTTCACACATACCAAAAAAACTTGTTGCCATTGAGTCAATTCTGTCTCATAGCAACCCTACAGGACAGAGTAGAACTTCCCCGTAGGGTTTCCGAGAAGGACCTGGTGGATTCAAACTGCCGACCTTTTGGTTAGCAGCCGAGTTCTTAACCACTGTGCCACCAGGACACGTCAACTTCTTGAATTAAAAGGAACCAAAGGAAAAACTGTAAGCTTCTGTAAGATCAAGTGACTATTTTAGTTTTATTTAAGAAAGGCATAGTGCTAATTTTTATGCTAACATCATATATAGACTATTAGTGTGCTTCAGCATATTACAGAAGTGGTGAACTTCTGAGTATTGGGGTATTTTTCTGCAGTCCTTTTTTCTTAAGCCTTTGCTGAGAAATAAATGGAGAAAGATAATATCTTTTAGATTTGCCAGCCAGCCGTGTCAGAAATACAACATTTCTTTGTGTGATAACAGTTTATAGATAAGGCGTAAGCTCCTGGCGTGCGGAAGTACCTCTCAGGCCAGTCAAGTGCGTTTTGCTTTGTGGGGTTTGTTTTGGTCTGCGTGCCGACCTGCAGACTTGCCGACCGTGTGAAGGAGCGTGCTGCGCCTGTCTAACAGTCTAAAACAAAGCAGGAGTACTTTGGGTAGTGGATAAGTGGAATTTGGAATCAGATATTGTCAGGTGCAAATTCTGGCTTTTTTTTTTAACTTTTAATTTTTTTTTTTTCTAATTTTGTTTCAGGGGTGAGTGTTCTCCACGCACCAGGCACCCCCTGCTGGCATTGCCAGGGATAAACCAAATCCAAGCAACCCCATGACACATTTGGGGGTCTTCCCATTGCCACTGAGTGGATTCCAACTCATAGCGACCCTACAGGACAGAGTAGAACTGCCCCATAGGGTTTCCAAGGAGCGGCTGGTGGATTCGAACTGCCGACATTTGGGTAGTAGCTGAAACACTTAATCACTGTGCCTCCAGGGCTCTCACAGAGGCTGGGGTCAATAACGTGACAAGTATAGTAAGTAACCAAGATAAGCACTGTGGAGGAAATCTATATATTTGTTAGGATAGAGTAAGGAGCCCTGGTGATGCAGAGGGTAAGCGCTCAGCTGCTAACTGAAGGTCAGCAGTTTGAACCCACCAGCCTCTCTGAGGGAGAAAGACCTGCCATCTGTCTGCTGCTGTGAAGATTACAGCCTAGAAAACCCCATGGGGCAGTGCTGCTCTGTCACATGGGGTTGCTAGGACTCAGAATGGACCCGTGGGCACAAGACAGCAGCAGCTGGTCTGAACTGGTGTTCCTTCTCCTTCACTCCCATCTTCTCCCCTCCTCATCCCTTCCCTCCCCTGTGCACACTCCCTGCAACAGGACACTGCCTGCCATTCCCCAGCCCTGCCTCCAGAGGGCGCGAGTGCAGGCTGCAGCAAGGGCAGACTTATGGCCTCCAGCGCAGCGGCTCGGGGCGCAGAATCAAGTGATAAATGAGGTTTGCCACAGGAAGAGCCAATGTCTTGAGATGAAAAGAAGTCTTACCTCCTTTGTTTCTGAGGAAAGAAGGCTGGAGAAAAGATTCACAGTTACTAAGCCTTCGTTGCTGTTACAGAATATCCTGCAGCAAACTTACTAATCCATTCTGAAATTCTCATAAGTAACTCCAGTGTGACTTCTCAAAATACACGAATCAAGGGTCCTTTTTCCTGTTTTTCTGCATACTCCGTTTTGTATGCTACTGCTGGAAATGATGTGTATATAGTTAGATATATTTATAGATTAGAAGTATTCCCATTTCTGTTAGATGATGGGGTTTAACTGCAGATAAATGTATTAACCCGTTTTTATTACTGTGAAAGGTCTTTAATGAATCCTAGTATCATAATGTGACTATGCTGAAAGCATTCTGAGTTTGTAAAGATGATTTTTATACAAATAGAAATGGATAACAGTAAAATCCATGCAGTTGGGTCTTACGCATACACATTTGAGCTGTGTCCCCGTTGGCTTTGGCATTACCTGTGCATCATTTAGCTTCCCAGCCATCTAAAAATAGCCCATTTCTAAACATTCAGCTCACAAGAAGTTGTCTTTTACCCCTGTTGTTGCTGTTGTTAGTTGCTGTCCAGTCAGTTCCGACTCGTAGTGACCCCGTGGACAACAGAACAGAACACTGCCCGGTCCTGCACCATCCTCACAATCCTTATGCTTGAGCCCATTGTTGCAGCCACTGTATCAATCCAGCTCGTTGAGGGTCTTCCTCTTTTTTGCTGACCCTCTACTTTACCAAGCATGATGTCCTCCTTCAGGGACTGATCCCTCCTGGTAACATGTCCAAAGTATGTGAGACGTAGTCACGCCATCCTTGCTTCTAAGGAGCAGATTTGTTCGTTCTTTTGGCAGTCCACGATATATTCAGTACTCTTCACCAGCACAACAATTCAAAGGTGTCAATTCTTCTTCGGTCTTCCATGTGCATTGTCCAGCTTTTGCATGCATATGAGGTAATTGAAAACACCATGGCTTGGGTCAGGTGTACCTTAGTCTTCAAGGTGACATCTTTGCTTTTTAACACTTTAAAGAGGTTTTTTGCAGCAGATTTGCCCAATGCAATGCATCTTTTGATTTCCTGTCTGCTGCCTCTATGGGTGTTGATTATGGATCCAAGGAAAATGAATCCTTGACAATGTCAGTCTTTTCCTAATTTATAATGTTGCTTATTGGTCCAGTTGTGAGGATTTTTGTTTTCTTTATATTGAGGTGTAATCCATACTGAAGGCTGTGGTCTTTGATCTTCATCAGTAAGTGTTTGCAGTCCTCTTCACTTCCAGCAAGCAAGGTTGTGTCATCTGCGTATAGCAGGTTGTTAAGGAGTCTTCCTTCAATCCTGATGCCCTGTTCTTCTTCATATAGTCCAGCTTTTCAGGTTATTTGCTCAGCATACAGACTGAATAAATACCGTGAAAGGATGCAACCCTGACGCACACCTTTCCTGACTTTAAATCATGCAGTATCTCCTTGTTCTGTTTGAACGACTGTCTCTTGGTCTAGGTACAGGTTCCTCATGAGCACAATTAAGTGTTCTGGTATTCCCATTCTTCACATTATCCGTAATTTGTTATGATCCACACAGTCGAATGTCTTTGCATAGTCAATAAAACACAGGTAAACATCTTTCTGGTATTCTCTGCTTTCAGCCAAGATCCATCTGACATCAGCAGTGATATCCCTTTTTCCACGTCCTTTTCTGAATCTGGCTTGAATCTCTGGCAGTTCCCTGGCGATGTACTGCTGCAATCGCTTTTGAGTGGTCTTCAGCAAAATTTTACTTGCATGTGATATTAATGATATTGTTTGATAGTTTTTGCATTCTGTTGGGTCACCTTTCTGTGGAATGGGCACAAATATAGATGTCTTCTAGTTGGTTGGCCTGGTAGCTGTCTTCCAGATTTCTTGGTATAGATGAGTGAGCACCTCCAGTGCTGCATCTGTTGAAATATCTCAATTGGTATTCCCTCAATTCCTGGAGCCCTGTTTGTCGCCAGTGCCATTAGTGCAGCTTGGACTTCTTCCTTCAGCACCGTTGGTTCTTGATCATATGCTACCTCCTGAAATGGTTGAACGTTGACCAATTCTTTTAATGGTACAGTGACTGTATATATTTATCCCATCTTCTTTTGATGCTTCCTGCGTTGGTCAGTATTTTCCCCGTAGAATCCTTCAGTATTGCAGCTCGAGGCTTGAATTTTCTCTTCAGTTCTTTCAGACTGAGAAATGCTGAGCATGTTCTTCTCTTTTAGTTTTCTAACTCCAGGTCTTTGTACATTTTATTATAATACTTGTACTTTGTCTTCTTGAGCTACACTTTGAAATCTTCTGTTCAGCTCTTTTACTTCATCATTTCTTCTATTCGCTTTAGCTACCCGGTGTTCAAGAGAATGTTTCACAGTCTTTTCTGACATCCATTTTGGTCTTTTCTTTCTTTCCTGTCTTTTTAATGACCTCTTGCTTTCTTCACGTATGATGTCCTTGATGTCATTCCACAACTCGTTTGGTCTTCGGTCATTAGGGTTCAATGATTCAAATCTGTTCTTGAGATGGTCTCTAAATTCAGGTAGAATACTCAAGGTCCTACTTAGGCTCTTGTGGACTTGTTTTGATTTTCTTCAGCTTCAACTTGAACTTGCATATGAGCAATTGATGGTCTCTTCCACAGTCAGCCCCTGGCCTTGTTCTGACCGATGATATTGAGCTTTTCTAGTGTCTCTTTCCGCAGATATAGTTAATTTGATTCCTGTGTATTCCATCTGGGAAGTCCAAGTGTATAGTTGCCATTTATTTTGGTGAAAAAAGGTATTTGCAATGAAGAAGTCACTGGTCTTGCAAAATTCTATCAAGTCATCTCTGGTGTCATTTCTGTCACCAAGGTCATATTTTGCAACTGCTGTTCCTTCTTGTTTGTTTCCAACTTTCAAGTTCCAATCACCAGTAATTATCAATGCATCCTGATTGCATGTTTGATCAATTTTAGACTGCAGGAATTGGTAAAAATTTTCAGTTTCTTCATCTTTGGCCTTAGTGGTTGGTGTGTAAATTTAAATTTGTATAATAGTCATATTAACTCGTATTTTTAGGTGTATGGATATTATCCTATCACTGACAGCATTGTACTTCAGGACAGATCTTGAAGTGCTCTTTTTGACAATGAATGCAACCCCATTCCTCTTCAATTTGTCATTCCCGGCATAGCAGACCATGTGATCGTCTGATTCAAAATGTTCAGTAACAGTCTGTAAGGGAACGGGCAATAAATACCTAAAATAAAATGCCAAAATAAGAAGTCAAAACCATGGTGAAAAATCAGAGCACAAATCTATAGACCAAAAAGCTTCTAATTTTGATTATACATGATTGTTGCAAAATTCAAAAAGGATAATATATGGGAGACACTTTTCAATAATAAGGTATTGACTGGGTAGTATTTCAGATAGTCATGAGATTCAGGCACCGATCTTGAACCTGTATTAAGAGAGGCTTTTTTTTTTTTTTTAATTATTGACTAATACCTCCTTGTTAAGAAAGGATTTTAATTTGGGTGGAAGTCTAAACACTCACTAATAGACATGCAGGGAACTAAACTACATGTGTCCCAGTAAAGGGCCAGTGAAAGAAGAGAGAATAACCACAAGATTGTAATGTTTGGACTAAATTGCCCTTGTCTCCTAAACACCTTAGTTAGAATTTCTTAAGTGTGTGATTTCTCTTTTATGTGGGTAGTTTCCAAAGAACTATAAGGAAATGTGTGATTTCTAATACCATCGGACGCTTGTCTGCCCAGCAGTTCCTTCTATGGCCTTATAAACCAAAAAACCAAACTTGTTGCCACTGAGTCGATTCTGACTCATAATGACCCTGCAGGACAGAGAAAAACTGCCCCTAGGGTTTCCAAGGCTGTAGTCTTCATGGAAGCAGACTACCACATCTTTTTCCCATAGCGCGGCTAATGGGTTCAAACTGTCAACCTTTCAGTTAGCTGCCGAGCACTTTAACCACTACGCCACTAGGGCTCCTTTACGGCCTTATAGGCAATTTTGAATACTTCAACTTTGTTCCAGTAAGCTGGGAAGAATCAGAGGTCTTTAAGCAAAGCAATCACATCTCTGGCTTATGTTTTACCAGAGTAACTGGCTGCCACATTGTAAAAAGACTACAAGTCTTCAATTGGCAATGTGTTACATATCTACTGGATCTAGACTTGTTGAATAACTGAAAAAACATCCTATTCTTACAAACCACAGCTCACTTATCTGAAATGTGAGGGACTGGGGGAGTTACTAGATGGTATGTGGTAGGAGGAGAGTCAGGACATCTTTTGTCGGGATCGAGGGAATCTTGGGAAGAGTCTAACTCGCTGGGAAGTGTCCCCAGGTGGATATGGAGGTGGGAAGCATCAAGAGGACCCTGAAGAACTCAGGATTTAATTCTAAGCTGTACCCTTTTGTAAGATGGAAGTCATCCAACCGTTGAAGAGGTACGTAGCAAACTTGATTTTTAAATGTCGTTGATAATACAATTGTTGTTAGTTGTCGTTAGTTGCTACCGAGTCTGTTCTGACTCCTGGCAACCCCATGTGTGCAGAGTAGCACTGCTCCATAAGGTTTTCAAGGCTGTGACCTTTGGGAAGGACATAGCCAGGCCTGCCTTCCGAGGCGCCTCTGAAAGAGTTCCAGCTGCCAGCCTTCCAGTTAGTAGTTCAATGCTTAACCATTTGCGCTGTGCAAGGACCCCTAATGACCGTAAAATTGGTAACACACTCCTGCTAACACAGGAATTCCTCTTATGAAACCCTCGACAGGTAATTTTCTAACATAGGATGAATGTTTCCTGTGATGAGAGCTTATTACCTCAAAAGACAGCCCATTTCCTTTTCAGTATAACGAACTTTGAGAATATCCTCACTTCCATAAGACCCCATACTGCCTCCATAGTATTTGCTTCACGCTGGGTCTCACTCCACCCCAGAAACTGTGAAGTCTAGGTCTCACCTTTCTAGATGATTGTTGGCCACATGCTTGGGAGTCAATTCGCAGGCCTCTCGTCAACCTTCTAGGCTAAATATCCCTAATGTCCTTAATGAGTCTTCATATAACGTTTTCTCCAGATACCTTCACCACACTCTCCTGAACACGTTACAGTCTGTCAGTGTCACCCTCAAAAAGTGTTGCCAGGAACAGAACCTAAAACTCTAAAACTAGGCTGTTGATTGTTACTATCCTTTCTGGAACCCTACCCCCCACTCCCCCACCCCACCCCCCAAAAAAAACCAAACCCATGGCCATCGAGTTGATTCTAACTCAGGGTGGCCCCACGTGTTACAGAGCAGAACTGCTCCATAGGGTTTTCTTGGCTGTCATCTTCACAGAAGCAGGTCACTGGGACTTTCTTCTGTGGCTGATAAGGTTCAAACTGCCGACCTTTAGGTTAGTAGCCGAGGGCAAACCATTTTTGTCACCCATGGACCTTTACCGTGGAACCCTACAGTTGTACTAAAGTCAAGATTACATCAGCTACTTAATAGTCACATAATACTATCAGTTCATTGAGCTTCTGCCTAACTAAGACTCTTGTGTTTCTTTCATACAAGAAAATGTAAGTCAGGCCTAGGCCAGTGTGGATTGACACAGTGGCTGCAACCATGGGCTCAAGCATAACAACGACTGTGAGGATGGCGCAGGACCGGGCAGTGTTCCATTCTGTTGTATGTAGGGTCGCTACGAGTCGGAACCGACTTGACGGCACCTAACAACAACAACAGGCCAGCCTGAACTTGTGTTACTGATGTTTTAGATGTAATCACAGGACCTTATTACTGTCTCTCCTCCGTTTTATCTTGAAAGTTCCCAAGAGCCAGGAAAATTAATTGAAGATTTGTTTTGCTTTGGTCGGTCTTCCTGTTAGCTGGGATGTGCTCATTAAAGCAAAACTGGGATATCAGAAAATTAAAAATCATCTGTATTCAAAATTAAAACTCAATCACCAGTAATCATGTTATCCAAACATGTAGTTTCAGTTTTG
Organism: Trichechus manatus latirostris; assembly: GCF_000243295.1. Taxonomy (NCBI): domain Eukaryota; kingdom Metazoa; phylum Chordata; class Mammalia; order Sirenia; family Trichechidae; genus Trichechus; species Trichechus manatus. The sequence goes on from NW_004444029.1 coordinate 4,466,895, forward strand.
ATGTGTTTCCTCTCATTGTTCCCACGTGCATAGTAACTCTGCTGTTCATACAGCTGCTACCTATTGTGTAAAAAACAACAGAGAAGTGCGCCATACGCTGGTGTACGGTCCTCGTGGGTATACGTT
>NW_004444029.1:4467556-4469890 GCF_000243295.1 Trichechus manatus latirostris
AAATAAATTTCTCTTTATTAAAGCCATCCACTTGTGGCATTTCTGTTATAGCAGCACTAGATGACCAAGACAGCTAGTTAGACTGCTTTTACTATCATAAATAATACTGTAACAGACATCTTCATGTATGAAGTTTTATCTATGTTTACAATTTTTCCTTTTAGGATAAATTCTCAGGAGAGAAATTACTGCATCAAAGATAATGAATTTAATTATTTCATTTCTACCATTTAATTAGTAGATAAATACAGAGATAGACAGTAGATTGGCAAGGCAATATCCTTGGCCCTGTAACACCCTTTACTTTTCCCTTGCATTATATACATCACACATGTAACTACGTGTTCTATATGTCTTCCTGAGAGGGTATTCACTAGGATTCAGTTCAGCTGAAAGAACAGAGGCCGAAAAGGCAGGGGCTTAAATGTGAGAGTCCATTGGACTTTGGGGTTGACCTGGCAGGTACCTGTCTCACCGCCATTCCTGGGCGGGCTTTGATCCTCATGGTCGGAGGCAGCAGCTAGAGCTTGATCCCATTAGTGGTCCAGTGACAACTTAAAGGAAAGGAGCCACAGCATCCCGTCTTCTCAGGGAACATTCCCTGAGTTGCTACAGAATGTCTACCTGTGTCTACATTCATGGTTCTCAGTGTGTTCTGTGCTAGGAAAGAAACAGGATAGGATGGAAGAACAAATCAAACACAGATAGAACTTCATGCGTGATGATGTCTCGTACAGTACTATGATCGTCAAAGCAATCACACTGGCCAAGGGTAACAGTTAGATACGAAAGTTAGCCAGAACTTCATCACATGGACTCATCTAGCTGCAAGGGAGGCTGATAAATGTTCTCTATTCTCAGGAGCTGTGTGCCCAGCAGATACTGAGAGGATCTCTTATTCTGGTCAAAGGGAGCATGGGTATCAGGGACGACCAGCAGTACGAGGAAGGGATGGTGTCTGTTTTGTTTACCTTAAAATACCAGCACCTAAGGGCCTAGATCAGAAAGAAAAAAATGTGGAAGATGGTAGAATATTTCTTGAGTTGAATTTATACATTTGTTAAGTATTTTTTGCTACCAGTCACAAACTCTCACGGTGCCATTTGAGCCATTTATTTCTAAATCAATGCCCTCACTTATACTAACTCATAACTAACATCCACACACCGATTTTCGGCCTGACTTGCTACTGCCTAAATCTATAAACCTTGGGGTTTGTATTCTGTTCCATACGTGATCTACCACCACAGAAGACGAGGACGTTTGCTTAGAAACCATTGTGAATAGTAACAATAAACGTCACACAGAGTTACTGTGTGTAGCACAAAGGTGGAAAAGTGATGATACTCCGAACCATGAGAGCCAGCGGCAGCCGCGCGGACTTGAATTAGATTCATGGTTCCTGCTGTGTTCTGTGCCTGGAAAGGCAAGAGACGGGAGGAAAGCGAGCCCTTTGACGTAAAGAACCGAATGGTCTGAGGGGCTCTTAAGTCACCCATCCATCACTCACAGACACGAATCTCTCAGATGTCTACTCATACTTATTTTTAGTTTATTTGTTTTCCACCCCCTTAATTGAAATATGGAGAAAAGACAGGGGGCAGGTTTCTTTTTGTGCCTCAAATCTAAACACCAGATCTGTCAGAATGCAAAAACTCTGAAAGGAGAGGATAGCGTGGGTGGCAGCTTCAACCCTGGTCCCTCTGGGCATCGAGGTGCCGCTAACCTGCTCAGTCGTCTGCACGAAAGACCTGACAATTAGTTTGCTGGGTTTGGCAATTTCACTTCGGAAGAAAGATGGAGAATTCAGAAGCCCAAAGCATCTAAGTGAATTGGAACCCAAATGCTATTTTGTCTGGACACTTAGTAAGACGTCCACTTGCCTGGATTTGAGTGTGTTTAGTTTCTGTCACGCACATATGAACGTCACGCCAGAGCTGCGCACGGCTCAACTTCCTTCCAACCCGATTCCCAGTTGTGAGAGCAAAATGTTGTTGTTCGTTGCTATCTAGCTGATTCCGACTCATGGCGACCCCACGTGTGCTGAGGAGAACGGCCCCATAGGGTTTTCAAGGCTGGGCCCTTTCAGAAGCAGATCACCAGGCCTGTCTTCTAAGCACTGAGTGTGTTCAAACCACCAACCTTTCTGACTAGTAGTCAAGCGCTTAAATGGTTGTGCCACCCAGGGACTCTGAGACCAAAATATACCGCCTTAACTAGGTTTTGGAGCCCTGGTGGTGCAGTGGTTAAGAGCTCGGCTGCTAACCAAAAGTCGGCAGTTCAAATCCACCAGCTGCTCTTTGGAAACCCTGTGCGGTAGTTCTGCTTTGTCCT
>NW_004444029.1:4470756-4471668 GCF_000243295.1 Trichechus manatus latirostris
GGGGACCTCATACCATCAAGAAAGCAGTGCTGGGAGGAGAGCACGTCCTTTGGTCGGGGTCCCTGCGCCGAGAAGCTCCTAGTCCGGGAGAACACTGATGAGAAGGCCAACAGAGAGAGAAAGACCTCCCCTGGAGCTGACACCCTGAATTTGGATTTTTAGCCTACTTTGACTGTGAGGAAATAAACTTCTCTTCATTAAAACCATCCACTTGTGGTGTTTCTATTGTAGCCTCACTAGATGACTAAGACGGATTTGGTACCGAGAGAGTGGGGTACTGCTCTAACAGATACCTAAAATGTGGAAGTAGTTTTAAAACTGTGAATGGATAGACGTGCGGCAGTGACAGAGGACCAGAAGCAGCAGAGAACCTACAGCAGCAGAACCAGCAGACCAGTGAGAGACAGCACTGGAGCCGACCCACGGAGCGAGAGAGCTGAGTGCCTGTGCGTAGGAGGCTTCCTGGCGGAGTGGGGTGCTTCCGGGCACTTACCGGTGGAGCTAGGCTTGCAGACCCAGGGAGCAAGGGAGCTGAGTGCCTGTGAGCAGGAGGCTTCCTCGCGGAGTGGGGTGCTTCCGGGCACCTATCAGTGGAGCTACAGAGCTTTGGGACACTTGCCCCAGCAGGGCAGATGCGGGCATGAGGCCCGAGGGCTAAGAGGCCACAGGAAACAGAAGCAGAAGCTGAAGAGACAACGGACACAAGAAGCCGAGCTGCCTCAGTCTCAAAAGATATGGCCGTGACCTCAGGGGTCTCAAAGGGTGGAGCCGTGGCCTCTGGTGTTTCTAAGGGTGGAGTTGTCACCCCAATGGACTGGGAGAATAGTGCGCCTAAAGCCAAGGGAGCAGAGTTGCTGTCCCAGTGGGCCTGGAAGGCGGAGCTGAAGCCCAGGGACAAGGGGCCTCCACTCA
>NW_004444029.1:4478199-4479261 GCF_000243295.1 Trichechus manatus latirostris
TCTTCTGGCACTGTATCAGACCATGTAGCACTGCTATTCATAAGGTTTTCACTGGCCAATTTTTTCAGAAGTAGACTGCCAGGCCCTTCTTCCTAGTCTGTTTTAGTCTGGAAGCTAATATTTTTTTAAAAAAGAATAAAAGTGTTGTTGAGATTTTCATTAAACAAAGCTGAATTCAAAGTAAACTTAGTAGAGACATATATGAGGAATTTATGATATTAAAGGACGTAACGAGAGTATGTGTGTATACCCAAATCCATAAAGATTCAGTGTAAGGATGTGCACCAGAATCCATAAAGCATATGTTTTTGTTGTTTTTAGTTGCTGTTGAGTTGACTCTGACTCATGGCGCCCTCATGTGTGCAGAGTAGAACTGATCCATAGGGTTTTCAAGGCTGTGACCTTTTGGAAACAGATTGCCAGGCCTTACTTCAGAGGAGCCTCTGGGTGGGTTAAACCACAACCTTTTGTCTAGTAGTTGAGTGTTTACCTGTTTGCACCACCCAGGGACTCAAAACATACATTACCAGAAAGCAAAAACAGGAAACTGATGGAAATACAGTTGTGATTACAGGCTTTCATTAGCCTCTGTCAGCCTGCGGGGATTAAGAAAACAAAGTAACAAAAAGAAGAGAAACAGCTGAATGTGTAACTTAAAGGTTTATATAATAGATAAATGTATGTATACATCAATATGGTATGCTTATGTGTATGTATATGAAGTACAGGTACACATGTATGTACACATATGATTAAACCCTATACAATAACAGAAAATACAACTGTTTAAATCTCCTTGTGAATTTACACAATCGACTATTACATGACAAAAAAATTAATTTCTTCTTTAAAATAGAATACAGTCCACAATTTGACCCAGTGCAGTAAAACTGGAGATTGTAGTAATTCATAAATTCATAATAAGTAACACATCCTAGGAAGCATTTACCCTGGAACAGCTCTTGAATCAAAAGGAGTATTTATGCGTTTATAAAAATGCTACAAGTCATAGAAGAAAGCTCACTCAGAGGAACACAGTATAGCTTGTAATACATTCTGGGG
>NW_004444029.1:4481059-4482066 GCF_000243295.1 Trichechus manatus latirostris
ACTTTGGATAGAGTGCTTCCAGAAATTTTTTGCACATTGTTAACAATTATATATCACATCAAGAATTGGATGAATTGATGACAACTTGGTTGAAATATGTCCTACTTTGCATATATATAAATATCTCAAATACTGTATTAGTGTGGAAAAGCGTAGACTTTTTTTTTGAGGTGGGGGTTCTTTCCAGTTCCTTATACCTAGGAGGGCAGTTAACAGCTGAAGGCAACGCTGCTTTAACTTACGAGGCTAGTAATCACCACAAAGTCTCTAAATCCAGAATAAAACATCACTGTGCATCGCTTAAAGAAACATTTACTTACCTTCTTCCTCCTTTTAAATAAAAGCTTCAGAAACTCCTTTCAGGTATCCATGCCACATGCCATGTCTTTGAGGATGAGCACCTCAAAAAGTAAATACAGGAATTTAAAAATAAACATAAAAATATTTGGTTTTGTTATTGTAAAAATTATATTGTCAAATTAAACAGTGCAGACTCATAAGAGGTAGAAAATGGAAGCCTTATCATGATCTAATTGCTGTGGGCCCTCACTTCTGAACTTCGGTCTTTATCATCCTGGAATACTTTCTGTGCTGCCGTAACTCACTCTATATGTATATTTTTAAACACACAAAAATGATCATAATAAATATACTCTTCTGCCGTTTTTTCAGTTAAAAACATTTTATGGATCATTAAATGTTACCCTAGTTTATAAATAAAGATCTACCCAAGGTGCTTAATGCCTACATAGCATTACATTGTATGGAGCTACAATGCCTTACGTGACCAGTCCCAGTTTGCTGTGTCTGTGGATTATGTCTGTTTGCTGTATGCTGTCTAGTCGATTCCAACTCATAGCGACCCCATGTGACAGAGTAGAACTGCCCTATATGGGTTTCTAGGCTGTAATTTTTATGGAAGCAGATCGCCAGGTCTTTCTCCCTTGGAGCTGCTGGGTGCGTACAAACCGCCAACTTTTGGGTTAGCAGCCAAGTGCTTAACCGCT
>NW_004444029.1:4484646-4502383 GCF_000243295.1 Trichechus manatus latirostris
GGTTTCAACTTGAACTTGCATATGAGCAATTGATGGTCTGTTCCATAGTTGGCCCCTGGCCTTGTTCTGACTAATGATATTGAGCTTTTCCATCATCTCTTTCCACAGATGTATTCGATATGATTCCTGTGTACTCCATCTGGCGAGTACAGTCGCTGTTTGTGTTGGTGAAAAAAAGTATTTGCAATGCATAAGTCGTTGGTCCTGCAAAATTCTGTCACGCGATCTCCAACATTATTTCTATCACCAAGGCCATATCTTGCAACTACCAATCCTTCTTCTTTGTCTCCAACTTTCGCGTTCCAATCACCAGTAATTATCAATGCATACTGATTTCATGTTTGATCAATTTCAGACTGCAGAAGTTGGTAAAAATCTTCAATTTCTTCATCTTTGGCCTTAGTGGTTGGTGCGTAAATTTGATAGTCATATTGACTGGTCTTCCTTGTAGGCGTATGGATATTATCCTGTCACTGACAGCGTTGTACTTCAGGATAGATCTTGAAATGTTCTTTTTGACATTGAATGCAACACCATTCCTCTTCAGTTCGTCCTTCCCGGCATAGTAGACCATGTGATTGTCCGATTCAAAATGGCCAATACCAGTCCATTTCAGCTCACTAATGCCTAGGATATGGATGTTTATGTGTTCCATTTCATTTTTGACAATTTCCGATTTTCCTAGGTTCATACTTCATACATTCTACTTTCTGATTATTAATGGATGGCTGCAGCTGTTTCTTCTCATTTTGAGTTGTGCTACATGAGCAGATGAAGGTCCTAAAAACTTGACTCCATCCAAGTCATTAAAATCAACTCTACTTTGAGGAGGCAGCTCTTCCCCAGTCATCTTTTGAGTGCCTTCCAACCTGAGGGGCTCATCTTCCAGCACTGTATCAGACAGTGTCCCACTGCTATTCATAAGGTTTTCAGTAGCTAATTCTTTTCAGAAGTAGACTGCCAGGCCCTTCTTCCTAGTCTATCTTAGTCTGCAAGCTCAGTTGAAACCTGTCCACCGTGGGTGACCCTGCTGTTATTTGAATACTGGTGGCATAGCTTCCAGCATCACAGCAACACACAAGCCCCCTACAGTATGACAAACTGACAAAAGCATGGGGGATTTTCCTGCATAGAAATTTTAGATTCTTTTGAGAATTTTTTAAAATGCATAAATATAAGAAAATAATATTCACATTCACATTTCCACCATACAGAATTAACAGTTCTTTGTTTTTTTAACTTAAAAAAATGAAACATTTAATACATTTTGAGAAAAGCTTGTCTTCCTAGACTATCACCCCAGTTCTTATTTATCCTAATAACAGAGCATGCTCTGTATTCTTCTAAAACCTTTCGTGTACTTCTGAATGAATGCCTGTGTATGTTTCCAGAAGCAATGTATTTTTCTGTATTTTTAAAGTTTACATAATAATATTGAATTTTCCACAATATTTAGACTTGCTTTGATTGCTGAACATTATGTCTTAGAGATTTATCCATGCAGATATGTATGGATTCAGCTCAAGGGGTTTAAGCTGTATGCCGTCCAGTCCAGCAGTTTTTAATGTCTCTTATCTTGTGACATACTTAGACCTTCCTAACATCAAAAGTGTAAAATTATCCAACTATTTTTTCCTTTTCTGTTTTTGGTTGGTTCACATATAAAATTTCATATGGATTATTTAAAATTTGAGAAGAAGGGATAATATAGGGAGGGAATAAACTCTTTCTTTCCTCCCAAATTGCTAGCTCATTTGTTTATAGCCCAGTCATTAATTCATCATGTGCTTATTGACTGAAAACTTTGCCTTCATCAAACATAAACTATCTAGGTATATGTGGTCAATTTCTGTGTTTTTTCCTATACATTTTTTTTCTATTACTGTACTTACAAAACCAATCTTTTAATAAATTTACTGTATTTTTTTGTTAGCATTCTTCTGTTTATTCTTTCAATAAGCTTTAGAATCATTTTATCATTTTCCTCAAAAGAAGATCCTGTTTTTATTGGAATTTAACTGAATTTGTTAAATTAAGGAGAGTTTTTATTTTAATATTTTCTGCAGACGTATTTATTCTCATCTTCTTTCCTGTTGCTATGAGTTGGAATCGACTTGACAACAATGGGTTTTTTTTTTCTTTCATGTCCACTCAATAAAATTTCATAGCTTTCTTTAATATAAGTTCTATAAAGTTCATGCTTGAATGCTCCTTAGAAGCAAGGATGGTGAGACTATGTCTCATATACTTTGGACATGTTATCAGGAGGGATCAGTCCCTGGAGAAGGACACCATGCTTGGTAAAGTAGAGGGTCAGCGAAAAAAAGGAAGACCCTCAACGAGATGGATTGAGACAGTGGCTGCATCAGTGGCCTCATGCATAGCTACGATTGTGAGGATGGCACAAGACTGGGCAGTGTTTCGTTCTGTTGTACGTGGGGTCACTATGAGTTGGAACCGACTTGACGGCACCTAACAACAACAAAGTTCATGCTTAAAATATTTTTGTTGCAATTGAAAACGAACTCTTACATGTTCATATTTTCTGTCTTGTGTATTTATATCTCTGTGTGCTATACAACTTTATCAAACCCGCCTACTCTTCTTAGTGCTTTTGAGTTGATTATCACAGGTTGTGTAGGTCTATTAGCATCTGTGTATCTCTCTGGTGAGGTGTTACTCAAATCAGAAGTTCTCAGTGGGGCAATTTTGCCCCCCGTGGGACATTTGGCAATACTGAGAGACACCGTTGGTTGTCACAACTGGGGGGTTGCTATCAGCATCTAATGGGTGCAGGTCAGCAAGGCTGCTAAACATCCTACAATGCACAGGACAGGCCCCCACGACAAAAAATTTATCCAGCCCGAAATGTTTGCATTACAAAGACTGAAAAACTGTGGTTCAGATTTTGTGCCCAATTTTTATTGGACTGTTAGTGGCTTGTAAGATTCTTTATGTACAAGTCCTTTGTTGGATACACATACATGTTTTTAAATATTTTCTCCCAGTCCAAGGCTTCCTTTTCATGCTTCTCAATGCTTCATCGATGTAGGATGGATTGTGAAGAGGGGACTCTACAGGAGAACACTACCTTTTGTGTGGGTTTACTGGTACACTTATAGAGGACTGCCAACATTTGCTGGCCTTTGGGGGCACTTTGGAGCAGTATTTTCAAATTATAGTTTTAAAACTTAGTTTTGGATTTCATTCTTACATCACAAACAAAAATTCTGAGCCCATCATCCCAGAAGTAAGTTAGATGACTTTTCTTCAAGGACATTTATGTGTCACTGTTTTACTTTAGGTGACATTTTCCCAGCTCTTTTCACAGACTCACAAACTCTTGGTTTATTCACATCCATTTAGCATGTTTCCTAGTTTTATCTACCAAATTGTGGCTTGTTTTCCTGATTATTTGTAAAATAAACAGAGATCCCCGAGAATCGACTATTGTTCCTTTTTATCCGGAGAACTGATCATTTATCTCTTTCTTTGAAAGGCCCAAGCCAATTTCTTGTTTAAGACCAAAATCTCCCTCCCAGCCACCCTCCACCCCACCCCCAAGTCCCACCCCATTCCCTAGTGAAGTACATCTCTTCTGTCAACCAAAAATCCTTCTTTGTAGAACCTTAACAAACTGAAAACCCATTGCCATCAGTCAATTCCGACTGGTAGCGACCCTATAGGACAGAGTAGAACTGCCCTGTAGGGTTTCCAAGACTGTAAATCTTTATGGAAGCAGATGGCCACATCTGTCTCCTGCAAAGCGGCTGGTGGGTTGGAACCACCGACCTTTTGGTTAGCAGTCAAGTGCTTTAACCACTGCAGCACCAGGACTCCTCAAACTTTAACACACACCCCTGGAAATCAGCATGCACACAGGTTTTCCTGATTTCCTTTCTGAATATCCTTCAACCCTTCAGCAACTCAGGAATCCTCGTCAGGTGTTTCTGTCTGGATTCTGACCTGCGGACGCCTTCCTGTCTGCCAGGTGCTGGCTACCTCCTGCCATTCATAATCTGTCACCAGGACTGATGGTCCATCTCCAGAGGTGAGGCATGGCTGTCAGGTAAACAGAGTGTGTGTCTGCTCAGCCATCTACCCGACAGGGGCAGAGGAGCCCATTAACCTTCCGGCCCACCCACATTCTCACTCGGCCTCTTCTCTTTTATACTCCTCATTTTTCTTCATAAACGGCAAGCCTGTCGAATGACACATCCTATCGCTTGAGGTTGGGCTGGGCAACCCAGAACATTTCAGGACATCTCCACCTTCAAACCTGTGTGGTATGAAAATGCCTCCAGAAAGTCACGGAGATTGAGAGCAGGATTTGATTTTGTTTTGATTTTTGGTTTCTCTTAATTAGGTTTTTTTTTAATGACATTGATGCTGAGACATTCTGTGACTTTCATTGATCGCTCTTCCCTTTCTTCATTGCTAACCGAGACTATGAAAGGACCTCTGGTTCTAGGATTTGGCCAACTGGCGGCTGCTGGAAAAAACTCTACATTTGCGCTAGTCCCATTTTGTTCAGTTTTCGTGAATTCTGTGTCTGTGTATAGCCTAGGCTATTTCTGCAGAGATATAAAATTGCTGTTTTTCAAGTGTGGGGCAGGGTTACAGGAAATATTCACTAAATGTAGTAAATTTGACCTGGTGGATGATCTCGAATAGACGCATAAGAATGAGCAAACAAAAATCACCAGGAACCAAATGCCGTCATGATAATTCATTTCCAATCAGCATCGAACGCACCAAAGATAGCTGCCGACTTCAATTTTCTTATTCCTTAGCGCTTTCTTTGTGCTCAAACTGTGTAGGCGTGAAAGTCGAGTGTCAGCGTTTTAAGAAGGAAGTAAGTGCACTAAAAATAGAGGGAGCCAGGGGTACAGGATCCATTCAGGGAACCAGGGGACCGGAGAAACAAGGAGATGATCCCATGGCTAGAAGGGATATCAGTCCGTGCTTAGGGATGTCTTTCAGGACAATGCCACTTTGGAAAATCTGTCCACATGTAACAGTTTGCACTCTACTACCAACCAAGGCTGAGGAGAGAAATTCGGTTTTTGTCAGTGGAATGGACCCCGGGTTGTTTCATGAAGAAGAGAAGGAGATAGTGAAGAGAAGGAGGGTAATGGTGCTAGAAAAAGAGGGTTAATTCTTTGAAGAATGGCCTAGACCGGTTCTCATACTTCAGTGTGTCTTGTTAAAAATGGGATTCTGGCTCCATGGGGCTGGGCCTGGGGATCTGCGTTTCTGACAAGCTCCCGGTGATGCTGCTGGTTCACAGACCGCATGTGGAATAGCAATGGAAAGCCCTAGGCTACAGGAAGAGGGTTCAACTCCAGGTGAGAAAGGGAAGTCTTCCTCTCGGGCCTGAGAGAAAGATTACAAGGTAGATGTTTGGACAGGATGGTGAAGGGCAGACCAGGATGAGTTCCTTGCCCACTGGCAGCAGTAAATATGGGAGGAAGACAAAAATAGAGTGGGAGAGAATATACTAACCAGGAGACAGCCCAGCCTCACAGAGATACGTTCCCCGAGTACCTTTTTTTTTAATTTGGTATAAATCTCATTTACTTTGGGAATCTAAGTTTTTAATCTTTCTATCATACCTTTCCACACATTTATGTATTGTCTTTTTACTCTGTTGTGTTCGCCTCAAGAACAGAGACTAAGCTCTCGTATGTTTGACAGGTAACAGATGCTCAGTAATCAATACTTGATTGGTTGCTCGTAGTCAGGAGTCCTGAGTTCTGGTCCTAGCTCTGCTGCCGGCTCCCAGCCATAGTCCACCACGCTGACTCTCCCTGTCTCCGTCTTTTTATCTGTCACTGACTGATAATACCTTCTATGCTCACCCCCTACCGTTGCTGTGAGAGAGAAATGAGATCTTAATGACAGTGCTACTTTGGAAAATCTACCCAGATTGACCGGTTTGTGCTCAATACTAACTAAACGTTGGCGGTTCTAACCTATCCAGTGGCTCCGAAGGAAAAAGCATTGGCAATCTGCTTCTATGAAGATTAACCAAACCAAACAACAAAACTCATTGCCATTGAGTGGATTCCTATTTATAGCGACCCTATAGGACAGGGTAGAACTGCCCCATAGGGTTTCCAAGGCTGTAATCTTTACAGAAGCAGACTGCTACCTCTTTCTCCTGTGGAGCGGCTGGTGGGTTAGAACCACCAATCTTTTGGTTAGCAGCCGAGAGCTTACCACCGGGCCACCAGGGCCCCTTTCTGTAAAGATCACAGCCAAGAAACCATATGGGGCAGTTGTACTCTGTACCACCCGGGGTCACCATGAGTCAGAATCAACTCCATTGCAACGGGTATCCAATTAAGGTGCCCTTAGTAGTGGTGGTATTTGATTTCAACACGTAACTTTCGCGTATTCTATTATAGTCTCTGTCAGATACTATGCAGTAAATCTTCCCACCTCACTAGTAACATGATTTGCAAAAGGTGTACTTTGTGAATGCCTCTGACTCTGATCTCTGGTGGGGATGTAGGAAGTCAGAGCAGTGAGTGGAGACAGCCCCATCAGCCTCCAAGGGGCTCTCCGCGGGCTCAGGAACCCCAAGGACTTTTTACATCACAGGGAATTGGAATTCTGTTTAATGGTTTATCTTCTCTGAAACTGTCCTAGGGCCAGTGTGTAAACACTGTTGATTATACAACAGTCAAAAGAAATTTCCTCCATGAGCAAGTGTGTCTGCTTCATTAATGTGCCTGTACCACTTGAAATATGTATCGTGTGTGTGCGTGCGCGTGTGTGGGTGTGCACGCATGTGTGCGTGTGTGTGAGCAAATGAGGACGGGCGTCCGGTGTGTTTCACACTCTTCTCATAACGAGACTGGAGAAAAGACTCGCCGTTGCCTTGGCTGATGGAGACGTGCCGCGCGCCCGGCGCCCAGCACAGGGTTGTTCCAGATGGTCTGAACGAGTTCGCCGTGAGCCCGCCTTCGTGTTGTTGTCAGGTGTCATGGCGTCCGCTCTGACTCTAGAGACCCCAACAACAGAACAAAACCTTGCCCAGTCCTGCGCCGTCCTCACAGTCCTTGCTGTGTTCAAGCCCACTGTCGCAGCCACTGTGTCAGTCCTGTCTCCTAGGTACTTAGAATCTAGCTGGAAGACCACGACAACTGAAACTAGTCATGATTGTTTCAGCACATACTATATATAAGACCTCATAGACATGCGAAAGCTGGACAGTGAAAAAGAAAACAGAAGAATTGATGCATTTGAACTGCGATGTTGGTAAAGAACATTAAATATATAGTGGACTGCCAGAAGAATGAACAAATCAGTCTCAGACGAAATACAACCAGGACGCTTCTTAGAAATGAGGATGGTGAGATTTCAGCTTGCTTACTTTGGACACGTCATCAGCAAAGACCAATCGCTAGGAAAGGACATTGCGTCTGGTCAAGTGGAGGGTTGGCGAAGGCAAGGGAAACCTCAGTGAGATGGATTGATGCAACAGGTACAACAATAACCTGGAGCATAGCAATGATCGTGAAGGTGGCGCAGGACCAGGCAGCATTCTGTTCTGTTACATATAAGGTCACTATGAGGAGGAGCCGACTCGACAGCACCTGACAACAACATATATAAGATCACGTGATAAACACCCATCATCAGCAGAGAACCTTCTAGTAAATACAGTTAAGGTTGCCATGTGTCCTAAGGGATGAGAAGTCCTCTTATGAGGCAGGCTGAGTAATGTTCCTCATTGAATTCATGTGAATAATACACAACTTTTTAAAAATGACTACAAGTTCTCAAGGAATGAAGAAAATATAAATGGACAGCAGAGGAAATATGAATCAAAACGTCAAGGGTTATTATTTTATTCCCAGTAAAAACTGCTTCCCTCGATCTCTCTGACATTTTTAATGCACGTACTGAAGACTATGCTGACGTGAAGGCAGTAAAGAAAATTAGATTTTGTTCGCTGGCCGCACATCCTTGCCTCCCTTTCCAATATCTGCACGTGTATTCCAGCCTAGCATTTTGATCCTCTTTATATTTTCGGGGAGAGAAGAGAAGGCGTAGAGCTTTGTACTCAGCTGGCTTTAGATGCCTCTGTGTTCTATGCGTATACTCAGCTTGTCTGTGGTTACAAGGACAAGGCAGCTCTTAGGGTTTCAAGGTGACTGACAATGACCGGGGGAGGAAGTTACGTGTCTCTCTGTGAAAGAGAAACATGAATCCTTTTTCCATTAAAAGAAAGACACGTAAAAGAGAATATATTAGATTAAAAGAAAGATGTGTAAGAGATGATAAATACATTAATCAGGTTTTTCTTTAAATCCGCTGGATCTACTAGCACAATGTAATAAAATGTTACGCGCTTATCCACAGCCTGTACGGTTTGATCTTTTTAATCTTTTGACAGAAAAGCTGAAGGCCTTAATCTCTGCATTCCTTTGAATAAAGATAAAATTAAAATAATTTTATAATAGTTTTTATCGTTATATATTAGAGAATTAAAATTACTGCTAATGGAGTTATCTGTGAAACAAACATGATGAATAAACCTTTTCTTTCACTGAATTTAAGGACTGGTGGCACAGTGGTTAAGCGCTCAGCTACTAACTGAAATGTCGGCGGTTCAAACCCACCTAGCTGCTCCGCAGGAGAAAGATGTGGAAGTCTGCTTCCATAAAGATTACAGCCTTGGAAACCTATGGGGCAGTTCTACTCTGTCCCGTCGCGTCGCTGTGAGTCAGAATCAGCTCAAAGACACAAAACAACAGTTTTATGATTTAGTTAAAACCCTGTACCTATTAGCAGTAATCCCAGTTCCCCACTCCCCCAGCGCCTGGCAACCACTCATCTACTTTCTGTCTCTATGTGTCTGGCTCTTCTGGATGTTTCCTATAAATGGAATCAGACATGTGCTTTTGTGTCTGGCTTCCTTCACTCAGCATAATGCTTTGCAGGTTCATCCATTTTGTAGCGTGTATCAGCACGTTCATTTTTTGTGGCTGAGTAGTTTGCACTGTATGGAGAGAACACATCGGGTTTATCCATCTGTTGATGGACACTTGGATTGTTTCTACATTTATCCATCTGTTGATGGACACTTGGATTGTTTCTACGTTTATCCATCTGTTGATGGACACTTGGATTGTTTCTACATTTTGGCTGTCATGAATAATGCCGCTGCGAACATTTGTGTATAAGTTTTTATGTGAAGACATCTTTTAATTTCTCTTGGGCATATACCTAGGAGTGGAAATGCTTGGTCATATGGTAATTCCATGTTTAAGGTTTTTTTTTTTTTTTTTGGAAACTACCGAACTGTTTTCCACAGTGACTGCACCATTTTACTTTCCCACCAGCAATGGACAAGGGTTCCATTTTCTACAGATCTTCACCAACATTTATTTTCCAGGTTTTAAGGAGCCTTGGTGGCGCAGTGGTTAAGACATATGGCTGCTAACAAAAATGTCAGCAGTTCGAATCCACTAGCCGCTTCTTGGAAACCCTATGAGGCAGTTTTACCCTGTCCAATAGGGTCCAATAGGGTTGCTATGAGTCGAAATGGACTCAACTGCAGTGGGTTTGGGTTTTTTTTTTTTTTTTACCAGAAGAACGGAGCCCTCATGGTATAGTGGTTAAGAGTTCGGCTGCTAACCAAAAGGTTGGCAGTTTGAATCCACCAGCCGCTCCTTGGAAACCCTATGGGACAGTTCTTCTCTGTCCTATAGGATTGCTGTGAGTCGGAATCGACTTGACAGCAATGGGTTTGGTTTGTTTTGTTTTGTTTTGTTAGTGACTAACGAAGTTGAGCATCTTTTCAAGTGCTTATTGGCCATTTGTATATCTTCTTTGGTAAAATGTCTATTGAAATTCTTTGCCCATCTTTAATATTGGGTTATTTGTCTTTTTATTGTTGAGTTGTAAGAATCCTTTCACTTATTCTGGATACTAAGTCTTGGTGTGGCCTTTCTTGCTGTGGTCTTGTAACTCCCACCCGAGTGACTGGGTGTTGTTGTTGTTGTTAGGTGCTGTCAAGTGGGTTCTGACTCATATCGACTGTATGTACAACAGAATGAAACACTGCCTGGTCCTGCGCTATCCTCATGATCATTGTTATGCTAGAGCCCATTGTTGCAGCCACTGTGTCAATCCTTCTCATTGAGGGTTTTCCTCTTTTTCACTGACCCTGTACTTTACCAAGCATGATGTTCTTCTCCAGGGACTGATCCCCCCTGGTAACATGTCCAAAGTATGTGAGATGTAGTCTCGCCATCCTTGCATTCTGGTTGTACTTCTTCCAAGAAAGACTTGTTCGTTCTTCTGGCAGTCCATGGTATATTCAATATTCTTCACCAACACCACAATTCAAAGGCGTCGATTCTTCTTTGGTCTCCCTTATTCATCATCTAGCTTTTGCATGCATGTGAGGTGACTGAAAACAGCATAGCTTGGGTCAGGTGCACCTTAGTCTCCAAGGTGACATCTTTGCTTTTCAACACTTTAAAGAGGTCTTTTGCGGCAAATTTGCTCAATGCAGTGCGTCGTTTGATTTCTTGACTACTGCTTCCACACGGGTGTTGATTGTGGATCCAAATTAATGAGTCTTCCTCCATTCCTGATGCCCCGTTCTTCTTCATATAGTCCAGCTTCTCAGATCATTGAGTGATTGGGTAGCACTGTGCAAATACAGTAACTGTGGCCCACCAAGGGGATTTTTCAGTTTTGCCATCCCCTAGGGTTAAAACGCAGCCAATTCCAGAGCAGAGGAAGGATCCTACCACCACTAAGGAAGGAGAGCCGAGAGCAAAGAAGCATGTCCCTTTGGACCTGGGATCCCTGCACTGAGAAGGTCCTGGGACCAGGAGACCGAGACAGAGAGAGAGAGAGAGAGAGCTGTAACACGACGGTGAGAAGCAGTGGCAGAGAAACGGTAGCAGGAGACGGCGCACTGGGCTTCCCGGCCCACAGAGTGAGAACGCTGAGTGCCTTTGGGCCAAGGCTTACTGGCAGAGTGGGGTGCCTCTGGGCACTTACTGGCAGAGCTAAAGGGGCTTTGTAACACTTCGCCAGAGCAGGGCAGAGGCCTAGGGCTAGGGAGAGTCTTGCCTGCAAGCACGGCTGGGAACAGTCTGTCCTGATGGAAGAACTGTATCCTGAGCATTCCTGAATTTGTATTGTAACCTATAACTTCCCTAATAATAATCGTGAGTATGGTCTGTGAGTTCTGTGTGGCCATTGCAATGAATTATCAAACAGCAGAGAAGTAGAGAGTGCCATGGGAGGGATGGTTGGTATCAGAAATGGTAAAGATGGTGGAGAGAGGAGGCATATCTGACCTCTGCCTCATAGGAATCAGCTTTGGGCTGATTTGTGAAGTTAGAGGAGGTCAGACGCCACCCCCGTGATGTTTTTACAGGTCCACAATCAACGTCCATGGAAGCAGCAGTCAAGAAATCAAATAACATATTACACTGGGCATCTGTTGACAGCTAATGAAATCCAAGTACTCAGAAAGAAATAGACTCTGTTCGTAACTTACGACTTATCTATTTAACCCTATTTAAGCAGTAGCACAAGTCATAAGGGCAGAAAGCTTATTAGTAAATATGCAAATCACTGATTCATAATAAGTCTGTTTTATAATGTTGTTGTTAGGTGCCGTCAAGTTGGTTCCAACTTATAGCGACTCTACGCACCACAGAACGGAACACTGCCCGGTCCTGCGCCATGCTCACAATCATTGTTATGCTTGAGCCCACTGTTGCAGCCACTGTGTCAATCCATCTTGTTAAGGGTCTTCCTCTTTTTCGCCTACTCCCTTTTTTATGATAGCTAAGCCAAAAGTTTCTGTTCTTGCAATCCTGTAGGAAAGCAGCTCAGAAATGTGGCGTTACAGATAACAACCTTAACACTGGCTTTCTAAAAACAGGGTATGTGGACGTACTTCCTTTAAGGGCAGGGTGGTACAGTAGAGAAAGCCTGGGCTTTGGAGGGGCTAACTGGATTTAGGACCAGTTTTCAACGCATCCACTTTATTAGAACATTCTATGAGAATTCAACTATATCTCAAAATAATTAGTTTGTGAACACGTACATTTGTGTGGTAGCCTATCTTAGGTATCTCTAAAAGGCAAATTGATTTAAAAAAAAAAAGGAGAAAAAACTGGAGCTCAGAATGTCTAAAAACACTTTGCCATACTGTTTACCAAATAATACTGCCTTTAGGAACACATTAAATGCATGCAAATCAAGGTGTCTGTGAAGCTGGAGATGAAAGGAGCCTCCCCCACTAATGCTGGTGGGAGAGCCCACCAAGAGGCTGCCTGAGCATCCTGTTAGAAGGTTTTCTCTTTGATTAAAAGGAAAGTGAGCCAGCAGACAGGCTGACGTGTTTACAGCTGAGCATCCTGTGCTGGCTCCCCGGACCACATTTTCTCGCCTAAGTAATCTATTGCCACATTTAGACAAAGGGGACTGGCTCCGATCTAAAGATTAATAGAGTGGCCTGTGGAAGCTTCCAGAGATGTCCATAAAATATGAATTCTTCCATCTCTGTGTGCACCGAGGTGTCTTTTGTCCTGGGATATCAAGTCTGTGAAGCCTAAGAAGATTATTAAAGAAGGCAGCAGGCAATTTCTGAAGTGCCTCGACTCCCCATGACGACGGTGCTGCAGCCGAGCACAGTAATTTATGTTGATGAATTACAGCTGTCAGAGTGTCCAAAGCACTTCATGGATGTCTAACTTTGCATTTCCTGTCCATGCATCTGGATGTATAAACTTATATTAAAAGCAAACAAACAAAGCACAGCAAGTTTCTGAAGGTATTCCCTAAATTGTTACAACCTAGTCTGAGTTGGATTACAGAAAGGCAAGAGTGATAATAATAGATTATTATTAGTGTTTCATTCTCCCCTCCTCCCCCCACCCCACCCCACAAAAGTCTGAGGATCCTAAAGTAGAAAGAAACAAGAACATAATTTGGAACAGCTTAGGTTTCTAAGAAAAGAAAACAAAATGTCAGGGAAGTGAAAAAAATTGATTCCAGTGTAGGAAAATACACTTGGGAAGCCAAGGTAGTTAAACCAAGAACTGCACGTTGCAAACAGTCAGTGGACCCTTTGACTCCGTTGCTGTCAAGTCAATTCTGACTCATAGTGATCCTGTAGGACAAAGGAGAACTGCCCCACAGGGTTTCCAAGGCTGTAATCTTTACAGAAGCCGCTCCCTCGGAACAGCTAGTGGGTTCGAACCCAACCTTTTGGCTAGCAGCCGAGCCCTTAATCACTGCTGCACCAGGACTCCAAAGGCAATGCAGAGGGTACAAAATACCACAGGTGGAGTTCCACCTGCATGCTTGCCTGTATGCAGAAAACAGCCTAGATAAGATCTGCATTCACTTACAGCCGGTGAGCTGGGACTGGAATCCCTGTTTCCCACCGTCAGTTAGCTGTTGCCACAACGATGCTGTTTCACACGCCCCCAAAACGCAGTGGTTCCATCACACACAGCCACAGATCTCCTAGCATTTGGCTCATCGGAAGCCGGGCTTGTTTCCCCGGGAGCTGCGGCGAGCCTCTCCTGCCTCTTACATCTGAGGGCCATGTGGCTGAGCTCTCGTGTCTCTCTTTGGACTCACTCTGGCATGTTCTCTGAGGCAGTGGCCGGCACTCTGCTAGCTGGCCTGGCTCTGACCCAGCAGACAGTTCTTTCCACCCAAATCCATCGGCCAAAGGCAGTCCCCTGGCCAAGCCCTCGCCCAGGGCCAAGAAGAGCCAGGTCTTAAAAAATGAACAAAATCAGAGGAATGAAAAGTGTTTCGGAAGATGACCTAGGGCTGGTTGGCTGGCTGTGGGTTTACCTTATTTTGTGATAATTTCTCATGCCCTCCTAGACAAGCTTACAACCTACACAGGGAGGGTCTCCAAGGTAAGAGACGGTAATTGCTAACTTCTGGGTCCCTTTCATGGCCTGTGGTGGAAATATAAGCTCCGACCATTACTAATTCCTGAGGCCCAGGGAGTGTGCTTTGCCCAGGCAGCCTTTGAGGACACTGGTGGGTCACGGGTAGAATTCTCACCTCCCATGTGGGAGACTGGGTTTCGATTCCCAGCCAGGGCACCTCAAGCTCAGCCACCACCCATCTGTCAGTAGAGGGCTGCGTGTTGTTATGATGCTGAACAGTTTTCAGCAGTACTTCCAGACTAAGACTAGGAAAAAAGGCCTGGTGATCTACTTCTGAAAAATCAACCAGTGTAAGTGAACCCAGTGGCTCACAATGGCCCGATCTGCAGCCAGTCATGGGGATGGCGCAGGACCACGCAGCATTCCATTCTGCATGGGGTCACTGTGAGTCGAGGGTGGGTAAAAACAACAGTGGGCAGTGTGTGGCCAGAAGCTGCAGAAACTATGGACAATAAACAGCACCTCCTTCTAGCTGTCTGGCCAGACATGAAGACCTTGCTAGAGTTTTCCACTTTCTTGGGGCAGGTGGCCTGCTAAATGGGTGGCCTTTGTTTTTCATCTCCGTTTATTGCTCAATGACTCCTGTAACTGATGGAGTCAGAGAAGAAACCCTGCTGTGGGGAAGAACTTCATTCAGGGTGACTCCCTCCTGACCCCGGGCCGTGTGACATCAGCTAAATGACCAATCAGAGGCACCGGAAGAAAAGTGAGCGCTCAGGAGAAATACCTTTCCTTTCCACCACCAAGAACTGAAAAAGGGGAGACTTGCAGAGTGGGCATCCAACCCAAACTCTGAGTCATGGTGTTCACTTTTTTGTTGTTTTTTAGTTTGAGTCAAGTATCTTTTCTCAGCGAGAGTGTATCAAATTAGGGATGGAGCCCTGGTGGCACAGTGGTTAAGAGCTCGGCTGCTAACCAAAAGGTCAGCAGTTGGAATCCACCAGCCACTCCTTGGAAACCCTATAGCGCTGTTCTACTCTGTCCTGTAGGGTTGCTATGAGTCGGAATCAACTTGACGGCAATGGTTTTGGTTTGCTGGAAGAGAATAAAGTTCTCCTATTTTCCCTACTTCAGTTTGCAAGAGAGGGTGATTGGATTTGCCATTGTCATTAGTATTAGACATTTTACTCTGCAATCAGGGGTCCTACACCTTAGATGGAGAGGAAAGACATGTACATAAAAACATGAAAAAATAGAGATAATAAAAAGTAGCATGTCTAAAATACTTCTTTCAAGAAGCTCAATGTTTCGCTATATTAGGTATCATTCAAACAACTTCTCCATGGGAGGGCAGAGAAACTGTGTTTCCTACCCTACAATGGCAGAGGAGACCCTGGGTGATGCAAACAGTTAACACACTTGGCTGCCAACCAAAAGGTTGGATGCTCGAGTCCATCCAGAGGTGCCTCGAAGAAAGGCCTGGTGATTCACTTCTGAAAAATCAGCCATTGAAAACTGTATGGAGGACAGCTCTACTCTGACACACATGGGGTTGCCACCAGTTGGGCTCAACTCAACAGACCCAGAACAATGGCAGAACACAAGGAAGACAGACAAAAATGTAAATAATAACATCACAATTTCCCATAATCCTCTCACCGAAAGGCAGGCACTGTTAGCACTCTGGTGTTTATTCTGCTGCACAGGCAGCACTTCTCCCTCAGACCCTCACCACCCAGGGCCAGGTTAAAGGGCACAGTCCTCCAGACACCAGCCATAAGCTCAGGAGTCCCCAGGGCCCCCCTCACTTCTGGCCCACTGGCTATAAAGTCTACCCCCTCGGGATGACAGCCATCAGCTCAGGGCCCTTAGCCCTTCACTTCTGACCCACCGTCTCCCACTACTCCCTCAGGTTCCATAATTGGCTAGAACAACTCACAGCACTCAGGAAAGCACTGTACTTGCAATGACAGTTTTATTATAGGAAAAGGACAGATGAATAGGCATATTAAGGCAAGGACTGGGAGGGCTCTCCACATGGAGCCTCCATGTCCCAGAAAGGGACATACTATCCCTCCCTCCTTTGCATTGATGTCTGTCACCAACCAGGAAGGCCCTGGAGCCTCCATGTCCAAAACTTTTGTTGAAGCTTCATTATGTAGCCTGATTGATTGAATCAGCCCACCTTCCCTGAGGTCTTTCCCACCTGAGTCACTCAGTAGCATAAACTGTTTGTTCTGGCATCCTCTTACCAACCAAGGACAAAGACCAAGTTCTTTGGATAAAGCTAAGCCCACAGTCCCAAATTTGATTTTAAGCTTTTATCTAGTTTTCATATTTCCTGCTCAACAGTTTGCCAGTATTCCCTTTCTAGCTAGAAACGCATTCTTTTTGTTTTAAGTAACAAACAGTTTGCTTCCCATAGTCTTTTTTCTTTTTTTCTGGATTGAAGCGTAATTTCTTTTCTTAAGTGCCACGTCATTAAAGTCTCCAGTGTCTCTAATAGCATGAATCCCTCCTTGCTGTTATACGAAGGAAAGGCATCTCCTAACTGCTGACCAATTCTTCACAGGACTTCTAGGCAAAACTGGCAGCCGCCTTTGGGGACTTTTCCTGAGCATTTAACAATATTTAGGCGTCATGGTAGCTGCTAACGCTCTTATTTCAGTAGGGACTTTTGAGAGCTCAGACAATTGCATGAGCATTGTTGTCGTGCTGAATAAATACAGTATCTCGCTCTGATTTTCTCCCCTGGCTCAGTTCCTGACACTTGAAGGGAGTTCCTTTCCTTATAATTTGTGTTAACAGTCGATTGTTCCTCCAGCTGCCTTCATCCTCTCTATCCACCATAAATTGATTCCAGTGGGAGGGACGGTGAGATAGTAAATCAGCAAATCTGTGCTCCTATTTCCCTTTTTGTTTTGTTCCACTCTGTAATTACACCTCATTTTCCTACAGTTGCAGATTTTCAAAGTTAAAGCTCATGTAGTTTAATATTTATACACAAACATAATAGGAAAGAAGGCTAAACAGCTTTCCCCCTCAATTCTCACCTAGAAACTAATATTTGCCTTAATGAGAGAAAGGAAAATCCTTTCTGATAAAGGATGTTTTTTGAAAAAGTGTAATTACCAACTAACATCACTTATAATTTTGCCTTTTTGGAAATATGTCGTTACTAAATAGCATTGTTTATAATTTCGCCTTTAGAAATACATGACTACTAAGTGACGCCGCTTATAGTTTTGCCTTTTTAGAAGTTAGTGAAGAATGTTAAAAAACAAAAACAACAAACCCACTGCACTGAGTGGATTCCAACTCACAGCGACCCACAGGACAGAGGAGAACTGTCCCACAGGGTCTCCAGGGAGCGGTGGGTAGATTCGATCTGCCGCCTTTCGGTTAGCAGCCGAGCTCTAACCACTGCGCAACCGGGGCTCCTGAATGAATGTTGTGCAGGAAAAGAAAAAAGTCGGTGTGCCAGGTAAAGCCCTGGAAGGTTTCAGGTGCCAGAAGAACACTCAGCAGGCCCCCATGCCCACCAAAAACAATTATTTGAGCGTCACTGCTGTGACTTCTCGGGCACAGTCAGTCAATCAGTATTTACTGAGGGTCTCACTGGTGTCAAGCATTGTTTTAGGTGGTAGAAATGTTCTCTCTAGTACTGTTATTAAGGCAGTTAAGCAAGGTCACACAGCTAGTAAATGGTAAAAGCAAAATTCAGACTTGGTCTCGCCTGACTGCAAAATCCTTGTCCTTAATAACGGTCCTACAAGGTCTCTCACCTTGTAAAGGGGAGAAAGAGTCCTCAGAAGTATTCAGACTCCTAAGGCTAT
>NW_004444029.1:4502569-4505152 GCF_000243295.1 Trichechus manatus latirostris
AAAGCTGGACAATGAAAAAGGAAGACAGATGAACTGATGCATTGAAACCGTGGTGCTGGCAAAGAATTCTGAACATACCATGGACTGCCAGAAAAATGAAGAAATCAGTCTCAGAAGAAATACAAACAGAATATTCCTTACGAGTGAGGATCACAAGACTTCAGCTGCTTACTACAGACACGCCGTCAGGAAACCAATCTCTAGGAAAGGACATCACGGTTGGTGAAGTAGAAGGTCAGCAAAAATGAGGGAAACCCTCAGTGAGATGGATTGACACAGTAGCCACGACAACAGACGCCAACAGACCAAGGATCGTGAAGACGGCGCAGGACCGGCAACATGGTGTTCTGTTATACAGAAGGTCGCCATGAGCCAGAGCCGACTCGGCGGCAGCTAACGACGGGGCTGTCCTTGGCTTTAACGTGTACTGGCCAGCCCACCCGAAGCACGTAGCAGGGTCCACCAGTGTAGACTCCAGAAACCAGAAAGATGATAACAGCGGCAGTCAGTCCAAGGAAGTTAACATTTTGAACTTTGTCCTAAAAGTCTGCTATAAAGTCTGTGTCCTATTTTGGAAAATGTTTCAAACTTTTGTTCAGAGATTTGCTTCTTGCCTCTTTCCTTGTAGGCGAGGCTACACGGGAGAAACAGAGCAACGCGTGCTCAGGTCAGTCCTTCCCAAACTCTGGCTCAGGGACCTGAGCAGAACCCCCCATTATTTTAAATGCCTGGCAGAAAGACAAAAAGGGAAAATAAAGCGGTTGTTCAGTTTTTCTAGCGAAGTATGAAGATACTTAAATCGATTCATGATATGTGGGGGCCTTTATTTTAAGCCTTATTTTCCGAATACAAAATACGTAAGTCAAATTATTGGGCCAGTGCATTTCTCAAAGGGCGGGAGGAACACACATCATGCCATTTCCTATTTATTCACTCCTGTCCCCATTACTTTATGCTGTCTGTGGTCAGAAATAATAAAAACGATTATTTAAATTAAGAATATTCCTGTGAAATATATTTATATCTGTTGACTTTTTAAAAAACTTTTATACTTTGAAATAATCATAGATTCACAGGAACTCGCTGGAAAACAAACAAGCAAAAAAGTACAGGGAGGCCCTGTATCTCCCTCACCCCAGTTTACCCCAATGGCAACATCTCATACTTCGGGCATTTTTTAATCGGATGATGTGTCTCATTCTTACTGAATTTTACAAGTTCTAATACATGCTTTATATTGATCCTTTGTTGCTTATGTGTCTGAAAATATCTTTTATCTTTTATTTTTGGTGTTTTTAATGAACAGATTTCTTAACTTTTTATGATTAGATTGATCAATTACCATATTTTATGCAAATAATGGGCATCTTCTACGTTTGTTTGCCAGCTGTGCCCTCCCCGCAATAAGGTATTTTTATAAGTGTCTCTATGCCAATTTATTTTACATATTGCTGTAAAAAAAAAATTTGCACAGCATGCTTATGAAAATACCTCAGCAGGGGAGGGTGCTATAGGCAAGCAAGTATAGAAGGCATGTGTTATTTGTGTAAAAATATGGTATTTACTTTACAGTTACATCTTATATTTTATTCAGAAATTTCTTCCTACTCCTAAAGATGTTATTAGTTACCACTGAGTCGATTCCAATTCGTGACGACCCCACGTGTTACAGAGTATAGCTGTGCTCCAGAGGGAGTTCTTAGCTGTAACCTCTACAAAAACAGACAGCCAGGCCTATCTTCCACAGTACCACTGGGTGGGTTCAAACCACCAACATTTAGGTTAGCAGTCAAGCACAAACCACTCTCATCACCTAGGGACCTGTCTTAGTCATCTAGTGCTACTATAACAGAAATACCCCAAGTGGGTGGCTTTAACAAACAGATTTATTCTCTCACAGTCTGGTAGGCTAGAAGTCCAAATTCAGGGCGCCACCCTCCAGGGAAAGACTTTTTCTCTCTGTTGGCTCTGGAGGAAGGTCCTTGTCATCAATCTTCCCCTAGCCTAGGAGCTTCTCAACACATGGACCTAGGATCCAAAGGATGTGCTCTGCTCTCGGTGCTGCTTTCCAGGTGGTATGAAGTCCTCCCATCTCTCTGCTCACTCCTCTCTTTTATATCTCAAACGAGATTGACTCAAGATACAACCTAGTCTTGTAGATTGGATCCTGCCTCATTAACATAACTGCCTCTAATCCTGCCTCATTAACATCATAGACACAGGATTTACAACACACAGGAAAATCACATCAGATGACAAAATGGTGGACAATCGCACAATACTTACTTAGAATCATGGCCCAGCCAAATTGACACACATTTTTGGGGGACACAGTTCAACCCATAACAGGACCTGTCATACAGATAGATGTTTTAAGACTTTGCTTTTTCACATTTAACTCCTTAACCTAGAAGTTTATCTTTCTGTATGTAAGATAATAAACTAATTCTTTACTTTTTCCCATATAAATAAAAAAGCTGTTGCCATCGAATTGATTCTGATTTATAGCGACCCTGTAGGACAAAGTAGAACTGCCCCACAGGGTTTCCAAGGCTGTAACCTTTACGGAAGCAGACTGCCACG
>NW_004444029.1:4505697-4507113 GCF_000243295.1 Trichechus manatus latirostris
GTAGAACTATGCTCCAGAGTTCTCAATGGCTGATTTTCTGAATTAGATCACCAGGCCTTTCTTCCGAGACACCTCTGGGTGGATCAAACCTTCAGCCTTTCTGTTAGCAACCGTGTTAACTAGCCATTTGCAGCACACAGGGACACTGCTGTAATTATTGTAGCTCTACAGTCAGTTTTAATCTGGTTTTCCAAGTTCTCTCACGCTGTTCTCCCGGAGGGGCTCCTTAGTCTTATACTCGTCTACATAAATCTTAGAATCATGTTGGCAAATTTCCCCAAAAGATAAACCCGGCTACTATGTTGATTTGGAGTACCTTAAATCTATAGGTCAGTCTGAGAGTTGATATCTTTATGATATCGATTCTTCTGCCCACGAACACAGTGTATTTATTATTTTTAAGTCATATTTAACATTCTTCAAAAAGGTTTCATCATTTTTAAATTCTAAAATTCTAGATCTTGCACATCTTCTGTGAGATTTATTCCTAGATTGTTATATATACTTTTCCTAATTTTGTATTTCTTTTCTAGTGCTATATTGTTTGGGTATAAAATATAATTTTTAAATGTTGATGCTGTATCTTAAATGTTGATCTTGCACCTTGTAAGCGCTCTTCTTAGTTCTAAAAGTGTATCGAATTACTTGGATTTTCTGTTGGACAATCATGTCATCTCCAGATGATGATTTATTCTCTTTCCTTTGCATCTTTAGACGTTTACTTCTTTTCTTGTGTTTTATGCTATCAAGGCTTTTAGGGCAGCACTGAATAGAAATGGGGATAACCGGCAACTCTGTCATAGTCTTGATTTTGGAGGGAATGATTTTATCATTCAATTAAATATGATGTTTGTGACAAGTATTTTTAAGTTGATATCCCGGACTTCTCCCCATCTTCTTCTTGTTGGTGTTTTTCAGAGTTCTAGGGTTGGAGGAAGGATAGTAAGGAATGTATTGTGGAGTAGAGTGGATGAGATTATAGACACTTGGGGTGGATGTTGACAGGATGCTGAGGACGCCTCCTCAGGCTTCTGCTCTCCCTGAGCGGGTGGCTACAGTCATGTGTTCAGAGCAGGGAGGTATTAGGTATGTGGAAGTTTTGAAATAGTGGCTACCAATAATTCAAAATTAATAATAGTAGCTGACCAGGAAAACAAAGAAATACTGCCTCAAAGGAGCGCCTAGTTGAAGTTAAGTGCTTTCTCTGTCTTCTTTGATATTTCCACTTCATTATTATCAAACTTAAAGTGACCACCTATTTAAAACCCACTTTTTCTTTAGTTAAAACAATACAGAACCTGAGAGACAAGAGAAGAGACCCAGAAAACAGTCAGTATTGGGATGGAGGTGAAGGAATTTATAGACCCAACAGTTAAGGAGCATAAACGGAAGTTTAAGCTGTATGGTAAGGGGAAC
>NW_004444029.1:4508430-4510125 GCF_000243295.1 Trichechus manatus latirostris
GACTTGAACCTCCAACCTTTCAGTTAGCAGCTGAATGCATTAACTGTCTACCCCACCCAGAGACTCCTGGGGAAATAGAAACCAAAATAAATAAATAAATAACTCTGGCTGTTGAGTTGATTCTGACTCATGGTGCCCCCATGTGTGTCAGAGTAGAACTGCGCTCCACAGGGTTTTCAGTGACTGTAATCTTACTGAAGCAGATCACGAGGCCTTTCTTCCGCGGTGCCACTGGGTGGATTCGAACCACCAACTGTTTGGTTAGCAGCCGAGTGCAAACGGTTTGCGCCCCCCAGGGCCCATAGCAAGGCTCCCGCTGTGTGTGCGGGACTTTGACGTTCAAACAGAGGTAGTCTGAAGCTCCTGGTGACCTCAGCGCCCGGGACAGAGGAGGAGGGGGAGGATGGAGTGAGGGCTAGATCTGGAGGCCACCGCCCCTTCTCCCTGGCCGCTTCCGGACACACCTGTGTCAGTGGCGCTTCCGGACACACCTGTGTCAGTGGCCTGGGAGCAGTGGTGGGGCAGCCACGGAAATCCTGGGTCAGTGCGCTGGGATCACAATACCCGGTAAATGAAATGCGGGACTCTGGGAAAGGAGTCTCTTTGAAGGCGGTCAGCTAGGATGCTGAGAAGGTTTCAGCAGAGCTTCCCAACGAAGGCAGGCTAGGAAGAAAGGCCTGGTGATCTACTTCCGAAAATCTGCCAATGAAAACTGTGAATCACAACGGGCCTCCATGAGTCGGGCTGACAGGAGGCAGCGAACCACAACGATCAGAACAGCCCCAGGCATAACTGTTAGAGGGAAATAGCCTTCCTTGCTTGTTAGCAAGTGGAAAGTTCTCTGCCGGTAACACCAAGGCCCTAAACTCAGGCTCAGGCTAGACCTTTAATCCCACCTGGGAGTCGGGCGGCTATGGACTGTGACCCCGGAGCCAGCCGGGGCAGCACCTGCCAACCTTCTAAACTGACGCCTGCTCATCCCCTGGTGGCTTTCCCTTTTTAACCCCAGGACCCTTTCTGATAAACATACAAAGATCACATTCAATGTTGTCTGAATTCTCACAGTAAAGTTTCTGATTAAAAAAAAGATTAAAGCAATTGCAATTTAAGTAATTGTAATGTAATTACACAATGGAAAAACTGTGTAATTTTAAAACTATACCAGTCCCCAATCTACCCCTGAGAATTACTCTTGAACACAATAAAGCATACGAAGTCTGTTTTTACAAAATGCTAAACAGTTGTCAAGGGGGTAGAAAAGAGACATTTCCAGCATCCTAAAATTGCAATTCAGTGGGCCCAAAAGAAATTTACTACAGTCTTAAAAAAGAGGCAGGCCTTGAGTGCAGTTTTTCCTTTTCCGTTATGATAATTCCACCAGCTCTTACCCCGCATTGGGCTGTGCTGGAGGAATCCAGACCCAGAGGAGTCTGTTAGCTTTGTGTTTCCTTGTCACCCACCGTGGTCCCTCAGCTGCACCTGAGCCCTTCCTGCACTGGGCATGTGGCTAAATCGCAACAGAAAGTAGATCCTTCCGTCTTAGCACCTGAGAAACATACCAGAGCATGTCTTCTGCAGTTTTTCGCAAGCAGTGTGTTTGGTGGCTGAACTAGCAGTCAATTGCACTGTTAAAAATTTAATGTCTCTGCCTGCAGAGAGTCCCAGTATATTAATTTAGCGGTGCATTAAACCTGC
>NW_004444029.1:4511253-4517665 GCF_000243295.1 Trichechus manatus latirostris
TACTTCTGAAAAATCAGCCATTGAAAACCTATGGAGCACAGGGGCCTCCATGAGTCGGAGTCAACTCTACAGTAACTGGTTTCACTCATCTGGGTAACGATGAGGCCCTTCCAGCATAGAAACACTTTGATGAAAGACCCAGCTCTATCCCTGCCTACATGAAGCTTATAGATCTAATTGGGAGGAAGACACTTGAACAATTAACATAGAAGATGGTGTTACAGACGCCGCTCCTCCACAGTGAAGAGAAGGATATGGATTAGAGGCTGGGGTAATACAATATGCGAATAGTTAATGCAAAGGAAGCTCATCAGGAAATGAGAAATACGTTCAGGCAAGGGTGTACGCATGGATGTGGAAAAATGGATTGATTGTTATAACTGGAGGGGGAGGGAAAATATATTGTGAACTAAAGCTGCTTGTTTTTTAAGAATGGCTAATATTTTCAGACTCATTAGAATATTCATATAGTGAGATGCCAGCTATTCCTCATATGAAATATTATCATTGTATATCAGCAAGGGGAAATTAAAACGAAAATAGGTCATGATGAAATATATTAGGGGCAGCCATATGTATTTATGGGTTTACAAAGTCCAAGCCACTGCTTTATGACCTTTGAAATAACAGATCATATCTGTTAATTTTAATACATTTGAATTAAAAGATTTTTTTTTCCTAAAAGACAGTGGTCAGGCTCTGAGGAAATGAACTCTTTTCTAAAAAGGGCCAAAGGATAAAAATCCAGATACTATTTCTATTTTGTAAGTATTTTCCAGCAAGGCAGTGAAAACCAATGTGGCCACTGGCATTTTATTTTCAAGAGCCTCAGAGTTTCTGGCTGAGAGTTATCAAGAAGGCCACCTGTTATTACAGGGGCTGAAGGAAAGTCTCCTGATGGAATTACAGACACCTGTGTACCTGGGAGACACCTGCTGTCTTAGTTACCTAGTGCTGCTATAACAGAAATACCAAAAGTGGGTGGCTTTCACTAACAGAAATGTATTCTCTCACAGTCTAGGAGGCTACAAGTCCGAATTCAGGGTGCCAGCTCCCAGGGAAGGCTTTCTGTCTCTCTGTTGGTTCTGGGGGAAGGTCCTTATCATCAATCTTCCCCTGGTCTAGGAGCTTCTCAGCGCAGGGACCCCAGGTCCAAAGGACACACTCCACTCCCAGCACTTCTTTCTTGGTGGTATGAGGTCCCTCTCCTCTCTGCTCATTTCTCTCTTTGATATCTCAAAAGCGACTGACTCAAGACACAAACTAATCCTCTAGATTGCATCCTATATCATTAACATAACTGCCTCTAATTCTGCCTCATTAACATCATAGAGGTTAGGATTTACAACACATAGGATAATCCCATCAGATCACAAAATGGAGGACAACCACACAATATTGGGAATCATGGCGTAGTCAAGTCGACACACATTTTTGGAGAACACAATTCAATCCATAACATTCCACCCTTTGGCCCCCCAAAATTCAAGTCGTTGCCACATGTAAAACACATTCACACCATCACATCATCCTGAAAGTCCAAGTCCAAAATCTCATCTTCGGCAAAATTCCTCTTCATCTGTGACATCCAGAATACAAGTTATCTGCTTCCAAAGTTCAGTGGTGGAACAGGCACAAGGTAGACATTTCCATTACAAATGGGAGAAACTGGAGGGAAAGAAGGGATAACAGGCACCAAGCAAGTCAGCAGAACACATTACATTAGCTCTTAGGGTTTGAGACCATTTAGGCAATGGCCCTGCCCTCCAGGGTGTTGGCCACACTCTCCAGATTCTGGGTGGAGGCCCCTTGGCCCTGGGCTTCAGCTCCACCTTCCAGGCCCACTGGAACGGCAACTCTGCTCCCTTGCATTTGGGCAGCTGCATCCTTCTAGTCCATCTGAGTGGCAATTCTACCTCCTTGGCCCTGGCAGGCCTTGTTTTTCTGCCTTTGGGGCATGGCAGCCCTGTCCCTTCAGCTTTGGACAGCAGATCTGGCCCCATTCCGCTGGCACTCATGAACAACAGCCCCACACTCTGGAACCGAGTTGGTGAAGATCTGACTCTTTTAATCCTAGGAGACTGTGGCCCCACCCTTTGAGACCCAGCAGGCTGTGGTACCACCCTTTGAGAGTCCAGAGGCTGTGGCCCCACTCTTTGAGACTGAGGCAGTTCTGCTTCCCGTGCTCCTTGTGTCTTCAGCTTCTGTTTCCTGGTTCCTTGGCCTCTTTGTCCCTTGGGCCCTTGGGCCTCTTGGACCAGCCTCTGCCCTGCTCGGGCAAGTGTTACAAAGCTCTTTAGCACCCTACTTTGACAGTAAACCTTGGCCAGAAGGCACTCAGCTCTCTTGCTCTGTGGGTCAGCCAGCCTAGCTCCACTGATACGTGCCTGGAGGCACCCTACTCTGCCAGGAAGCCTACTGCTCGAAGGCACTCAGCTCTCTTGCTCTGTGGGTCAGTTCCAGTGCTGTCTCGTGCTGGTCTTCTGGTTCTGCTGCTACAGGTACTCTGCTGCTGCTTCTTGCTGTCTGTGCCATCTCTACTGTAACAGCTCTCCTCACTTCCTTCTGAGTCCTCACCAGAATTGTCTTTGCTGTCCGTAATTCCACCAACAATCTCTTCAAGACAATCTAGGCTTTTAATATAAGGCACCTTAAAACTCTGCCAGCTTCTACTCATTACTCAATTCCAAAACCGCTTCCGCATTGTAGGTATCTGTTAGAGCAGCAACCACTCTCTCGGTACCAAATTCTGTCATGGTTATCTAGTGCTGCTATAACAGAAATACCAAAAGTGGGTGGCTTTCACTAACAGAAATTTATTCTCTCACAGTCTAGGAGGCTACAGGTCCAAATTCAGGGTGCCAGCTCCCAGGGAAGGCTTTCTCTCTCTGTTGGTTCTAGGGGAAGGTCCTTGTCACCAATCTTCCCCTGGTCTAGAAGCTTCTAAGCACAGGAACCCTGGATCCAAAGGATGCGCTCTGTACCCAGCGCTTCTTTCTTGGTAGTATGAGGTCCCTCTCTTCTCTGCTCACTTCTCTCTTTTATAGCTCAAAAGAGATTGACTAAAGATTCAAACAAATCCTGTAGATTGCATCTTCTGTCATTAACATAATTGCTCTAATCCTGCCTCATTAACATTATAAAGGTTAGGATTTACAACACATAAGATAATTACATCAGACCACAAAATGGAGAACAGCCGCACAATACTGGGAACGATGGCCTAGTCAAGTTGACACGCATTTTTGGGGGGACACAATTCAATCCATAACACCTGTGTAGCCAGTTGCCATAACATATTTGGTTAATGATAAAGTTAATAGGCACCTTCACCAATTGAGAATATAACCTGGTTTTATAGACTGGTAAATAGACTGGTTTAATCAAATCTTACACATCAAAATGATTAAAACTAAAAGCCTATTGCCGTTGAGTCAATTCCAACTCTCAGTGACCCTGTAGGACAGAGTAGAGCTGCCTCATACGGTTCCTAGGCTGTCATCTTTACAGGAACAGATCACCGGTCTTTCTCCTGTGGAGCTACTAGGTGGGTTCAAACTGCTGACCTTTCGGTTAGCAGCCAAGCGCTATGCCCTTCAAAACAGTTTTTTGGGGGTGCCGTCAACTTTTTCCAACCCCATTTTTTTCATTCTTTTTATCTCTTCCCTCTTTTTCAAGGTCTAAGGAAAGGGGTATGGCTTTTGCTCTTGTTTAATTTTCTGTAACATCCCTCATCGCTCCAGATTTCTCCCAATACATGAATGCCTCTGCTTGAGGAGAACGTTTGTGTGTTGTTCATTTGCCTGTCGGGGGTCACCTGATTAGACGGAAATCCGACAGTGGCGTGGAGCGCGTCTCTTCAGCTTCCTTTGTGTCAGCGGCCCCTGCGGGTCTGAGATGGACACCAGGTAATCACACTGCGCTACAGCACACAGCCTTGTCCTTCTCTCCTCCTCGGTGCCTCTTCCATTTGTCTGACGTGCTTGTGATAATCACTGTTGACGTGTGATGGATGGAAGCGATGCCACTTCAGAACGTCCTTGGTGCAGATGAAATGATGCTTAAACAACAGATTCCCAGCACTTTTCTGCCGCAGCCAAAGCCCTTCCCAAGACAGGAGCAGCTTCACCTTCACGAATGCCGCAGCAGAGATAACAGAGGATAGGTGTGCTTAGAGTTTTGCAGATGGATCTGAGATCACCTGAGGTACTTTTAGCAAAAGTCCTAGAATATTAGAGCACAGTGCTCGGCCCCTTACCCCAGGGACCACACTAAGGCCCAGCTACTCAGAATGGCTTGCCCGATGCTCCACCGCCAGCCACAGGGTGGGTGAGGGGCTGGGGCTTGGTCCCTTTGCCATCTGTAGGCTGTAAGCAGGTGTCCCTGGGTGGCACAAACAGTTAGGTGCTTGACAACTAGCTGAAAGGTTTACGGTTGGGACCCACCCAGAGGCGCCCTGGCAGACAGGCCTGGCGATCTGCTTCTGACAGGTCAGAACCTTAAAAACCCTCTGGAGCAGCTCTACCCTGCACACATGGGGCCGTGACACAAGGACAGCTGTAAGCAGGGCCCGAGTGTCAGGGCCACAGAGAAACCCTGCCCAGAGCAGCCCGGGGGTCTGTTCACGCTCCCTCCCGGAGCACATGTGGAAATCTGGCCCAGCCTCGCACCCCGGAGCTCTCAGGCCAGCTCTGCACAGGTCACTTGCTTTACCCCAATTGTGAAGCTCCGGGTCATCCCCAACTTACAACGTATAAATCGCAACGAACCGCACCTTTGGTTCATCTTACCGTCAGTAATAGGTACTACATACAATGTTGCACGTATAATTTGCTGCTGTCATCATTCTCGGATGTTCACTTACAGATGTTCAAAGATCTGATCTATAAAAATACTATTAAAAAAAGGCAAAACTAATGAAAACTAAGAAAAAAAAAAAAAGGGAAAACCTTGACACCCCAGGCCTGGGTTGGCTCTCAGGAAGCCCACAGGTGTACACCCCGATACCAGGCAGCCATCCTCAGGGGCCCCCAGCTTCTTTCTCCAATCGGAGAGCCCACTCCACTGTGCTGTGAATCTGTTCACGACCACCACCCTCACCCTCTCTGCATGCAAGTGATAGCGTCTGGGCTTGTTCATTCAGTTTACATGCATGTTGCCATTTTTTACCAGCCTTGTCACCCAGGTCCCAGATTGCTCACTAGGCAAGAGCTGCTGACACTGAATTACTTGTTAGGGAAATGTTTACGGAGGCTCGCGCGCATTCCTGCGTGGGTTTACTTTGTAACGATATGTTCGCATTAGTAAGAATGCTCAAATCACTACTGTGAAAGATAAACAATCTGAGCTTTTAGGAACAAGCTGTGTGAGCTGGTAATACTGATTGTACATTATCCGTCGCACCATTTCGGAATGGTGAAGTGGCCTTTACCAGATCCCCTCAGGAAGATAGCAGGCGCCCTCTAGTGGGAAGAGAGGATTATAATGGAATTATTTCCCCAAGTTGGCATGGCCCCCGAATTAGGCTTCACTTGAAGGAAATGGTGCCCCCTTCAACTCTGACAGCCTGGGTGCCACAAGACTTGTTTATACTTCTCTTTAGAGTTTAATAAAGAAGATACTATGATTATCAAGGAATGTTTATAGGACAGTCACGGTTCAGAGTCCTGTGATGAAGGGAAGCTCTCATATGGGCTGGGAGAAGTGGGGTACCACCCTGTGATACGGAATGAAGCTCAGAAAGCTTGTGAAAAACATAAATATTCATGTCTAAATTTACCTATAAACACATACTTACACATTTTACAAATATGTAAGTTTTAATTTTTATCTTAAGCTTTTTTTTATAATTGAGTTTACAGGGTCATCTCATCTTGGGCCCTCACTTACGGCCGAGCTTAAGTGGCTGGGGCAAGATGACACTTTTGGCCTTTGATTTCCTATTAAGTTTACAGACAGCAAGCCATGTTCAGACGGGCATTCCACATTTATGAGGAAAACGACCCCAATCAAGCTGACATCACAACTGTTTCAAGGAAGGAGGTTCCCGAGCTGTCCTGAAGTAACCAGCTTTCTGCCCATATCCTTCGGACCTGAACTGCTCCCTTGTAGGTTTAGTAACTGGTATTTAAACTGCTAATTCTGAATCCTCAAAAAACTGAAAACTGTACCCAGTATGAAGGCAAGGAAGTAAGGAGACATTACAGAAACAGTTTCTGGTTTTACAGCTGGTAAAGAAGAAAAAAAAATAATGCAGTGTAGTATTGAGAAAGAAGAGTGATCCAACAGAATGCAGGAATTATAGAACATCATTAGGATCACACGCAAGTAAACTTTTGCTGAAGATCATTCAAAAGCGGTTGCAGCAGTACATTGACAGGGAACTGCCGGAAGTTCAAGCTGGATTCAGAAG
>NW_004444029.1:4529733-4560817 GCF_000243295.1 Trichechus manatus latirostris
TGGCCTGGGCACACCTGCTTTTAGGTAACTGTTGACACAGTCTGCCTACCTGGGGCAGGTTCAGCTGGCACTAATCATTTTCTTATTTTCTTACAGCAAATGACCTGCTTGGCTTTGGAACACTGGTCAGCACATCCAACACCTACGATGGGTCCGGGGTGGTGACCGTGGACACGGACCAGCCACTCCTCTGGACCATGGCCGTCAGACTCTAGGTCCCCGGCACCGCACACATCTCATCCTACCTCAGCACCACTGTGGCTGCCCAGCAGGAACCCCCTTAATGAGAGCCGCTAGTCATATTACATAACCCAGGGAACGTTATAAAGGACAGGTCTAGATTTCACAGGGGCAGGGGCACATTCATCATCGGCTAAGACAGGAACAAAGCTCTGTTATTTTCCATACGAAACTAATGTGGATCATTCCAGCATAAAAGTCAATGCTCATTGTTCTTCATTCCATTTGTCAAAACATTGTTTTAATTTTGAAGCCGAGAAACCCTGCTGAAGCTCCTCCTGGCGTCTAGCCCGTCAGCCTCTTCCTGCTCGCCCGTCACATGCAACAAGGCTACTTCTGAGTGTCCTCCAACGCTGGACTCTGCTACAGCATCCATCGGCTTTACTAAGAGGAGAGAAATCCCTCCCAGGCTGGGGGGTAGAACTGCACCCCTTCACTCTGGCCTATGGCAGTCTTGGGCGTTGTCTTTTAAATAAGTGAAGAATCATTGGCTGAGCACTCCATTTGAGGCCAGGTGGAGAGAGAAAGGACAGGAAAGATGGCAGTTGATGAAGTGTGCTCGGCTGACAAGAGTGCCCGCAGCTTTAGGGCAGCGACAGAGCAACCCCGCCCCCGTCAGAGTTAGAACCAGGCTGGAAAACTGTGCCGAGGACACTCAGGCATAGAGATGGACTGTTTCTGGCACACCTCCCGCAAACATAGGGGTCCACACACCACAGGGCACTCACGTCGGCGGCAAATGGGTGGGGTCTCCGGGGATAGCGGGATGCGGTGTAGTAGCAGAGGGGCTTCCCAGTGGCCGTGCCTCAGGCCCCGCTCTGACCAGAGCCCCGACCCCGGCTGACCTGTGAACCAGAAGGGGCCGGACGGACTGCACCTGGGTTCCTTCCCGGCCGGTTCCTGAGCACCGCGCTGAAGGCAGATGACGCGCGCGGCTCCCGGCCTCCAGGTGGGAAATGGCACGCCGGCCGCACCCGTGGATTTATGAGAGCGAGACCCTCACCATCCCACCGACTAAACGCAAGCTACCACACGCACAGCGGCGTGGGGTACCCCCAGGCTCCACGTGGCCGGAAGGACAGGAGGGGCCAGCGGCTGCTCAGGACCCTGGTTTTGGGGGACGGTGGTGGCTCACGATGAGAACGATGGGGCTCCCATGGGCTGGCCTGCCATTCCCAACAGTTCACCATCACAGAGAGTTTTTAATAGATTATTTTATGCAAAGACATGAGATTGACATCTGAATGTGAAATAAAAATATTTACCTATCCACGTGCAAGTCTGCGGTGAGTTCTTAAGGCAACACCCCATGCTCCCTGCTGTCTTCCCTCCGACCCGGCTGCCGTCCGCAGTGTTCTGACGGCAGACCCGCGAGCGGAGCCCTTCCCCGGACCCCTTCCCCGGACCCCCCGCGCCAGGCGCGCCTCGGGAGCCTCTGGGCCGCTTTCCCATCACACCTTCTTACCTTGTAGGCTTTGGAAGAGAAGACAGATTGCCTGCAAAGACGTGTACGTGGTGGAGAGGGTGGGCCGATAGGGGGACAAGAAGCTGGCAGAGGAGGGGCCCAGGGGTTAGAGGAGTGGGCGGTGCCCGGGCGGCCGGGAGCGAAGGCTGCAGGCAGAGGGGGCGACGCATGGAGCGAAGTGTCAGGCTCGGTGGGCATGGGGGGGTGCAGAGGGAGGGGCTGGGCTCAGTGGGAATGGGGGTTGCCGAGGGGGATCAGGGTCAGTGGGCATGGGGGCGCAGGAGGGTCAGACTCGGCATGGGGAGGTGCAGAGGGGGGTAGGGCTCAGTGGTGATGGGGGGCGCGGAGGAAGGGGTGGGGCTGCAGGGGGGTGGTGCCCTGCTGCGCCTTCTCAGCACAAACGCAGAGCTGTTCCTTCTATACCTACCCCCATTCACCACTGGGGCAAGTCAAGCATCTCTCTCGGGCCGAGCGCCTCCAACAGCAAACCCCGCCCGCGACCTCCAGACCCTGCCCCAAAGCCTATGTGCACCCAAAGAGACTGAAGGCACCAATGCCACAGACCAACCCATCTTTTCAAACTTATCTTCACATTCTCTTTACTAACACACAAGTAGTTACTCCACAAATACTTGTAGAAGGAAGACGCTTTCTATGCTACATGAAGACACTCTTCACCCTCCTGTCCCTTAAACGGATTCTCGTGCCTTGTCCCACCACAAGCTGTTGGCCAACCCCAATAATTTTCAGTATCATTGGCTATGAAATTCCAAAAATAATAACCCAGAAAATAATGAGCCTTTCAACTATTATAGCCACGGGACCAAATACATGAAGGACACAAACTAAGGCATTTCTTAGAATAATGTAGAGGTGTTGCTTTTTCGGGCTATAGGAACACTCAAGTGTCGGTCGATTCTAATCGCTCCTACATGAATTTCGTTAATTTACGAAATGCCACTGACTCCCCCTTTAGTTCGCTACTCATGACAAAATTTCCCTCTTTTATTTGCACTCCTTAAAATTCCGGGAAGCCTATGTGACTAACAAGATAGGAGAAACGGTGCAGAAAGTTGTTGGGACAGCTTTTTGTCTGTGAATTTATTGGGCATATATTAAAGCTGACCTTTCAGTCCAAGTTTGTGTTCGATTCCACTGCGAGGAGTTGGGCTACGCGGTCAGTTTGGATACTGGTATGCCAGTGGCATTGAACGATGAGTTTCACAAGGAAAAAATCACAGATTAAATCACTGAGAGGCCAAGATATTCTTTTTAAGGCGAAATGGAGATAGCTAACCAAAAACAGTTTGGAAAGCGAGTTTTTCAGGAAGAAAAATTTGTCCTAAATTTTAACAGATGGAAACAGCAATCATTTTCTCTTATCTCTAGATTAGATAACGCTAGTAATTGTGTATCTGTAAATACATAAATGATGTTAGTCACATCGATGCTGTTGCTATTCATTCGTTATCTTCCGGAATGAACAGCTTTCCACAAATTGCTCGAAGGCTTAACCTTTCTCTCGGGTAGAGATGTGATTTATAGGAACTGAAGCTCCATAGCACTGAAATCAGGTAAATAATGTCTGAGCTCAAGGGGACAGGATAAATGGGTTCACTACAAAGAAGAGGTAAAGAAGTTTCCAATTATTCACATTCTAGAAGCCTCAAAAGTTCTATATAGCAGACCCCTATGTTGACTTTACAGGGAGGCATACATTTCATCTGAACATAAAAAAGGAATCTTCTAAAACTTTGCCATCCAACAAGCACAGAATGGACTCTCTCTAAGAGATGGTAGGTGCCTGTCATGGATTGAATTGTGTCCCCCAAAAAATGTGCGTAGCAACTTGGCTGGGTCATGATTCCCAGTATTGTATGATTGTGTAATCTGATGTGATTTCCTTATGTATTGTAAACTCTATCACTATGATGAGGTTATATGTGATCTCCTTATGTGTTGTAAATTCTATCACTGTGATGAGGTTATACTGATGAGGTTGACAAGATTGGATAGTGTCTTAATCCAATCTCTTGAGATATAAAAGAGAGAAGTGAGCAGAGACACACAGGGACCTCATACCACCAAGCAAGCAGTGCCAGGAGCAGAGCGCATCCTTTGGACCTGAGGTTCCTGTGCAGAGAAGCTCCTAGTACAGGGGAAGATTGATGACGATGAGGACCTTCCTCCAGAGCCGACAGAGAGAAATCCTTCCCCTGGAGCTGATGCCCTGAATTTGGACTTGAATCCTACTAGACTGAGAAAATAAATTTCTCTTTGTTAAAGCCATCCACTTGTGGTATTCCTGTTAGAGTAGCACCAGATGAGTAAGATGGTACCCAACACTAGAAGTGCTGGAATAAATGCTGGACAAATATTTGTGGGGGTCTGGCCTCGAAAGTCCCTGAGTGATGCAGTTTATGCTTAACTACCAATCTAAAGGTTGGCAGTTTACACCCACCCACCAGCTACACAGAAGAAAGACCTGGCAATCTGCTTCCATAAAGATTACAGCTTAGAAAACCCTATGGATCTCCGTTCTACTCTGTAACACATGGGCTCTCCATGAGTCGGAATCAACTCAGTGGCAAGTGGTTTTGTTTTGGCCTCTAAATTCATCTCCAATATTCCGTCTGAGTAACCCCTTAGGAAATCAAAGATTTTATACTTACATGAAGTTAGAGGGAAAAGTTGTCAGTTCAAACTCACCCACCGGTGCCTCAGAAGAAAGGCCTGGCTATCTGTTTCTGAAAGGTCAAAGCTATGAAAACCCTATGGAGCAGTTCTACTCTGACATCTAGATGTGTGCTGCTTAGCCAAAATCACCAGAAACAATCCTGATTTTTCACAAGGGTATTCTTACGGCTCATTGAAAATGGACTCATATTGCAGCTGCTGGTCAGTGTTCCAGATTAGACTTAGAGTTGGTGAAGTGTTGTAATTCTAAACGTATGTGTCTGAACTTCCGGGTGCTACTGTAATAGAAATACACCAAATGGGTGGCCTTAAAGAACAGAAATGTACTGCCGCACAGTTCTGGGGGGTGAAAGTCCAATTAGGGTCTCAGCTGTGTCGATTCCTGCTGTGAGTCTCTCTCCTATTTTCTGTTGATGCCCAGCAGTCCTTTTTCCTTTGTTTTCAGACGATCCTCACATGTCGTCTGTCTTCCCCTGTGTGTCTGTGTCGCGTCTGGTTTTTTTATACCTCTGAAGTGATCAGGTTTAGGATCCACTCTATACTGGTGTTATCTCAACTGACTGATTACATTACATCACATTATGGAAAGTGATTACATTACATTACCAGTAAACCAGTTGCCACTGAGTCGATTCTGACACCTGGCAACCCCATGTGTGTCAGAGTAGAACTGATCTACAGAGTTTTCTTGGCTTCGACCTTTCAGAAACAGATAGCCAGACCTTTCTTCTGAGGCACCGGGGTGGGTTAAAACCGTCAACCTTTTAAATAGCAGCTGAGTGCTTAATTATCTGGGCCACCCCGGGACTCCTGTAGTACACGGGATCGCATCAGGGGAGGTGATGACATTATGTCACGTTAGATCACATCATGTCAGGAAAGAGAACTGCTCTACCCAAGCCTAGATGATTTAATCACACGTAACTACTCCATGACAGCAGCTAGACTAGTGTTCGGCCCCACAGCTGGGAACCATAGCCTAGACAAGCCGGCACAAAAAATTAACCGTCACAGCAGGTAAATCAAAAGTTGGACCGAGAAAAGGAAGTAGATGACAGTGAGTTTCCCTGGTTAGACGAGGGTCCACAGTCCTGGGCAGGAGAGTCCTTACCCTGGGCGCTTTCACTGTGACAGTGGGGCGGTGTTCAGTAAAGCACACTACGAGTCACATGGGGTATTCCAAATTGACACACCACCGTCATTAAACGCAAATCTGAAGGCCTACTGCGAGCAAGGCCAACACTGGGGTACAGCAAGGCCCTCACAGGGCTTATAGTCAAATGCAGGAGAGACCAGGAAATAAAGGGGCAGGGAAATAGAGGGATGGGAAAGAAAGGGAAGGAAAAAGGAAAGACATGGGGGGTAGAGACAGAGAAGAATACAAAGAGGGGGAGTAGGACATTCACCCAGGTGAAGGAGGGTGGGAAGGAAGAGAAGAGGGAAGGAAGAAGAGGGAAACCTCCT
The DNA here is from genome assembly GCF_000243295.1 of Trichechus manatus latirostris. Classification (NCBI taxonomy): domain Eukaryota; kingdom Metazoa; phylum Chordata; class Mammalia; order Sirenia; family Trichechidae; genus Trichechus; species Trichechus manatus. Next base: position 4,535,600 of record NW_004444029.1, read on the forward strand.
CCCCTTTTCACAACTTTTGGAAAACTAGGCAGCATTACCTTAAACTATTAACACAAAAGTTAACCTATGGTATATGTACAACTTCCAGACTAAGACAGACTAGGAAGAAAGGCCTGGTGATCTACTTCTGAATATTAGCCAATGAAAACCATATGGATCACAACAGAAGACTCTCCGATCCAGTGCTGGAAGATGAGCCCCCTAGGCAGGAAGGCCGTGACAACGGACACGCACATGCCAACAATCGTGAAGATGGTGCAGGGCTGGGCAACGTTTGTTCTGTTGTACGGGGGGTCTCCATGAGTGGGAGCTGACTCAGCAGCACCTGACAACATCATATGTAGAGGATGGTATACATCCAATAAAAAGGAGTTTGTAATAATGAGTGAATGTTAAGAAGAAAAAGAAGGATATCAGTGGCATATGAACATTTTGATCACAATTATGTAAATATTAGACAATGCTGGAAGAGAATGTATTTAAATTTTTACCATGGTTAACTTTGAATAATGAAATTATAGGTAATTTTTTCTTCTTTCTACTTCTGTTTTCTGTATTTTCAATAATAAGTATATATGATTATAAAGCACATTTTATATTTTAAAACACAATTGCATTATTCAGTTTAAAATATTTTGAAACCCTCTATGTAAGTAAAAACAATAAATCTCCTGTACCTGAGAATATTCCCAGCATTACAAAGACATTCCCACAGCAGGCAGAGAGAGACACGGGGGGCAGGCACAGTCAGAATCTCCAAGGCCCTAACAGACGAAGTGCACAGAGAGACGGGCCCAGACAGACAGACGGGCACCCACAGGACACTGACCTGGGTGGAGACTCCATGTCTGTCCAATTCTGCAAGTGCTCAGGCGTTGAGAGAAAGCATTTATTTTATTCCAAAATGTGTATTTTGTTTCTTTTTTATAAACAATATTTTCACTTTCCATTCAATTGTTTACTCATTCAGCAAACATTAAATTCCGCATCTGTCACCATAATCACGCCCTTACATAATGCCCTCAACACCCTTGTCATGCTCACTCGGCATTGCCAGACCCTATTTCAATCCAGCTCGGCCTTCTCTGCACCTGGAAAGCACTGCAGGAAAACACAGCCGTGACAGCTGGCCTCACACTGGATGAACGAATGACTTCCTTCCTCCCAGGGCCCCTTCCCCAAGAGTCCTGCTCTCCTTGCCCTCCCTCAGGACGTAGATGGCCTTGCTCCCATGTCACTGAGAAAATCCCTCTGTGGGAAAGGCCCCTGCAGCAGCCCCGCATCTCCTCAGCCAGCACATTGCCTGCACACGCTGCTACCGCCAGTCACCTCTTCCTGTCCACGGCCAGTCCTCCGCTCCATCACAGGCCCCGCTCCTGTCCATTCAGGGCCACCTGCTGCCCTCCCTCTCTTTCCACGCCACCATCCTGTCCTCTCCCCTGGGCCATTCTTGTTGACGTAGAAAACCATCTGAACAAGCAAGTCCTCCATAGACCCCACTTCTTGCAGCTGCCCCCCGATGTCCGTACATCCCCGCTGCAGTAAACTCCTTGAGAGCCGTCCAAGCCCCCTCCGCCTGTCTCCGTCAGACCTGCTCCAGCTGGCCATGCCTTCGCCCCCTCCTGACTTTGAGGGCACCAAGGACGTCAGTACGGTGGAAGCCACCGGGCGAACCCCAGTCCTCACTACACTTGACCCACCAGGAACGGGGGACACATGGACCACGCTGCCTTTACCCCTGGACACACAGCTCCTGGCTCTGCTCGCTCCTCACCACCACCGCTTCTGTGTGGCCTTCGCTGCCGCCTCATCTCCTCCCACCTCTGCTCACTCTCCCGGCGCCCTCGCCCAGGGCCCCCAGCCTCAGGCAGCATCTGCAGGGGTGCTCATACACCCACTCGTCCCGACCTGTCCGCTTTGGCGTCCAACAGACTGCACACTCACAGGTGCAGCATGGACCCGTGCTCCCAAACCCTGCTCCAGCCACCACTCCCCCTTCTGGTCGCTGCCAGTCCGTCCTAGCCCTGGAGTCCTTGTCTCCTCTCTCTCACACTCGCTAGCTCGACTTTCCAAATACACTTAGAATCTGACGACTCCTCACCCTTTCCACCCTGGTCCCAGCCACTGCCGTCTCATCTAAGTTACTGCAGCAGCCTCATACCGGTCGTCCCTGGTCCCCAACCCTGACCACTCTCGTGTCCAACCACATCACTTCTCTACTCACAGCCCTGTGGTGGTTCAGGAAAAATCCAGAGTCCTTCCACCACCCAGGCCTTCCCCCAACCTCTCCACCCTCATGCTAGACCCCCAACTCATTCCGTTTGTGCTTCGGGGCCTCCTTGCTATTCCTCAAACACACCAGCCACACTCCTGCCCCAGGGCCCTTGCTCTTGCTGTCTTCTCTGCCTGGAGGGCTCCCAGATACCCACCTGGCTAGCTCCCTTGCGTGTTGCTGTGATACTGGAAGCTATGCCACCGGTATTTCAAATGCCAGCAGGGTCACCCACGGTGGACAAGTTTCAGTGGTGCTTCCAGACCAAGAGAGACTAGGAAGAAAGGGCTGGCAATCTTCCTCTGAAAATCAGCCCTTGAAAACCCTATGGATCACAACAGGATATTGTCCGACACAGTGCTGGAAGATGAGCTCCCTAGGCCAAAGGCACTCAGAATACTCAGTGGCCGTTAACAATGGACTCAAACATACCAACGATCGTGAAGATGGCGCAGGACCAGGCAGCATTTCATTCCACCGTGCACAGGGTCACCATGAGTCGGAGCCGACTCCACAACAACTAACAATATCAGCAGTTCTCTTGCCAGCTTCTGATCTTTTCTCAAATCTCACCTTTGCAAGGAGGCCTCTTGGGGACATCCTACTTGATCAAGAAGCACGCTCTCTGCCCTATCTCACCCCGTCCCGCCCTTGGTGCCATCAAGCCTCTGACTCTGCTTGATGTTTATTTTTTCCAAAGCACTTATCCCCTGTAGCTTAGCACGTAGTTTACTGATCATGTTCTCTCTCTTCTCCCTGCCTGAATGCAGCCTCCATGCCGGCGGGGGTTGTTTCCTTCACGGATGTATCCTGAGCCCCTAGAACAACAGCTGGCCGGTAGAAGAACCCTTCTTTCAGCCAGCGCTTAAGAGAACGTGTCCTGTGCCTGGCCGGGGGACTGGGCAGGCGGAGGACCAGCAGGGCATCTGCCCTTGGAGCTTACAGTCGTTCTCACTGATATTTCCTGGAGACCACCAATTTTTAGAATAAGGAAAAAGAAAGTGGAGAAGCGTCAACAAGAGTCGCATTAGCCATCTTCCCAGTGTGTTAACGCTCAAACCCACCCGTCAGACTGCCGTTGACACCCACACTGTCCCCAGGGGTGCAGGGCTCCAGCCTGCCGGGCTGCCTCGGATAACTGACTCTGAAAGCAGGACCCTAGGCCCCTCAATCCCGTATGCAAAAACGATTTGCCCAATGACATGAGGCACGATCAGTGGTGAACAAAATAAGCCCGATAAGATACTCTGCCACCTAATCGTGCAATAACTCCCCTCTAAATAAACACACGCTCCCAGCGAACACATCCTCATTGAAAACAAACCCCCCCAACACACACACAGGGATCAAGTCTTGTGCTTTTTTCAATCATTAGCTGGACTGAAACCCTCCCAGGCCCATTTTCTGAAGTTCTGGCAGCAAATTAATAACCTTGGGCCGTTTTTAATTAACGGTCTTTAAAGATGGTTTGCTAAATTAGCCAGCTGTGAACAATCTCACCCAAATGGCTGCGTTCTAACCGCACCTCACCCCCATCCCGTGTTGTCTCCTGGCTGAGCGCACGCGCCATCAGCCCGAGCGTTCCCTGCTCTATTCTCTGCCCGTGTTTCCACCGGCGGGCGCGTCTCCAGGGTGCTGCCACCAGGGGCTGCCATTCTATGACGGGGGACCACGGGAGCCCCATCTTAACCCGGGGAAGATGGGACCGCACAACGCCTCCTGGTGTCCAGGTGAATCAGCCACGTCACCGGACCCGCGGAGGGCTAGCCTAGTCCGCGAGCCAGGGAGGTGGCCACGCCCCGGTGGCGGGACAGCCTGTGCAACTTCCCACGCGTGTTCGCGCAGTGTCTCCCCTTCGGTATGTGTGCTTGCGCACTCTCGCGTCACCCCAGAAGGGGACTAGGAATCGGGTATAGCTTTAGCTGCAGCTCAGAGATGAGAACACGGAGCGCCGAAGGCTCAAATGACTCTCCCAGGGTTAGCGAGGGAGCCAGAGAGGGCCCCCGGCCACCCTCCTGGAGGTCCACTGTGCCCCGTGCAGCCACCGCCTCCCGCCCCGCTCTGTCCCCCTCCTGCCGTCCTCTCCAGTCACCCTCGTGACAAGAGGCTGACCACGGCACTCGCCACCACGCCCAGCCCTCCCACGGCCGAGAGCCGGCGGTCCCCTGCCCGCGCCCTCCAGCCACGCTGGCCCTCCCAGCGCCGCAGCCCTCCTTGTCCCTCAAGGCCTCCACGCAGCTTCCGTTCAGGCTGCTCACCAGCCACCGCTCCGCGGCCCCCAGGCAGCCCCAGGGGAAGCGGATCCAGGCGCCCGTTGGGGTCTGCCATGCCCCCGAGGACGAGGGCTGGGCTCCAGGGCACCTTCATTGCAGGGCACACTGGGTCCAGCGACCCAGCCTTCATTCCGGGGAAGAACGGTGGCCAGTGGTGTTACATGAGGGGACAGTGGGGTAGGGGAGGGGCCAGAAATCTGGGACGCGGGTGAGCTTGTCCTGCTGTGTTGTTACACTGCCCATCCTACCATATCAGGGCATCTTTCTAACGCCCTAAATGGTTCTAGAACCCGAAGGCAAGCAGACCCTTCCCCATGGTGTGGGTCGTCCTCTCAGACACGGAAAGAAGAAGTCGACTTAAGGCAAACCCGCCAGGCACCACCACAGTGGAAACTCACTAGTTCACTCCCAGGGCTGTCTTCCAGTGGGGTCACCTGAGCACACTCCTTGTCGAATTTGCTCTGAGACCTGCTCTCCGCCGAGTGGGTGGTTTGTGTTTGAGAGGCTTCCCACCTGGGCCAGGATGAGTAGGATTCTTCTCTGGCTGCAGCTGGCAGTAAGGATCCTATACTTCTGATTCCAGACTGTTCTCCAGGCTAGGTAGAGAGTGGAATAGCCTCGGAGCTGGAGAGGACCCCAGACGACATGGAATCCGGTGGTGGAAGCGTGTGTGCTTAACGGGCGGCCAGTCATGTTTGTGGACACAGGACGCGGCGTGCCCTGCCATGTACGCAGAGCCGTGAGCCCTCCATCCGCAGGCATCCAGACCCACAGCTCACTAGGGCCCAGAACAACCAGGTGCTGTCGAGTCAGCCCCGACTCACGGCTACCCCATGTGTGCCACCGTAGAGCTGAGCCCCACAGGGTTTTCAATGGATGACATTTACAGAAGTAAATCGCCAGGCCTTTCTTCTGAGGTGCCTCTGGGTGGACTCGAACCTCCAACCTTTCAGTTAGCAGCCAAGTGCATTAACCATTTGCACCACCCAGGGACTCCTAACTAAGGACCCAAAAAAACTCTGTTAAACCCGTTGCTGTCCAGTTGATTCTGACACATGGTGACTCCATGCGTTTTTCAATATTGAACAAATAAATGACTCGTGTTTCCTACGGAGATGCACAGACTGGAGAGTTCATCCACCAGGTGGCAGCCAAGCCTCACTGACATGCAGCGTGTATACCGTTCCACTTTCATCTAGGCCCAGTAGAAGTTACACTCATATTTCAGTTCAGCTCAGCAAATCCTATGCAAAGCATCCTAACCATGGGGGGCCTGAGAAAGCGGCAGGGGTTGGGGGGGATCGGTACACGGGCTCTGTCAGGAGGCCAGTCGCTGCCCTGGGGTAGCTTTCGGGTGGTGGCTGCGCACAAGGGGCATCGGCCGCAACTGAACGCGGGTCTCCCGCGGGGAAGGCAAGATTCTACCCTGAACCACCACAGCTGCATTCAAACGTGCCGTCCTTGATAAGTGAACGTGGGTCTCCCGCGGGGAAGGCAAGAATTCCACCCTGAACCACCACAGCTGCATTCAAACGTGCCATCCTGAAAGCGGAAGCATGTTGTCCAGCTTCTGCCCCGAGCTGCTGGCGCTGCTCCTGGTCTCTTGGTTGGATCCGGAAGAGCAGGGCTTGCTGTGCAGAATCAAGGGCAGTGATGCTGTGCTCTCCTTGCTCAAGGTCACGGAGGAGACCACGATGCTGCTCCTCTGGCGTTTAACATTCTTAGAAGTCTAGTGGTAATCGACGACACAGAACCCTCCCAGATGGACGGCCTTTCCCGTCTTTGCCTCTGATGATTTACGACAACCATCTTCCAACTCTGAGGCCGAGGGTCAAGGAAAGCGTGACCTCCTTCTTCACTCTTTAAATTCGACAAAGAAAACCTCAAGGTGAGCAAAGGCATAAAACCATATCAACCTACAAGATGTGAGACTTTATAGGGTGTGAATTATAAATTATAACACTCTTGATTAAAAAAAGAAAACTGTCCATGTAGAAGAATGCCTCCTTATGAACGGCAGCCCTCTGACCCTGCTTACTGGGGAGAAAGGAAAGCTGTGTTGTTTGTGCGAGACAGTGAAAAATGGGAGGCTCCTCAGAGGAGTTTTATAGACACAGCTCTGTGGCACTTGTAATAGCATCCTAGGGCACTGTAACGGAGGACCACAAGCTGAGTGGCTTTAAACAACAGAAATGTAATGTCCCAAAGTTGTAGAGGCTGGGGCCCAAAATCAGGGTGTCCAGTGAGCTGATTCCTTCTAAGGGCTCTGAGAAACTCGTCATGCCTCTCTTAGCTTCTAGTGACGGATGGGGACCCTGGGAGTTCCCTGATTTGTAGACGCATCACTCCAATCTCTGCCTCGTCTTCACACAGTGTCTTCCCTCTGTCTTCTGTGTCTCTCCTCCTCTTTTATAAGGACCCCAGTCAGACGGGATGAGGACCCACCCGACTCCAGCATGACCTCATGTTAACCAGTAACATCTTCAAAGACCCTAGTTCCAAGCAAGATCACGTTAACAGGTTCAGGGGTGGTTTTTGTTCCTGTTGTTAGGTGCCATCAAGTTGGTTCCAACTCAGAGCAACCCAGTGTACAACAGAACTGAAGGAAACACTGCCCGGTCCTGCGCCAGCCTCACAATCCTTGTTATTTTTGAGCCCTCTGTTGCAGTCACTGTGTCAATCCATCTCATTGAGGGCCTTCCTCTTATTCGCTGACCTCTACTTTACCAAGCATAATGTCCTTCTCCAGGGACTGGTCCCTCCTGATAACATGTCCAAAGTACGTGAGACAAAGTCTCGCCATCCTTGCTTCCAAGGAGCACTCTTCCAAGACAGACTTGTTTGTTCTTCTGCCAGTCCATGGTATATTCAATACTCTTCACCAACACCGTAATTCACAGGCAACAATTCTGCTTTGGTCTTCCTTATTCATTGTCCTGCTTTCACATACATATGAGACGATTAAAAATACCATGGCTTGGGTCAGGCACACCTTAGTCCTCAAGGTGACATCTCTGCTTTTGAACACTTTAAAGAGGTCTTTTGCAGCAGATTTGCCTAGTGCAAAGGGTCTTTTAATTTCTTAACTGCTGCTTCCATGGGAGTTGATTGTGGATCCAAGTGAAATGAAATCCTTGACAACTTCAATATTTTCTCCGTTTATTATGATGTTGCTTATTGGCCCAGTTGTGAGGATTTTTGTTTTATGTTGAGGTGTAATCCATACTGAAGGCTGTGGCCTTTGACCTTCAGTCAGTAAGTGCTTCAAGTCCTCTTCACTTCCAGCAAGCAAGGTTGTGTCATCCGTATATGGCAGGTTATTAATGAGTCTTCCTCCAATCCTGATGCGATGTTCTTTGCATAGCCCAACTTCTCGGATTTGCTCAGCATACAGATTGAATAAGTGTGGTGAAAGGATACAACCCTGACGCACACCTTTCCTGCTTTTAAACCACGAATGCATTATCCCCTTGTTCCGTTTGAATGACTGCCTCTTGATCTATGTACAGGTTCCTCACGAGCACAATTAAGTGTTCTGGAATCCCCTTTCTTTACAACGTTATCCACAATTTGTTATGATCCACACAGAATCTGAAAACAGGACGTGAAAATGCCTTTTTAGGGGACACAATTCAGTCCATGACACCATTAAGTTTGCAAAGAAAGATGCCTAACAGATCATAAGGGTTGGATCCCAATATGCCCAGTGAGTAAACATTCACCGTGGGGTGTGAAGTCTGCAGAACTTCTGAACATGGGCCAGAACGTCATCTTGACAACGAGTCTGACTTGGGGCGAGACTCCGCAGGTATCCCGTCAGGGCAGAGCCCGGCAGAGCAGCTGTTGAAGGTTGTTCTGAAGGGGCAGGGCTGGCTCTGGAGGTTCTGCGTCAGGTCTCTGTCGTCCTGTTCAGCCTCCATTCTGACGGTTGCTCCCTCTCCAGTTGCCCAGTGTTCTACTGGCCCTGCGATCTCACAGAGTCCAGATCCTGCAACCACAGCCAAACCTCACGATGCGCAGGAAGAAGGCAGCTCCCCTCCGCCTCCTGGATGTCACCCAGCATACGGAGAGGGTGGTTGTGAGAGGTTCCATGCTACAGTGGCGGACACGCAGATCGTACAGGCATGGAGAAGGACGGCCCTGGGGGAAACCAGGAAGCTTTCAGAGCTATGACAGTAAAATGTGTCAGGGTGTCTAACAGGTGGGAGCCCTGCTTCTCGGAGCACAGTAAATGTTAGTTGTTTGGTTGCTGCCTAGTCGGACCTGACTCATGGTGACCCCACGTACCACAGAATGAAACGCAGCCCAGTCCTGCTCCATCTTCAGGATCACTGATGTCTGAGTCCATTGTTGTGGCTACTGTGGAGTGCCTTCCATCCTAGGGGGTTCATCTTCCAGCACTATACTGGAACAACTGGTAAACCTATTGCTGTCGGGTCAATTTCAACTCATAGTGATCCTATAGGACAGAGTAGAACTGCCCCATAGGGTTTTCCAAGGCTGTAATCTTTACAGGAGCAAACCGCCACATCTTTCTCCCAAAGAGCAGCTGGTGGGTTTCAACTGCCGATCTTTCAGTTAGCAGCCACGTGCTTAACCACTGCACCACCAGGGCTCTTTGAAACAACCAGTACTGGCATCAGAATCACCTGGGCTACCTGCTGGAAACTGAAGATTCCTGAGCCTCCTTCCAGAAGCTCCAGGTCAGAATTGTGGGGAAGGGGTGTGAACATGGGGAACCTGCTAGTTTCCTAGGTAATGGTTGAAGGAGTCTTTGGCCTCAAGCGATGTCTGCTTTCCGCCCTGCAGAAGAATCCCCGGAAGGAAATGCTCCGGGCTTGATGAGCTGCCTGAGCTGTGAGAGGAAAAATACAATAAACAAAATGCAAATTAGCACCTCAGAAAGTTACCTTCACACATCTATTCCCCACCGTCGAGATTGTGAGCCCACTGAGAACCGAGGGTCTGGACTTCCTCGTCTTCATCACTCCCCGGCCTCTGCACCTGACAACACGCTTTGTGGACAGAGCACTGAACGCGCACAGTAGTGAGACGCCTTCATTGCAGAAGAGGGAATCGGGGGAGAGGGAGGTTAACAGTGTACAGAGGGAGGGGAGGCTCCTAGAGAAACCGGGAGGATCTGGGTTACGTATGCAGTGGGGGCGTTATGGATTGAATTGTGTGCCCCTAAAATATGTGTTGTCAATCCTAACCCCCTACCCCTGTGGTTATAATCCTATTTGGGGGTGGGTTTCTTTGTTATGTTAATGAGGTAGAATTAGTATGTCTTGAGTCAATCTCTCAGATTAAGGAAGAAAAGAAGCAGAGATGGGGGAAGACAGATGCGATGTCACACAAAGATCACCAAGGAACCACGGAACGAGGACCTTCCCCCAGAGCCGACAGAGAGAGAAAGGCTTCCGCTAGAGCCGGTGCCCTGAATTTGGACTTCTGGCCTCCTAAACTGTGAGAGGATAAATTTGTTTGTTAAAACCACCCACTTGTGGTATTTGTTACAGCAGCACTAAGAGGCTGAGAGAGGAGGGTTCTATCTAGAAACGTGAGAACCCTCCAAGACAGCAGAGGGCAGAAGAGTACTTTGTTCTGGGGAGGACAGGCTACAGAGCAGAAGACCTGCTCTTGGCCTTCCTGGGGGTGAGTGTTGATGGCAGTTAATCAGCCCTTGTACCATTGTGCTCCAGGTGTGCAGGCGATAGTAGATAACTTGTCTTCTTGGCTCCACATCTCCACCCATCCAGTGACGCCTGTACTGCACCCAGCAACCCTGGTGGGGAGCAGGGCTTTTGCTTGTTCTGGATCCTGCAGCTGGCTCCTCTTCATTTGACCTCTGGTTCTTGGGACTTGAGCTAGCAGCTTACCTGTGGTCTTGCCTTCTGATCTTAGGATTCGTCGATTTTCACAGCCTGTGAGCAAGAGCCCTGCTCTCCGACCTGGCAATCTTGGGTTCACCAGCCCCTGTGGCTGTGTGAATCAGAAGAAGCCTCTATCCTGACCCAAGGACTTTGGACATTCTAGCTTCGGCAACTGTGCGGACCATTTCCTTGATATAAATCTATATATATATATGTTTATATGCTTTACTGGTTTTGCTTCTCTAGAGAGCCCAGTCTAAGACACTGGGGTATGGGAGGGACAGTTGAGGGGTCCATAGATGGGGACATTGGATAGGGGTCTGCCAGTGAGGGAAGCTCTCAGTTCTTCACTGCCCCTCATGCAAGAGCAGGAGCCGTGGTGGAAGGTGGTTTACAGATATCACTCTTAATCCCCCCACTAACTGATACGAGACTGGTATCGCTATCCCTGTTTTACAGGAAGAAACTGAGACTAGGACAAATTTGCTCAGCTAATAAGTGGTTAAATTGCCATGCAAACGCACGTCTTTCCTACTCCACTCCAAAGCCTGGGTTCTTTTCTTCAACATTTGATTAAGTTTAACCTGTTGAGAGTCCTAGATTTGTAACATCATTAATTTCCCTCTACCAACATAGAACCCATGATGTCCCATCTCCAAACTCACTGAGGTCTGTCCCCCCCAAAATATACATAGGATAAACCACACGAACATGCCTGTCATGGATTGAATTGTGTCCTCCCAAAATATGTGTCAACTTGGTTAGGCCATGATTCCCAGTATTCTGTGGTTGTCCTCCATTTTGTGATTTTCCTATATATTATAATCTCTGCCTGTGGTTAAAGAGGATTAGAGTGGGATGTAACACCCTTGCTCAGGTCACATCATGATGCAATGTAAAGAAGTTTCCCTGGGGTGTGGCCTGCACCACCTTTTATCTTACAAGAGATAAAAGGAAAGGGAAGCAAGCAGAGTGTTGGGGACCTCATACCACCAAGAAAGCAGTGCCAGAAGCAGAGCACGTCCTTTGGGTTCCTGCACTGAGAAGCTCTTAGTCCAGGGGAAGACTGATGACAAGGACGTTCCTCCAGAGCTGACAGAGAGAGAAAGCCTTCCCCTGGAGCTGACGCCCTGAATTTGGACTTCTAGCCTACTAGACTGTGAGAAATTAAATTTCTCATTGTTAAAGCCATCCATTTGTGGTATTTCTGTTATAGCAGCATTAGATGACTAAAACAACGCCCATAAATGGAAAAGTGTCCACTTATACCCACACTCAGATCAGGTTTATGGTGCGAGGAGAGGTCACAATGGAAGGCTGTATTTTATCCAGACCGTCTCTGAGCAGGTGGAGCCATTAAATGACTTCCAACCACCACCATCCAGGTCTGATACAGGACTAAGAATTATGAGTAATCTGACCCATGAAACCTCTGCTGGACCAAATTAAAGACTCTGACAAAGGGGACTGACCTTAGCATCCACATGTCCATCCATGGATCGTTCTGTTCTATCCAGAGGCAGGTTTTAATCACTATTTACCATGACCACCTGGAAGACCCCTTTCCAGAAGATCCAGCTGCGGGCCGTATGCCCACTCCGAGCGAATGGTTTCATGGACTTCTCCAGCGTGTGTGTCCCCTTGCCTAGCAAACAAGTAAATGCACTCAGGTTTATCTTTTTAGTTTTTGATGGACTTTGTTTTATTCTGTAACACATCTGAGTCCCTCCCACCCCCATCTTGAGTACGGAGGTGGGCATCAAAATGCTTGCTATGCCCTTAATTGTCAGCTTTCAAAGACAATCAAGAATCTTGGAACCATATGGCTACAGTAATCAAAACAGCCTGGTACTGGTATAACAATAGACATAAGACCAATGGGAAATAATTGAGAATCCAGAAATAAACCCACACATCTATGGTCAACTGATTTTTGACAAGGGTGCTAAGTCCATTCTATGGGAAAAGAAGAATCTCTGCAATAAATGGTGTTGGGAAAATTGGATTTCCACTTGCAGAAAAATGAAATCAGACCTATGCTCACACCATACACAAAAGCAAATTCAAAATGGATTAAGGACCTAAACGTGCAAACTAAAACTAGAAAATCCTTAGAAGAAAATGTAGGGCCAACTCTGTCAGGCCTGGCTTCTAACAATGGATTATCTAATATAATAACAAAAGCACAAACAGTGAAAGACAAAATAAATAACTGGGACCTCATAAAAATTAAAAACTTCTGTTCATCAAAAGACTTTACAAAAAAAGTGAAAAGACAAGATACCAACTAGGAGAATATCTTTGGAAAACATGTCTGGTAAGAATTTAATAACCAAAATATATATTAAAAAAACTTTGACAATTTAACAATGAAAAGACAAATAACCCAATAATAAAATGGGCAAAGGACCTGAACAGACATTTAAGCAAAGAGGACATTCAAATGGCCATCAGACACAGGAAAAGATGCTCAGCGTCATTAGCCATCAGAGAGATATAAATCAAAACCACGATGAGATACCATTTCACTCCCACTAGAATAATGAAATGTGCAAAGACCTAGAGTTAGAAAACAAAAAGGGAAGAACACCCTCAGCATTTCTCAAGCTGAAAGAACTGAAGAAAACAGTCAAGCTTTAAGTTGCAATTTTGAAGGATTCTATTTGCAACAAATTGAATGATGCAGGAAGAGGCAAAAGAAGATGGAAGGAATATACAGAGTCACTACACCAAAAAGAATTGGTCAACATCAAACCATTTCCGGAGGTAGCATATGATCAAGAACCAGTGGTACCAAAGGAAGAAGTCCAAGCTGCACTGAAGGCATTGGTGAGAAACAAGTCTCCAGGAATTGACAGAATACCAATTGAGATGTTACAACAAGTGGGTGAAACGCTGGAAGCACTCACTAATCTATGCCAAGAAATTGGGAAGACAGCTACCTGGCCAACCATTCTAAAGAAAGCTGATCAATGGAATGAGGAAATTTTTGAACAATATCATTAATATCACACACAAGTAAAATTGTGCTCAAGATAATTCAAAAATAGTTGCAGCAGTAAATCGACAGGGAACTGCCAGAAATTCAAACCAGATTAAGAAGAGGTCGAGGAACGAAAGATATCATTGCAGATGTCAGATGGATCTTGGCTGAAAGCAGAGAATACCAGAAAAGATGTTTATCTGTGTCTTATTGACTATGCAAAGGCATTCAACTGTGTGGATCATAACAAATTATGAATAACATTGCAAAGAATGGCAACTCCAGAACACTGAATTGTGCTCATGGGAACTTGTACATAGACCAAGAGGCAGTTGTTCAAACAGAATAAGAGGATACTGTATGGTTTAAAGTCAAGAAACGTGTGTGTCAGGGTTGTATCTTTTCACCATACTAATTCAATCTATATGCTGAGCAAATAATCTGAGAAGCTGGACTATATGAAGAAGTACTCAGCATCAGGATTAGAGGAGATTCATTAACAACCTGTGATATGCAGATGACACAACCTTGCTTGCAGAAAGCTAAGAGGACTTGAAGCACTTAATGATGAAGATCAAAGACTACAGCCTTCAGTGGATCATACCTTAACTTAAAACAAAAATCCTCACAACTGTACCAATAAGCAACATCATGATAAATGGAGAAAAGACTGAAGTTGTCAAGGATTTTATTTTACTTGGATCCACAATCAACACCCATGGAAGTAACAGCCAAGAAATCAAAAGATGCATTGCATTGGGCAAATCTGCTGCAAGACCTTTTTAAAGTGTTAAAAAGCAAAGATGTCACTTTGAGGACTAAGGTGTGCCTGACCAAGCCATGATATTTTCAATCACCTCGTATGCATGCCAAAGCTGGACAACGAATAAGGAAGACCAAAGGAGAATTGATGCCTTTGAATTTTGGTGTTGGTGGAAAATATAGAACACCATGGACTGCCAGAAGAACGAACAAATCTATCTTGGAAGAAGTACAGCCAAAATGCTCCTTAGAAGCGAGGATAGCGAGATGTCATCTCACATACTTTGGACATGTTATCAGGAGGGACCAGTCCCTGGAGAAGGACATCATGCTTAGTAAAGTAGTAGGTCATCAAAAAAGAGAAGACCCTCAATGAGACGGATTAACACAATGGCTACAACAGTGGGCTCAAACATAGCACCAGTTGTAAGGATGGTGCAGGATGGGGCAATGTTTCATTCTGTTGTGCATGGGGTCGCTATGAGTCAGAACCAACTCGTCGGCACGTAACAACAACAGGATGGCTAAGATTTAAAAAAAAAAAAAAAGAAAGAAAAGGAAGAAGGAACAAATATTGGTGAGCATGTGGGGAAATTGGAACCCTTATCCATAGCTGGTGGGAATGCAAAACGGTATAGCCATTGTGGAAACCAGTGTGGCGGTTCCTCAAATAACTAAAAATAGAACTACCATATGACTCAGCAATTCCTCACCTAGGTATATACCCAAAAAACTCGAAAACAGAGACTTGCATACCAGTGTTCACTGCAGCACTATTCACAATAGCCAATAGGTAGAAACAACCTAAGTGCCCATCCACAGATGAATGGGTAAACAAAATGTGGTTCATACATACAATGAAGTACTACTTAGCCAGTAGGAGAAATGAAGTCTTGACACATGCAAAATATGGATGGAGCTTGAAGACATTATGCTGAGCAAAACCAGCCAATCACAAAAGGACAAATACTATATAACCTCACTTACATAAAAAGACAAGAAAAGGCACATGTATAGAGATCAAAGTTTATTAGTGGTTACAGGAGCAGGAGGGAGGGGGGAGAATTGCATTTAATGGTGATGGGAAAATCGCATTGATTAAGGGTAGGGTTGCAGGGTTACACAGCCAATTTTTGTAATTGCTGTCAATAAGTTGTACACCTGTAAAAAGGTGAATTGGCAAAAAGTTGTAGGACAGATATACTTACAACAATGACCAAAAAAAGAAGGAAAGAAAAGCGTAGCTTATGGGACTGCTTATGTACAACCAAACACCTTACAGGATTTGGTTCCTTGGTTTGGAGATTTAGGGTCATGGTTTCATGGGACATCCCAGTTAAGTGGCCTAATAATATGTTTGGCACTCCTGTTCTACTTCCTAGTTCATTGTGTATTGCCTGCGGTCTTAGAATCTTGCAAGCAGCCATCCAAGGCACAACAATTCACCTGCAGCAATAGAGAAAGAAGGAGAGTCAGGAATAGAAGGATGATATGGAATTTGTGGCGAATTACCTCCATGAACAACTGCTTTCTTTGCCATGAGACTAGAAGAACTGGATGGTGCACCTGTACCATTACTGAATATTTTGATCAAAGATTCATTCCATAGACGAATTCTGATCAAAAAGGGGAAAATGCAGAACAGGAGTTATCACGGACTCCAGACTTTCTGGAGCCATGGAGGGTGGCTGAACCCCTGAAACTATTGTCCTGAGATCATCTTTAAACCATAAACTAGAAATCTCTCTTGAGCTCTTCTTAAAACCAAACAACAGTTTAGCTTAACTAATAAAGAATATCTACCTTGAGCATTATACTCTTTCAAGAACTATCTATATGGGATCAAATTGACAACAGCAACTTGAAAGATTAGACAGGAAACTTAGGGGCAGTGAGTTTATGTTAATGAGGGAAGAACAACTCAGAAAAGGAAGGTGAGCATGGTTGCACAACTTGAAGAATGTAATCCATGTCACTGAACCGTACATGTATAAACTGTTGAATTGGTGTATGTTCTGCTCAACATACAACATATTCTCAACAACAAAATAAATAACATTTAGGAAAAAAAGAATCTTGGATCCATCACATACATGGCCCTGAGTGCACGAGCCCCAGGAAGTTCAGGAGACATCCATGGCTCAGCCTCCAGGACCCTGGCTTGCACCCTGGCCCAACTCTTACTCCAAGGCAAGGCCACTGCTTTGATGGGGATGAGAGGGTATTGATTCCAGGGAACTCCCAAGTAATAACTTCTCCTGCACTTACTTCACAGAAATCAGTCACTGAACCGCACTGTGTGAGAGATCAAAACAAAACAAAATGATGTGTGTGGATTGGACTGTGCCCCCCGCCCCACAAAATATGTGTTGGAATCCTAACCCCTGTACTTGTGAATGTAATCCTGTTTGGGAATAGGGTTTTCTTTGTTATGTTAATGAGAACATACCATTGTAGGGCATGTCCTCAACCTGATCACTTCTGAGTTATAAAGAGAGCAGAATCAACACAGAGAGATGCACACACAAACGGGGAAGACAGATGCCACTCGAGGATTCCTGTAAGCCAAGGAACCCAGGAACGCCTAGGGCTACCGACAAGGACGGAATCGACACGGCCAAGACCCTGACGGAGACTTACAGCCTCCGGAGCTGTGAGAATCAGCGTCTGTATTGTAAAGGCACCACGTGTGGCGTCTGTGTTGCAGCAGCACTAGGAAGCCCAGACACGCTGGGCCACGTCCTGAAGGGGCCGGCACCTGCTCGGCACCCTCCTTGACCAGCCCAGCCTAGTGTGGAGCACCTGCAGGACAAGGGCAGCTGGTCTGGGCCGAATTTCATTTTGTTCTTCTTATTTGTCACCCTCAAGTCCCCTAAATAAGCCAGCCACTACTGTTTCAGAAGCATGGTGACACACCTTGCCAGACGTCCACTTACAAAGCACACATTTCCCAAGAAGCTACCACAAGTCAGGCTCTGAGAGGGCCAAAGGGGTGAAAACATGATGTGGACATCCAGGTCCCCACCCTCCAGGAGAGCTCTGTCAGGGGCAGAAATCAAACTAAGAATCTCTGTGAATCGGTCTCCAGTGCACAGCGAGGCATATCCAGGGCGTGGGTGGCACACCGGGCGTGCAGAGTTGGGTCTTAAAGAACCAGACAAAGGTTGAGGGTCAGAAGATCGCCCTAAGTAGAGACAAGAGCATGCAATGCTCCACATTATGGAAAAGCGTGGATGTGGCTACAATTTAGCGAACTGGAGTTCCTGAAAGTGGGCGGGAGGGGGCAGCTGGCCCTGTTACTAATCCATTTGTTTATTCATCCGACAAACAGTCAACATTACATGCCAGCCACCAGGCTAGATTGTTAGAATGATGTTTTGTTGTTAGCTGTCGTGGAGTCAATTCCAACTCATGGCGACCCCATATGTGCAGAGTAGAACTGCTCCATAGGGTTCGCAAGGTTGTAACATCTCCAGAAGCAGATTGTCACAACTTTCTTCCAGCGTACCTCTGGGTGGGTTCAAACCATCAACCTTTTAGCTAGTAGCAGAGTGCTTAACTGTTGGTGCCCCCCAGCGACTCTACAATGCTTGGTGTACATAGGTACATATTGGTGAAACCAACCAGTGCTGTACCCAGGGAGCTCAAAATATAGTAGGGGAGACAGATGTAGGCAGACAAAGAAGAAAATGAGTACACGTGGTGGTAAGAGTTATCATGGATCAAACAAGAAGCTAGTCTACAGGATAAACAGTCTACATGAACCATGGCCTCTACCATGAGACCAGAACTAGACGGTACCCAGCTACCACGACTGACTGTTCTAACTAGGGCCACAACAGATGGACCCTGACAGAATGGGAGAAAAATATGGAACAGAACCTCAAATTCCTAAAAAACATACAAACAAAAAAAATCTAGATCTACTGGGCTGGTTGAGACTAGAGGACTCCCCAAGATTATTGTCCTGAGATACTTTTAAACCTTGAACTGAAATTAACCCCTGAGGTCACCTTGTAGTTAAATAACAAACTGGCTGAAAAAATAATGACTATCACTTATAAGTACTGTGCTCCTTTAAAAAATCACCTATATGAGACCCAACGGTCAACAATTACTTTAAAACAAAGCTGAGAATGTAACAGGGCAGGGAAACGAGATTAATGGAAGTGGAACCACCAGAATGGAAATAATGAGAATGTTCACACATGGTGAATGATGTAAGCAATGTCTCTGAACTACTCGCACAGAAACTGTTGAATGGGAATCTAAACTGCTATGTAAACCTTTACCAAAAATACGATCAAATATTATTTTAAAAAAGTTATCATGAAAATAAAGAGAACAGATTAGAATGCAGGTAGGTGTCACCTAGATCATGTGGCCAACGGAGCCTTAGCTAATGGGTAACAGTTAAATAGTTAAGCCTGAATATGAACCAGCCACAAAGAATCAAGGGAATGGTGTGCAGGCACAGGGAACAGCATCTGCGAAGGCCCCAAGACAGGAAAAACTTGACACGTTTAAGGCTCCTGAAGGAGACTGGGGCAGAGTGAAGAACCACCTGAGATACAGGTGGACAGGTAAGCCAGGCCAGGTCAGGCAGGGCCCCAGTGACACGTCTGCATTCCTCTCTGAGGACAGTGGAAGGTCATTCAAGGGTACAAACAGAACACCCTATGTGAGTTAATTTACGAGTTAGGACCGTTTCCCTCACAAGCCTGCAGAGAATGCATTATACTATGAGCAGTGGACTAGGGAGGCGGGCTCGGGGAGGCCGGGCTTGGGGAGGCCGGGCTTGGGGAGGTGGGCTCGGGGAGCTGTCACGAAAACAGCAGCAGAGAGCAGAGCAGCCAGGGGGAGACCGGTGACAGCCAGAGGAAGTCAAGGGTCCGGGTGTGCTTTGAACACTGCCCTGGCGGGAAGGTATGGCCATTCATCTGGGAGCTGTGAGGGGTAGGGGGACTGGGGTGACGCCCATGGGTGGGTGAGGCAGAGACAGGAAGGCCTGGAGGGTCACAAGCTTGGGGTGGGAATTAGGAGTTCAGTCTGGAGCAAGTGAAGTCTGAGATGTTTCAGGGACACCAAGATCAGCCCATGCACCCAGATCAGCAGAAGGGCCAAAGAACCAGAAATTAGATCTCCCAACTCCTAATGAAAGAATACTTACTCCATAAATGTCCACTACAACAACAACAACAAAACCAAACCCTTTGCCGTGGAGTCGATTCTGACTCATGGCGAACCCATGCGTTACACAGCAGAACTGCCCCATAGGGTTTTCTTGGCTGTGATCTTAGTGGAAGCAGGCCACCAAGCCTTTCTTCTGCAGTGCCACTGGGTGGGTCTGAATTACCAACCTTTAGGTTAGCAGTTGAGCGGGAACTTAATCCCAAATATGGCCCTTCCCCTCCCTGCAACTCTCTTCTCCCCTCCTTGGGACAGCTGTGAACGCACCTGACACGGCTCCAGGTCACCCAGACCAAACCCACAGCCCTCGCACATGCAACACCCCAGCAAGACAGGACGACCAGAGCCGATTGCAAGATGAAGACTGGGTCTGGTAACCTATCCAGTTCTGTTGCTTCCTGTCCTCTCAACGCGCCGAGTGACAGGTTCTGCAGGCTGACTTCTCAGGTGATTGACCTGGTTTGCTATCATTTAATCTCTGCCTTGCTGAAGGCAAACCTTGTTTTTCACCTTTCCCTCCTCCACACAAAGGAAGTTGCTCCTCGTTTCTCACCCACTCTGGTGATCCTGCCCTGATTGGTACCACCAAAAAGGAGATATCTACAGACAAGGTCCCACCACCTATCTGTCAGTTTGTTGTACTGTGGTGGCTTGCATGTTGCTATGCTGCTGCTGGAAGCTATGCCTCCAGTATTTCAAATACCAGAAGGGTCACCCATGGTAAACAGGTTTCAGTGGAGCTTCCAGACTAAGATAGACTAGGAGGAAAGGCCTGGTGATCTACTTCTGAACATTAAACAATGAAAATCCTATGGATCACAACAGGATACTGTCTGATATAGTGCTGGAAGATGAGTTCCCTGTGTTGGAAGGTACTCAAAATACACAGTGGCCAAAACCATGGACTCAAACATAGCAACGATCATGAAAATGGCACAGGACCGGGCAACACTTTGTTCTGTGGTACACGGGGGCTGCCGTGAGTTGGCGCTGACTTGATGTTCACTAACAACAACAAAGACAAGGTCAGGCCAACCTCAATCCAAGCGGCACTGAGTTTTGTTTGAGGAGAAGAAAAAGGTTTAAAACTAGAGAGTGGTGATATTGCTCAATACGGTGAATGTAATTAATGTCATTGAATTGCACACTTAACATAGGCAAAATGGCAAATTTTATGTTATACATTTTTTTAATAAAATTTAAAAAAAATAATTCAGGCTAGAACCAGACTGCCTGGGTTCAAATCCTGGGCGTGCCACTTACCAACATGTGACCTCTGGCACCTACTTAAGCCTCTGTGCCTCCTTTCTTCTCCTATAAAATGGGGTTAATAGAACTTCATGGGGTTATGAAGATCAAATGAGCTAATATTTGTAAAGCAAGTAGAAAGTGCCTGGGTGAACCCGCAGTCCAGTGGGGACACACAAACTCTCGCAGGACAGATGGCATTAAGTGGCATTGTATCGCTGCCCACACCTGCTGGGGCGGGCAAAGGAGGGTGCAGTTAACTCTGGCGTTGCCTGGCTGTGACATGCTTCCAGAGGATATTTGGGTTGGGCTTGGAAGTATGAGTAAGACTCTGACAGAAATGAAAGAGAAGATGTTTTGTGCAGATGAAAGAAGATGATTTGTGGCCCTGCAGCATGGAAGGCACAGCCATTCTGAGACAGAACTGAAAGGTGAGGGCAGAGGGGGAGGAGGGGGTATAGCTACAGACAAAGTCAAGGGGTCCTGAGGGCCATGCTGTCATTAGCAATATAAAAAAGCAATAATCCATTTTTGTGCACTTCCTTGAACTGTTCTTGCTCTGCCTGTGAAAGCTGTGAGTTCAGAGTCCTGGTTCCTTTTATTAGGGAATGGTATTTAGAGACCAAGATCTGAGTGCTGGGTGTGCTCATTGCTACTGAGTGTCACTGCTTCTAGGCCCTTTCGGTGGGCACAGCTGGGAAATATATTCTCAAAAGCTCATGAGTTCACCTACAAATCAGTAAGAAAAAGTCAGAAAACCCAATAGAAAAATATAAGCAATAATATAATTTGCAATCTCAGACAAAACCAGGTTAGAATAGAAACACTGCCTCCAACTGAAAAAATAATATAACATTATAATGCATAAGCAATAATAGAATATAACCTGCAATCCTGGACAAGACCAGAACAGAACAGAGTCCAACCGACCTATCCTCGGACACATCCAGAAGGTGTTAGAACAGGCAGGAAGGCACTTTGTAAATCACAGAGCACATGCAAGGACAACCCACTGTGATCACAGCCTGACTGAAAACAGCAGCAGCAATAACAGGCTTTCAAGATGGTCACATTCTTGTGAGAAGCACAAAATCTTGGGGGTTTGCAGCGAGGGTGTTAGGAGTGATCACCCTGAATAGTGGCAGAAACAGCCTTGTCCAGGCAGGAGCAGACTTCACCTTAGCCAGGTGTTGGCAATTCCCCTCCCCAGCAACCTCCAGCTGCCTTTCTTGGGGCTTCAACTGGGCGGAGACCTTGATGTCTCCAACATCTCTCCCCATCACTGGCTCTGTCCGCTGGGGGGGGTCCCTTGGGGGTCCCTGTGTTGATCTGACCTTCCTGCCATTGGCCTCACATCCTGCTGTTCGCCCTGCCCTGGAGGGTGTGTCTCCTCCAGGCTGTCCCCCAGGCCCTCCTCCCTATGTTTGCTGTGGCTGTGCTCACTGCATCCAGGAGCCGCTCAAATTTCTGCCTGCAGGTCACACGTCTTCTGGCCCCAGAGCTTCTGATGACCTGTTGCTGCCCACACCAAGAACATTAGAGCAAGAACAAATGACCGGCGATTCTGCTTTGAAAAATGGTCTGAATCAGCCTTCGTGTTCTGATTATTTTTCTCTTGGTTGGGGGGCGGGGGGAAGGGAGAAGGACAAAGACGGCTTATTTCAGTTGCTTGACCAAATTATACAGTTAACCGCACCAACAGAAAAACCGATCCAGTATATTCCTTAAGAGCGTCAGACGTGTTTCCTGGTGTTCTGTCATCCTCCTGCCCAGGAGAAGAAAAAGACGTTAGAATAAATGGTTCTCGTAAAGGGGGTGATGATGGTGTTTCATAGCTTGGCTGTGAAAAATAAGAAACCAAAACAATATTTTAAAAGAACTCTTCCCTTTCAAGCTCAGGGAGCAGTGAGTTTGAGATAATGGTGGTAGAATAATGTGGAAAAGGATGATGAGAATGGTAGCACAGCTTGAAGAATGTAGTCAATGTCACTGAATTATGCATATAAAAATTGTTGAAATAAGTGTATACATCCACAAAAAAAAAAAAAAAAAAAATCCTTCCCCTCCTCTCCAAACTGGTCTGATGAGGGTCAGGAAGATGAAAGGGAACCAAACAAGACTTAGAAATAAATATCCCCAAGCACCCCTAAGACAACACCTTGTCGGCCTCCATCTGGATAACTGAGCAACCTCACTTTCTTACCTGCTATAGAAACTTCCACAACAAACCTCCTCGCCTTGAAGGTGATCAGTGCAAGACAGACGTTTACAGAATATAGTGCAAGCACAACCTCCCCCACAAAACAAATCAAGACCTTCTTCCCTCTCTCCATGCACACCTTAAATCAAATCCACTTGCAGCCACAAAATCAGATAATTCATGTAGATGGACAAAAAGCCTCAACTGTATCATTTGCAAAAAAATTCAACAACAGTAAACCAAGAAGATCAAAAATAACTGAAAGAAAAACAAAAACTTGGATGTCCCTGATGTCCTAGCCTAAGCCCAGCACCAGCAATTTTTCAGATGTTTAGAAAACGTCAACATCTTCCATTCCCCAAACCGTTGTACAATTAGACCCTGTTTTTCAAAATTCCCTGTGAAAGTGGGGTCCAGCCTGTACCCCACAGATGGTACCAGGCAGCACAGCATCAGTGACAGCAGAGAGGCCGATGTATTCCTCATTTAATGCCGTAGGAAAATCTATTACAAGATGCATCATGCCCTGTTTTTCACTGACAAAGACCTCAGCAATGGGCAAAAGGAAATTTCCTCCCCCACCCCCGCCCAGGGCCCATCATCAACTTTGTTTTTCAAAGGTCTGTGCGTCTCAGACTGCAGCGTGTATAGCAATCACCTGAAAGACAAGGTAAAATCGGTATTTCTGAGTTCCTCCTTGGTCTACAGTCTCTGGGTGGTGCAAAGGGTGAAGCCCTCAGCCGCTAGCTGGAAGCCTAGAGGTTGGAGTTCACCCAGAGATGCCTCAGAAGAAAGACCTGACCATCTACTTCTGAAAAACCAGCCATCGAAAACCCTAAAGAGCACAGTCCTCCTCTGACACACGCGGGATCTCCACGAGTCGGCATCAGCTCCACGGCGACGGGATCCCTGGACCTAGCGATTAAAATCCTAAGACGTTCTGATCCAGGTGTTTGGAGCAAAGCTCTTTGAATAACAGTAAAGCTTCGTGCCTGGGTGTGGTGGGCATGCGGGGGGCGGGCTCAGGGGAGAGGAGGCTCCGGAGAGAGGGGCTGGGCCTCGGAAGGCTCTCCTGCCAGGTGAGGGGCTTGGTCTTCCCCCAACGGGAAGTCAGCAGGGGTGTGGCGTGGTGAGCTCGGCATTTAGCAGGCCTCGGCTGGAGGCTTTCCCTGGCCCGTCTCTGCCCCACCCCCACCCCATCTTAATCTAGGAGATGGTACCACTCCTCTGTGCCCATACCAGCCTGCACATCACACCAGCCTGCACATCCTTCCGACTCACCCCGACCACAGTGCGCATAGCAGGGGCTTGGGTATACACTGAACCGGAAACCCCCTTTGCACCACCCAGGCTCTCCCCGTCGTGTACGAGGTGCCTTCAGGGGCCACCACTGAACCCTCATGTTCCATTCACCACCACGTCACCTCCCAAGGTCCTGATTTTTCATGTTGAAAGTAACCCCACTGCCCCCCTCACACCTTGTTCACGTGGCCTAGAATGTTCCATTTCCAGCCGAGAGACCAGGCTCTATTTCTAAACCCCTCGTTAACCAGAAGGTATTAACCTCATAGAAGGAGTCAGAAGGAAACATCAGACACCCAGATTTTCGATCCTAGGCCCGAGAAGCTAATTTGCTCCTTAAGTCTGCAGAAGTACCCACCTCTCACAACCCCCAAAGTCCACATGGGCAGGACTAGCCCTGGGAGAAGCCCATGATTACAGCATGAAAAGCACGTGGTGTCCAGAGCCACAGAAACCCTAAAGCAAGACACCTGGCTTCTGTTCAGACCCGCCCCCCAGCTCCACGCACCTGTCCCAGTCTGCGCAGCACCCCCACCCACTCAACGGGCCATGAGAATTTTAAAATTCTGATTTTTTTAGTAAGAAGGCAAGAAACATTTTATGAACTCGGGAGCACAGATTCAGCCCTCTGAGAGCCCCCCCTCCATGAGCTTGCCCTCAGCGAACAGACCTGCGATATTAAATGGGGGTGGGGGGCATAGTGACAAGCCGGGACCAGCAGTCCTCTTCCCGTCAGCCCGGCGCCTTCTCCACCGGTGCGCGTGTGGCATCGCATTGACCTGTGTCCCGGGTCCCTCCGCTTGTTCTTCATCATCTGGGCAGCTCAGCGCGGGCCCTTGAGGCAGACAGGCTGCACTGGGGCCCCTTAACCCCGGTTTTCACCGACAGCCTGCGCGGGGGCTGCAGCCCTGAGCAGTGGCTACGGACACGCCTCCGCGGTTCAGTCGCGGGCTCAGGAAGGCCCGGGGCCCACCCACTACCAGGGCCGGCCCCTGGCCGCCCCGGCCCCAGGCCCCAGCAGTCCTGGCCACCCCCTCGCCTCGCCTTTCGCCCCCGCGCCCCGACCAGGGGCGGAGCGGCGTCGCGGAGCCCGCGCCTTGATGAGCCGGCACCTG
>NW_004444029.1:4560917-4586110 GCF_000243295.1 Trichechus manatus latirostris
CGGCTGCGCACACCTGCCCCCAGCTGCCTGCCCACCTGCCCCGCGCGCTCATTAGGCCGCGCCTGTGCGCCCGCCAGGCGCAGCAGTCCAGGCCATGGAGCCCGCGGGGCGGGTGTGCAAAGAGCCGCGGGGTGAGTGCCAGACCGGAGCTGGGGCGCCGGGGTTGGGGGGCACGCGGAGTTTCAGGGGGCGCACAGGGGCTGGAGGGGCGGGAGCTGCGGCGGGGTAGGAACAGATTGGGGAAGGCTGGCTGTCAGGCACCTCCGATTTGGGGATAAGATTTCCATCCCTGGGGTACACCGGGCGGGCCTGGAGTCCTGGACCCCTTTAGTCCAGCTTCTTACCAGGGCAAACCACTCCCTACAGGATGCGTTCATTGAGCGCCTGCTGAGTCCCCCGTGCAATGCTGTGCAACTCCTTTGTCCCCACCCCGAGGGAGGCCTGCCAGCCAGGAGAGGGTTTGAGGAGCACAGTAGTGCGCGCCTGACTTCTCCCCTTTGTTTACCTTCAGCCGGGGGTCTGAAATCCACACTGATAGAAAGTCATTCCTTAAGACGTACCTCATGGCGTTTTCCTTCAACAACAGAGTCTTAGGCACTAGTTAGGATCCATTTTCGAATATTCTGACTTAGCTTAAATGATAACACAGGCCCCCTAGCCCAGGGCTGTAGGGTGGGAGTAAGGGGAGGCCCTGTGTAGGGATGAGAGCTCAGGGTGGCTGCAGAGAGCCCTGGCCGAAGTCCACTGCTGTGTGGTCCTGGCGGGTTACTCCCCTGTCTGCCCCTAGTTCTTCCTCCGCCAGATGGGTGTCAGCCGTGCCCCCCCCCCGGGATTACTGCACATGGTGCTTGGCTCTGAGAGAGCCGTCAGCACCTGGCCAGGAAGGTAGTGAGAAAGACCTGAGAGTCAGTCCTAGCCCAAGGACAGAAAGAAAGGCTGGGAGGGAGTGATGGGGTACGCTTCTGGCTGCATCACCTTCCCCTTACCTGCCTGGCCAGGCCCCTGAGCGAGGCTCTGCTGTGTGGATAGGCGTTGTGGATAGAGGGAGGCAGTGGTGTGGAGGGGGGCAGGGACAGAGTCCTGTGACAGGTGAGGATGGCTGGCATAGGCTCCCCGAGACCCCCGTCCTGCCCTGCCCCTGTGTCCGTAGCGGGGTGGGGGGGGCATTTTAGAATGAGCAGAATCTCTCCTCCCCATCCATCCCCTCCACCATCTGTCCCCAAGAAGCACCTGCATAGATGCTGACCCCTCACACTCCCACCCTTGGTGTCTGGGAAAAAACAGGGCGCTCACAAGGGTGAGTACCCCAAATGACAACGACTCTTCTATACTCTGGAGTCCCTGGCTGGTGCAAAGGTTAACATGCTTGGCCGCTGAGATGTTGGGGGTTCAAGTCCACCCAGAGGTGCCTCGGAAGGAAGGCCTGCCAGTCTTCTGAAACATCGGCCACAGAAAACCCTGTGGAGCACAGTTGTACTCTGACACTCATGGGGTTGCCATGGGTCAGCATCGACCTGACGGCGCTGTTTTGTTCTCTTGAGCTCTGTATGTGTGAAATATCTCGTGGTCATGTATATCTGTTTCCATTTGTCAAAGTACTTGCTTTATCTAATATGATCCTCACAACAGCCCAGCTAGGAAAGTGCCTGGACTTAGGACCCGTTTGGTAGGTGGGAAAATGAAAGCTTAAGCTGAGCCAAACAGGGGGATGAGTCCCTTTCCCCTGGCTAAGGTAAGTGGGCGCTTGTTCCCACAGGCCGGGACGCTGGAACCAGGCCCCTGGCTGCTGGCCCAGAGGTGGAGGGGCTGCAGGGTCCGGCACCCCAGGCACAGGATGCTCCAGGCGAGGGTCTGCCACCCACCAAGGCATCTGGAGGACCCCCGGGGGCTGATGCGGGGCAAGGGTCCCAGCCCCCCAGCTCAGGAACTGGGCAGTGCCCCCCTCCCAGCAGAGACAGGACTCTAGACTCCACAGGATCCCAGTCTCGGGGAAAAGGGCGCTCCCTCCAGGCAAGAGAGGCCAAGCCCGGCAAGAGGCCCTCGTCCCCTGCCCCCGGCCAGCAGAAGAAGCTGAAGGTAGGGGATCTGGCGGCAGCGCCATCTCCCTGCGGTGCCCCCTCGGGCCTGACCCCCCGCCACCCGGTGCCCTGTGGGTTGGGCCGGGGCCCCTGCCACCTGGCCAACCTCCTCAGCACACTGGCCCAGGACAGCCCAGACACGGGCCGGAGGAAGGAGCCCCCGGAGGTGCCCTGCCAGGTTCGGAAGAAGACTCGGACCCTGTACCGCTCAGGTATGTCCCTAAAGGTGAGAAGAAGCCAAGTGACTGGGTGTCCTCCCCAGGAAGGGGGTCATGCACAGACTGGGCCTGGAGATGGGTGGGCCCAGCCAGTTTGTGTGTCCCCTAGCTGGGCCCCTCTGAGCCGGAGGCAGGACGAGAGCTCTGACCTCAGAGGTGACGGTCTGGCTGGCTGCCTCTTCAGGGACACAGGTAGATGGCCCCTGCCACAAACCCCAGAGAGGACGGCCCAGCCCAAGAGGCCTCAGCTGCTGCCTGGGGCCCTGGCGGGGATGGAGGCCCCATCCGTGGGCCCTCCACATCCCCTCCCTCGCGTCCCAGGTTCCTCTCCTTGCAGACCAGCTGGAGGAGCTGGAGAGGGCGTTCCAAGAAGACCACTACCCTGACAGTGACAAGCGCCAGGACATTGCCCAGACGGTGGGGGTCGCCCCCCAACGCATCATGGTAATTGGCGGGGGAGCAGCTGGGAGGAATCTGGGAGCCCCGGGGTGCTCAGCCTCTTCCTGGGCCCCGTTCATGTTTCCCCTGCCACGGCTGTGAAAGGTGAAGGCCCTCCAAGGCGCCCCATAGCCTCCTTGTGAAGCTGCTCTGGCTGAGGGGCACTTTCCAGGCCCTGCAGTGGCCGCCTGGGCCATGGGGCTCACTGTGCGACCACCGGCTCCCAGCCTGGGCTCGGCCTTTCTCAGTCTTTTCAGGGGCTCCCCCCAACAGGTGTGGTTCCAGAATCGCCGAGCCAAGTGGCGGCGGGCAGAGAAGGCAAATGGCAAGGGGGGCAAGGAGAGCCCTGTGGCCCCGGCCCCCGCAGAGGGGCATGGCAGGTGAGACTACCGCTCTTCTTGGTCACCCTGTGGATCAGGCGTGGGGTCCACCCTGGATCTAGATGGTGGTGGTGTTGGTGAGAGTCTGGGGGCTTGGGCTTGGCTGGGGTTGGGAAGCGGCCAGGGCCTGTGGGGTGGAGTTGGGAGCCCAGGGTCCCTTCCCTGCATGAGGCTCTGGCCAGTCAAAAGCCAGACCCACTGGACTCATGTCCCTTGCCTGTCTGCCTCCAGCTCTGCAGCTGCTGAGCCCCCACCTGCGGTGTCCCTGGGCTCAGGGCCTGGTGCCTCCTCCCAGGGCCCACCTCCTGATGCTCCTCCAGGTGAGCTGACCACCTTCAGAGGGCTCCCCCAGGGGAGGCAGCCAGGAGAGAAGTCCCAAGCCATATCCACGCACCTGGATGCCATGCTGCCGGCGCTCCAATCCCAAGTCGGCCTCCCCTGCCTTCCCCTCCTCACTCTTGGCCTTCTGTTCCTAGAGCCCCCCGTGCGGCTGGCGCCTGACCGGCCCCCAGACCCCACCCGGCAGAGTGAGGGTGCTCACGGGGTGACCATGACCCCCCCACTCTTCAGCCCCCCACCGGTTCGAAGGACCAGTCTTCCTTTTTCCCTCGGCCCCGTCCACACCCCCCAGCTGATGCCCCTGCTGCTGGACGGCGGTGACGGCAGCCTCAGGGAGGGGCCCTGTGCGTCTTGGGGCACAAGGTATGGAGCTGGATGGGGTGGTCCCTTGAGTTATCATGGGGGCGGGAAGGGGACAGGAGGAGAGGCCCTGGGAGGGAAAGGGTTAACTGAAGGGAGCATAGGTTAGGAGGGTCTGGGGTGTCCTGGCCATAGCCGTGGAAGCTAAGGGCAGGCAGAGAGGAAGGGGAGGCACAGCCATGAGATCGCCATGGAGTTGGGAGGCAGTGAGAGGAAGGACTCACTTGGGGCCAGAGAAAGGAAGCAAACCTGACCTCACTCCATCCGCTCTGCCTCACAGCATCACCTCACCACCCACCTGCCCGTACCTGGAGGAGCTGGAGCCTCAGGACCACCAGCCAGACCACCAGAAGGGGTCCTTCCCATTCCCGCCTGTGCCCCAGCCACCGCTCGCCCAGCCCCCGAAGCCACTGTTCTCCTATCTGCACCCCTTCCCCACGCCCAGCTCGCTGACACCACCCCTACTGGAGGACACCCTCTTCCCTGGGCCCTATGGCCCCCATGGGGGCTCCTCCCAGGGCTACTTCTCAGGCCCCCCGTCAGGGCAGGTCCTGCTGCAGCCACCAGCTGGGAGCATGGGTGAGTGGCTGGAGAAGGGGGGGCCTGGGGGCAGGGAGTGGATAGTGAGTCACAGCTCCTAATGAGCTCTTCTCCTGGAGCTTCTTGGACCTGCATCGCTGGGTGAGAAATAGCAGAGGCACTTTGGAGTTAGGAAAATGGAGTTTGCAGCCCAGCTCGGCCATTCCCAGCTCTCCCAGCCTCGATTTCCTGGATTCAGGAATGAAAACAGCGTTCCTGCAGCAACAGAGGGCTGGTGAGGGTTAGGAACAGCTCGTGCACAGACGGGAACAGCGTTCCTGCAGCACAGAGTGCTGGTGAGGGTCAGGAACAGCTCGTGCACAGACGGGAACAGCGTTCCCGCAGCACAGAGCACTGGTGAGGGTCAGGAACAGCTCGTGCACAGACAGGAACAGCGTTCCCGCAGCACAGAGCGCTGGTGAGGGTCAGGAACAGCTAGTGCACAGACGGGAACAGCGTTCCTGCAGCACAGAGCACTGGTGAGGGTCAGGAACAGCTCGTGCACAGACGGGAACAGCGTTACTGCAGCACAGAGCGCTGGTGAGGGTCAGGAACAGCTCGTGCAGTGTGGAGTGTGTGGAGCAGAGCAGAGGCAGCAAACATTATCCTCACTGGGGCCTTGGACTCTGGGCCCTGAGAAGCATCTGTGCTACTGAGACTAGAGCTAGCAGGAGAGGGAAGTTTGTTCTGGGTCCTGTCCCTTTGACCCCCTGAGAGCTGGTCCCTGGCCTGATGCATGGTATGCTCCAGGCCTATGCTCCAGCCTCAGGTCGTCCCGGACAGCTCCTGGTGCTGTTTCTCTTGAAGGGGAGATCCTAGGGATCCTGGCTGGTGTCTGGAGGTGGGAGGCTCGGTAGGAAAACATGTCAGTGGTGCTTTATTCTCTCAGCCCTGACTCACCCCTCCCCACCCCCACCCACAGGTCCCGTGCCCTGGAGTGACCCCTGCCTGCCGGAGCTGCCCTTCCCCGGCCCCTTCTGCTCACAGGCTCTGGGCCACCCTGCAGGGGCAGAGGGCTACTTCCCTGATGACCTCTTCCCAGCTCCCTACGCCCAGGCCAAGAGCTGGCAGCCTTCCGCAGGCCCCACCATGCCGAACGCAGGGGCCAGGCCGTTGGGAATGGGGCCCCCACTCAGCAAGGCTCCTGAGGGGCTGCTGGCTACCCCCCAGAACCAGCCAGCCACTCTGGACAAGGCCAGAGGTGAAGACAGGAGCAACCTTGTCCCCTAGTGGGAGAGAACCCGTGCCCACAGGGACAGATGTGATCATAAGGTTGGACGAGACCCTGGACTCTCTCGAGGGGTAGATGTCAGATACCCCCGGCCTGGGCTTGTGTTGCTGGCCGATTGCTTTCTCCACACCTCTACAGGGTGATCCCGAAGAAAGAGGGCAGTCTGCCTTGCTTCTGAATGTTGTACCCCATTATGTTGTTTTCTTTCCTGGCAGATGGATAGCCGAGTGTCTGCCCCAAGCAGTGAACTGTTCACCCTGGGGGTTCATCTCATGACTGTGTGTCCCCCCTCCACTCCAGACAGCCTGTGTCCTTCCCTTCTGTCCACTCAGCTGGCCAGCTGGTGGACATCGTCCTGCGCATCCAGCGAGGTCCCCACAGAGCATGCCCTGCGGTCCTGGGCCCACCGTCCCTGGGAGGCGAGCACCGGCCCTGGGGGGCCTCGCCATCAAGCCGCCATTAAACTGTGTTCTCCTCCGACCCAGGGCTGAGCCTCGCACACGGCTGCGTCTGGGCCTCTCCTGGAGTTGGCCCCCCGCCCTGGGACAGGGTCACAGTTGAAGTCTGGGGATGTTCTGGTGCAGTGTTTAGCATTGGGAAGTGTAGTGGATCTTCCCTAAGCTCTTTTTCGGGGGTAACGGTAGAGGGGACTGAGAAGACAAGCTGGTAGTTCTTCCCTGGTCTCCGTATCACAGCCCTCCTGGACCACATGGAGGAGTCGGGCCTTTTCTTACTACCCCCCACCCCTGCCCCAGCAGAGGCACCTGAGGTCGCACACCGAATGACCACTCCCACCTCCCACCCAGCCCCCTGTGCTGTCATTTTCCCTGTTTACCGGGCCATCGGCCATCGCGTTTGTGCTTGGGGCTGAGGGGGAGGGGCTGAGGGGGGGAAGAGGAGGGAGTTCAGCAAAGAGTAGGGGTGTCCTCTGACTTCTGGGCCAGCGTCTGGTGCTCTGGAGAGGACAGTCACGAGCGAGGCTATGCCCAGTGCTGTTGCTCCTGCGCCATGGACAGAGGGGCTTTGCCTCCATGACGCACATGGCCAGCTTCCTCCTTCCCTGGGAGGTAGCTGAGTTAGGCGCTGAGGGAGGAGACATCAATTCCACCCGTGGGGACCGTGCTTGAGAGGCTGCTTTGTGGGTAAGGGCTGATGGTAGAACCCGAAGGAGGGTGAGCCATCAGTTTGTATAAAGAGGAAAGGTGGGGGCGTGGGGTGTATGACTTGAGGGTAAACGGCTGTGACATTGTCTACTTCAGTGACAGGTCTGCAATTGATTGTGCAAGAAACTGCAGTATTTTTGGTTTGTTTTGTTACTTTTTAGCCGATATTTCCCTGGGATCAAGATATTGTCTGATTAAATGACTTGATGTGTGGAAATTGTATCTTGAAGTATCCGACACCCAGGAAGCAAGTGACAAATGTTAGAGCTCTTTTTCTCTCCTTCCCTCCCAGAGTCTGTGGGATAGGATTTGGCTTCAGTATTTGCGGGTATGTGTGACACCCCACACCTGATGGCTTTACGATGTCCTGTGTTATGATCTGGCAATAGCCAAGATTTGAGGGCTGTTGAGCCAATCCACTTCATTGCACATTTGGTGGGAGCTAGGGGGGCTTGTCACTGTGGACCTCCAAATGCTATGGTTATTGGGGAATACTTTTTTTTTCAAAAACTCGTATTACAAACAATTATTTACATTCACATACTAGTTGTAGGGTCATTGTCCCTAAGAACTGAAAAGAAGCAATATCTGGGGACAGAAGACACTTCTCATGTTCCACAAACACGTGCCACGTGCCTGGGTAGGGTTTTACCACCAACAGTGTTTCCTGTCTCTGCTTCAGCCTTCTGTCTCATTGCCACTCGAGGACTGCGGTGGGCTTCCCTTGGGGGTTAGACTGTAAACATGAAAACATTCGCTCTGGTGTTACGACATACGGCTGAGTCTTTTGAAGTATCAGTCTCACACATCCCTCATTTTTACTTTGTCTCACGAGGCTGACGAGGAAGACAATCTAGAAACAGACGTAAGGGGAAAGATGGACAGCGGTTCCATCACACACTGTCTTCCCTCCGCTGGTCACCACAGAGTCCCGCTGCCTCCCAGCCCTAAGGGAGGCCGGGCAGTTTCTCTCCAGGTCTTGGTGGGTTCAGGTGCCCGTCGCCTCTGTACAGAACAAATGCAGCTGTTTAGGCATCTTCAGCCGAGGATCCGAGGGCGATCAACCTCAAGATCTGGGCTTTGTGCAAAATAATCTCGTGGTGTATTAAAAATAGCATCAATGAGGGACCAAACAAGGAGACGCTGGTGGAAACGTGTTAGAAACATAAGATCCTCAAGACGAGGAAGCCCCACCGGTTTTCAAGTCCAACCTCCTGCCAAGGGCAGAAGCTGCCTCTGCCCCCTGTCTTTGTTGTCAGCTGCCATCGAGCCAGCCCCAGACTCGTAGCGACCCCACACACGACAGGACAAAATGCTGCCCGGTCCTGTCCATCCCCTTGACCGGTTGCAGATTGGACCCTTGTAATCCAGAGGGTTTTCAATACTGATTTTCAGAAGTAGATGGCCAGGCCTTTCTTCCTAGTCTGTCTTAGTCTGAAAGCTCCACTGAAACTGGTTCAGCATCATGGCATCCCACAAGTCCCCGTTGAC
This sequence comes from Trichechus manatus latirostris, assembly GCF_000243295.1. Classification (NCBI taxonomy): domain Eukaryota; kingdom Metazoa; phylum Chordata; class Mammalia; order Sirenia; family Trichechidae; genus Trichechus; species Trichechus manatus. The sequence continues at coordinate 4,569,195 of NW_004444029.1, forward strand.
AGACGGCTGGTGGCTGCGCATGAAGTGCATTGGGCGGGAATCAAATCGGGGTCTCCTATGTGGAAGATGAGAATTCCACCACGGAACCCCCAGAGCCGCCGATGAAATGGTAAAGGCAGACTCCAGGAACATGCTGTCTCCCCTTTAATTTTACTTTCACTACCAAAGGATCTCCACTAGATGGCGTTCTACCGCCAGTTTGATTGTGAATAAAACTGCCCTAAATATTGTGGTGGTTTACAGTGAGAACAGAGTCCTGGGTGGTGCAAATAGTTAAGAGCTCTGCTGCTAACCCAGAGGTTGGCAGTTCGAGTCCACCCAGAGGCCTGGCAATCCACTTCTGAAAAATCAGATATTGAAAACCCTATGGAGCCCAGATCTACTCTGACCCACATGGGGTCGCCGTGAGTCAGAGTTGACTCGATGGCAACCTGTATTACATACGTGTGTGTGTATCACTGGCTTTGTATGTTACGTGTGTGTGTATGTATCCTAGTTCTGTATGGTGTGTGTGTGTGTGTGTGTGTGTGTATCTATATATCTCACTAGCTCTTTCTCTCTCGAGGACTCAGACGCTGGAAGATAACGAGAGGGATGAAGGCTGCAGTCGGGCAGCACACTCTTCCGGAAAGATTTTGGGCAGAAAGCCCGGAGGAGGTATTGTGTGCAGGAAGGGGGTGTAGAGACTAACGTGGCGGTAGGGAAGAAGAAGGCAGGGGCGCCGCTCTGGAGACACGGACAGAATCTGATCTGTGGGTGGGCAGGAGGGAGGGTTCAGAGCCCAGGTGCCCAGCAGAACCACTTACAAACCACAGAAGGCCGGGCGAGCTGTGGTCCCGCCTCTCGTCTTAGCTGGGCGGCTTTCACTTTTGTTTGAGTGTCCTTGCCCTCGTCACGTTGCCTGAGTGCGTTCCTGTTGCCACAACCGTATTATCCGAGAGTGGAATTTCCGCCCACGAGGTGCCGTGGTTCCCTCTGGAGCAGTTGCCCCTTGCTGCTTAGGTCGCCCTCCGTCTCCTTCCACCCCGTGCGCCCTCCACCTCTGCTCCCTTCCTTCCCCACCCTCTGCGCCCTCCCCAGTCCGCACGCGGGGGACCTGCAGGGCTGAGATCCTCTGGGTGAGGAGCCCCTTCCTACCGCCCACACACTCCCCTTAGGCGTTTCCGAGCTTCCCAGGGAGCCCAGCTCAGTATTCCTCCTCCCGCCCTGCACGGCACTCCCTATTCCTCCCCATTCACGCTGGCGTCGCCTCTCTGCCACTTCCGGGGAGTTATTTGAGTTGGTGAAACCAGGCCCGTTTACAGACCCGATTAGCTCAAACATGTTCTCTGCGTTGACTGTCAAATGTTTCAAGAAATATTTTACACAATCATGTTCCTTGATTCCTCAGCTGGAAAACTGTTCTTTCACCCTTTTTCCCCTTTTATTTGTTAATGCCAATATTTTATTTCAAGGAGGAAGCCTGGTTTTTCTGCATAAATTCCATCTGCTCCTAAAGATCCTCTTGTACCCTCCTCCCTAGGTCTACACAGCCACCTCTGTACACACACAGACACCACACACACTCCATCCCCACACACAGAAACCACACACACAGACACACATCACACACCCCACACACAAAGACACACACAGAAACACACCACACACAGACACACACAGAAACACCACAGACACACACACACCACACTCACAGACACACCACACACAAACATACCACACATATGAAGACACAAATACATATACCACATATACACACACAGACCACACAGATACACACACACACGTATACATGCACACATATACACAGAGACATGAAATACCACACACACACATCACACACACATCAAACACACGCATACACACACACACAGACGTATACACACACCACGCGCAGATAGACACACCACCACATGCACAGACACAAACAAAACACACGTACACATACTACCCGTACACACCATGCACACGCACCACACACACGTACACATACACAGATATACATCACACACATATGCACAGCACACGCACACACAGACACACAGAAACACACAAGACACACACACCAAACACATGCATACACACACTCATACGCAGACGTCTACACACAACACACACACATATACACACACCACACGCAGATACAAACACAACCCCACACGCAGAGGCACACACGTATATACAAAACACACGTGCACATACACACACGCACATACCATACACACACATATACACACAGCACACACACACACACACACAATACTCCCCCCCCATGCCACCCCCCCCACGGTGATGAATGTGTGAGCAAAACCACACCTCAGCCTTGCTTCCAGCCTGCTGCTGGCCAGGCTCCATTCCAGAAGGGTCTGAGCATGTTCCCGATCTGGAGCCCCTGGGCTGCGAAAGGGTTTAGGACCTGGTCTCACCCAGGGCAACGGAATGACCAGCTACCCCTGGGCCCTGGTCTGCATCACACTGCTCAGAGATGATTGCCTTCCTGAAACATTGGTACCTGCCAGGGAAGACTTCACTGCCCGTGGGTGCTCCCTGAGGAACGTGGAGGCTGGGCCTACCCTGTGGCCAGTCTGCCCTCAGGCCCGTGACTCACGCACCAGGCAGCCGCGGCAGCCGACTCCACCCTCCCGGCTGAGAAAACAGTCCACAGCACACCCCAGCCCAGCACCTTCCTCCACCACCCCACGCATGGCCACCCAGCGAGAACACCCTCCCTCCCCTCCACCACCAGGCGAGTCTGTGCCCCGTGTTCCCTGGAATCCTGTCCCTGGGAATCCTGCTGACTGTGCGGACACGGACTCATCTGTTTCCTAGGAAGAGACTTGGAAAATTTCCACGCCAGGACTACTGCTTAAAGCGAGTGGGTCAGGAGAGATGGGCCCAAGACACTGAGTGCTTCTCATCTCGGCAGGAAGAATGCTGGAGTTGCCCTCTGAGGCTCATTTGCTGGTAACCTTCGGCCCTTGCACACACCTGGCTTCAGAGAAGGAAGATTGCACGGAGCCACAGGCTGGGAGCAGGTGTGGCTGGGCAGCCCTTGAGTCATGTCTCCTGTGATCTAGCTCTGGGGTCACCGGTTGTTGTTAGTGACTCAGCCAAACCGCCACTACCTGGAGATGTTTATGGGAGAGGCCTGAAAACTACGAAAACAAATTCCAGTGATGTGTATTTGGGGAGAGGGGTAATAATCATATCTACAAATGTAAGAAAACACTGTGGATTTCCAATCTGACCTCATTACCAAGTCTGTATAATAAGGGCGGTATCACCGAAGACTCAGAAGCACAGACTACTGTGGGGAGAAGCAATATGGAGTTGAAAAAGATATTGGATTTATTCCTGGAAATAAATAAATATACCTGTGAGCGAGAACAGGAACCAGGGAGGGTGATTTATTTAGACTTCAAAGGCCTTTGAACAACTTCTCTCCTAAAGTCTACTTAAAAAAAAAAAAAAATCAGTCACCATAAGAACAAAATCCATTTTATCTTGTAATGTGGATATGGAAATTGTTTGAGACAGAAACAAAATTTGGGAAGTGCTATGGACTAAACTGTGTCCCTTCAAAATATGTGCTGTAAATCCTAACTCCTATACCTGTCGGTTATATCCTTATATCTCTTCTGACTGAAAGAGATCCAAATACATGCCTATTCCAAAGAAAGGTGATTCAACCAAATGCAGAAATTATCGAGCGATATCGTTAATATCACATGCAAGTAAACTTTTGCTGAAGATCATTCAAAAGCAGCTGCAGCAATACAGGACAGGGAACTGCTAGAAATTTAAACCGGATTCAGGAGAGGACGTGGAATGAGGTGTATCATTGCTGATGTCAGATGGATCTTGGCTGAAAGCAAAGATTCTGTATTTTATTGACTATGCAAAGGCATTTGACTGTGTGGATGATAACAAATTATGGACAACATTGCGAAGAATGGGAATTCCAGAACACTTAATTGTGCTCATGAGGAACCTGTACATAGACCAAAAGGCAGTCGTTCAAACAGAACAAGGGGATACTGCATGTTTTAAAATCAGGAAAGGTGTGCGTCAGGGTTGTATCCTTTTACCATACTTAATCAATCTGTTGCCGAGCAAATAATCTAAGAAGCTGGACTATATGAAGAACAGGGCATATTGGAGGAAGACTCATTAACAACCTGTGTTATGCTGATGACACAACCTTGCTTGCTGAAAGTGAAGAGGACTTGAAGCACTTACTGATGAAGACCAAAGACCACAGCCTTCAGTATGGATTACACCTCAACATAAAGAAAACCAAAATTCTCACAACTGGACCAATAAGCAACATCATAATAAATGGAGAAAAAATTGAAGTTGTCAAGGATTTCATTTTACTTGGATCCACAGTCAACTCCCATGGAAGCAGCAGTCAAGAAATCAAAAGACCCTTTGCACTAGGCAAATCTGCTGCAAAAGACCTCTTTAAAGTGTTCAAAAGCAGAGATGTCACCTTGAGGACTAAGGTGTGCCTGACCCAAGCCATAGTATTTTCAATCACCTCATATGCATGTGAAAGCTGGACAATGTACAAGAAAGACTGAAGAATAATTGATGCATTTGAATTATGGTGTTGATGAGGAGTACTGAATATACCATGGACTGCTAGAATAATGAACAAGTCTCTCTTGGAAGAAGTACAGCCAGAATGCTCCTTAGAAGCAAGGATTTATAGACTTTATCTAAAGTACTTTGGACATGTTATCAGGAGGGACCAGTCCCTGGAGAAGGCTATCGTGCTTGGTAAACTAGAGGATCAGTGAAAAAGAAGAGCCTCAATGAGATGGACTGACACAGTGGCTACAACGATGGGCACAAACATATCAAGGATTGTGAGGATGGTGCAGGGCCAGGCAGTGTTTCCTTCTGTTGTACATGGGGTCGCTATGAGATGGCACCTAACAACAATAATACCTATGGTATGGAGCCTTGGTGGCTCAGTGATTCAGCACTCGGCTGCTAACTGAAAGGTCATGGTTTGAACCCACCAGCTGTTCCATGAGAGAAAGATGTGACAGTATGCTTCTGTAAGGATTACAGCCTTGGAAACCCTATGGGGCACTTCTACTCTGTCCTACAGGGTCGCTGTGAGTTGGAATTGACTCAACTGCAATGGGTGTGGTTTGGTTTTATACCTGTAGTTATAATCTCATTTGGGAATGGGCTTTCTTTGTTACGTTAATGAGACAGTATTAGTGTAGGGTATATCTTGAATCAATCTCTTTTGAGATATAAAAGAGATTAAACAAGCAAGTGAGCAAGCAGAGACAAGGGAAGAGAGATGCGAAGCCACATGAAGATCTCCCGGGAGCAGAAGCTCAAAAGAGACGAGGACTTTCCTCCAGAGCCGACAGAGAAAGCCTTCCCCTAGGGCCGGCACCCTGAATTTGGACTTCTAACCTCCTAAACTGTGAGAAAATTAATTTCTATTTGTTAAAGCCACATATTGTGGTGTTTTTGTTATAGCAGCACTAGATAACTAAGACAGGAAGATAAACACATCTCAAACTAGGGACCTTCCAGATACTAACGTGTGGATAATTGTTGTTGTTAGGTGCTTATGAGTTGGTTCCAACTCATAGTGACCCTATGTAACACAGAACAAAACACTGCCCAGTACAGCGCCATCCTCACAGTTGTTGCTATGTTGAGCCCTTTGTTGCAGCCACTGTGTCAGTCCATCTTGGTGAGGGTCTTCTTCTTTTTTGCTGACACTCTACCAAGCACGATGTCCTTCTCCGAAGACTCATCCCTTCTGATAACATGTCCAAAATAGGTAAGACAAAGTCTTGCCATCCTTGCTACTTGTATTTCTTCCAAGACAGATCTGTTAGTTCTTCTGGCAGTCCATGGTATAGTCAACATTCTTTGCCAACACCAGAATTCAGAGGCATCAGTTCTTCTTTGGTCTTCCTTATTCATTGTCCAGCTTCGGCATGCATATGAGGCAATTGAAAATATCATGGCTTGGGTCAGGCACACCTTAGTCCTCAAAGTGACGTCTTTGCTTTTTAACACTTCAGTTGTTTTGCACATTTGCCCGATGCAATAGGTCATTCAGTCTCTTGACTGATGCTTCCATGGGCATTGATTGTGGAGCCAAGACAAATGAAATCCTTGACAACTTCAATCTTTTCTCTATTTATTATGATGTTGCTTATTGGTCCAGTTGTGAGGATTTTTATTTTCTTTATGCTGAGGTGTAATCCATACCGAAGGCTGTAGTCTTTGATCTTCATCAGTAAGTGCTTCAAGTCCTCTTCACTTTCAGCAAACAAGGTTGTCATTTGCATACTGCAGGTTATTAATAAATCCTCCTCCAATTCTGATGCCTCGTTCTTTTTTATAGTCCAGCTTCTCGGATTATTTGCTCAGCATACAGGCTGAATAAGTATGATGGAAGTATGCAACCCGACACACACCCTTCTTGATTTTAAACCATGCAGTATTCCCTTGCTCTGTTCGAATGACTGCCTCTTGGTCTATGTACAGGTTCTGCATGAACACAATTAAGCGCACAATCAAGTGTTAATGTATAGACTGATCTCATTAAAATCATTGGAAATGATGGAGATAGGGCAAAGAGTGCCCCATAAAAATGTTAAAGTCAGTTAACACGAAGTGAAAAGCAGGGGGTGAGAATCAGCTTTAAAGAAAAACTTTCTAGGCTGTGGGAGTGGACGAAAGTGACCGATGGAATTCTATGTGCCCAGTGCCCAAGGGAAATTATTCAGCATATAGCTATGTAATTTTGAGCTCCAGATAGGTTACAAACTCAGAAAAGGGTCCACAACAGGGACTATTTTTACCTGTCTCCTGAAGACACCATCCCTTTGCATGGTTTTGCTGAAAAAAAAAAAACAAAACTCCAACAAAATATATTCAGATATGCCTTGTCTTAGCCTGAGACCTCTAGAGAAGCAAAACCAGTAAAGCATATATATATGTACATATATATATATAGACAGAGACAGAGACAGATTTATATCAAGGAAATGGCTCATGCAGTTGTAAAGGCTGGAATGTCCCAAGTTTGTGGGTCAGGATAGAGCTTCTTCTGATTAGCTGCAGGGGCTAGTGAACCCAAGAATGGCAGCTGAGAGAGCAGGTCTCTTGTTCACAGGCTGCGTGAAGATGGATGAATCCCAAGATTGGCAGGCAAGATGGCAGTTAAGCTGCTAGCTCAAGTCCCAAGAACCGGAGGTCAGAGGAACGGGAGCCAGCTGCAGGATCCAGACCGAGCAAAAGCCCCCGAGCCTTGCCAGAAAGTTCACCTATATAGGATGCAGGCCACACACCCAAGGAAATTCCCTTTCAACTGATTGGCGACTCACAGCACATCCCATCGTGGAGGTGATCACATTATACCAGATCTCATCATGGAGGTGATCACAACACCACACGACTGCCAAACGACATCCTAACTGCCAAACCCCTGAGAATCACAGCCCGGCCAAGCTGACACAGAACCTTAACCAACACATGCTTCAAATGCGTTTTTGTCCAACAGTGTTGGTTTATGGTTATTTTCATAACATCTCATAAGAAATGCTGTGTTTCTAAGCCAACATTACCAACCAGGATACAAATGAAGCTGAGTTAATTTCTGAAAGCCTGAGGAAGAAGGATGCAATAAGTAGATCTGTACCCGATACTCCCAAACTCAAAGTAGATAATATTTCTTAATTTTTCAAAAAAGGAGTGATCAGCTATGTCTCTCTCCTTTTTTTGTTTTTTTTTTAAACTGAGGACATAAAGAAAGATAGAAGCCAAATGCCTTTGTAATTTCTCAGGTTTGGTGAAAATAACCCAATTGAATAAATGTATATTAAATATCTAAGGACTAATTTTAGCTAGAAGTTTTACAGAACATGGCTTCAGAGGTGATCAGAAAGCCTTAGGAACTTCAAGCAAAGAAGCAGCACCCAACTCAGAGACTTATTTACATGGGTATCATTCAGAAGTTAACAGTTTACCTCTCTGGGAAAATAATGGAGAATTTACCTGGAAAATACAAAGTTGGAGATGCCTCTGTTTGAGCCATTTGGCCAGTATTCAAATACTGGTTTGAACAAAATATTTCAGATTATAATTATTGTTATTGCTATTAACCAGAGCCAATTATTAGTTTATATATTAATATGCTTGGTAAAATAGAGGATCAGCTAAAAAGAGGAAGACCCTTGACTAGATGGACTGACAGGGTGGTTGCAACAATAGGCTCAAGCATGGCAATGATTGTGAGGATGGAGCAGGACTGGGCAGTGTTTCCTTCTGTTGTACACTGGGTCACTATGAGTCAGAACCCATTTGATGGCACCTAACAATAAATATTAATACACATAAGCGTACATATTAATACACCATTCATATATTAATAATAAAAAGCTGGCTTCATGGAAATAGTGACAACCCTAATTAACCTTCTCTAAAACTATTCCTATTTTAGAAATTTTAGCAGTATCAACTTGCTAAAGAGTATTAGCCCCATCTTAATTACTATAGTGAGAACATTTTTAAAAAAATCACACACGCTAACTTGTATTTTCGGATGGGTGGAAAACAGAGTCGTATTATAGCGTTGCTATGAGTCAGAATCGACTGGATGACAGTGGGTTACTGTCAAGTCACATCGTCCTTAACTGGGTGTTAGACAAAGTTTATAGTGTTACAATGTTGCAATGCAGTTCTACTTTTGGGCAAATCTGCTGCAAAAGACCTCTTTAAAGTGTTAAAAAACAAAGAAGTCACTTTGAGGACTAAGGTGCACCTGACCCAAGCCATGGTATTTTCAATTGCCTCATATGCATGTGAAAGCTGGACCAAAAGAAGACCGAAGAAGAATTGACGCCTTTGAATCATGGTGTTGGTGAAGAATATTGAATATACCATGGACTGTCAGAAGAATGAACAAATCTGTCTTGGAAGAAGTACAGGCAGAACACTTCTATGAAGCCAGGACGGTGAGACTTTGTCTCATGCACTTTGGACATGTTATCAGGAGGGACCAGTCTCTGGAGGAAGACATCATGTGTGGTAAAGTAGATGGTCAGCAAAAGAGACTGGTAAGACCCTCAACGAGATGGATTGACACAGTGGCTGCAGCAATGGCCTCAAACATAGCAACAATTCTGAGGATGGCGCAGGACCAGGCAGTGTTTTGTTCTGTTGTACATAGGGTCGCGATGAGTTGGAACTGACTCAATGGCCCCTAACAACAACAACAAAGATAAAACTGAGTAGGAGAATGTCCAAGGCAGGAATATAATGATCCAGCTTAAAAGTTGACTGTGTTACTATTGCATGGGGGATCTAAATGAGAAAGACACCTAGACCAGTCCTCAGCTGGGAAAGACAATGTGAGGAAAGAATAATTTGTATATGACATATATTCATATACATGTCTATCATGTATACGTATTACAGAAATACATACTAATGCATACTCATTTGTCATGGATTCTGTATTCTTGAATCTGCCTAATTGCTAATAATACTCGCGGTGATTTTGTTCAGTCATGATAAATTAGGGCTGAATAAGGCTGGTTTGCTATTTGCTATGAGTCCCTGGGTGGTACAAATGGTTAATCCTCAGCTGCTAACCGAAAGGTTGGAAGTTTGAGTCCACCCAGAGGTACCTTGGAAGAAAGGCCTGGTGATCTACTTCCAAAAAAATCAGTCATTGGAAACACTATGAAGAACAGTTCTACTCTGACATACATGGGTTCCCATGAGTTGGAGTCAATTTGACGACAATCGATATTTACTAATTTGGTGTCTGTGGGGACTTTACAGAACAAACTACCAGCACTCACGAGAATAGACTATATTGTTAGTATGTTGTTAGAGTTGGATGGGACTTTGGAGGTTACTTGGTCTGAACTTGCATGTAAAAGACCTATAGCCTCTGAGGCCATAGCAAGCAGAGAAACAGCCCAAACTCTCAGGGGTCATGGGCAGAGGTCAACGGCCACTGTAACCTAAATCACACAGGCTGGGATCCTCAGGGGACCCTGTGTTCTGAACCTCACTCAGAAGGAAGCAGTCAGAGAAGCGCCATGTTTATTAGAGTGAGGGAGTCCTACCCTCACGTGGCCACCAACACACCAGAGCCCAGTGGAAACGCCCGACCACACACATAGTTACGGAGAAGCTCCAGGGTCAGGAGGTGTCTTCAAGGCCACCAGGTTGGCCGTCCCATCTGGTGTGCTCACCCCCCTACACATCTCCCCCAGGAGCCTGAGGTCAAACCCTGCTTGACATAAAGCCACCGTCATGGAAACCGCGGCCAGCTCCACACCTGCCTCTGTAGCAGAGACTAAGGACTGTACAGCAGTAGAAGTCATGTTCCTCGGCTCAGGCCCCCTTGGTCCTGTTTCCTGCGAGAAAAGGCTCCCCGAGGCCAGAGCACAGACGGGAGGCAGCGGCTAGGTCCTGGGCGCTGTGGTCTCCTTGCAGGCGGAGGGACTTTGTGTCCATATGCTTCGGGCCCCCAGGACAGCTAGGCCTGCTGCTCCACCAGCTGCAGTCTGGCAGTCTTGACGCGCTGCGCTTCCTTCAGGTTCCGTGCGCAGACATCTCGGTTGGAGATGAACTCCACTTGTTGCTGTGGGAACCAGCCTCGCTCCCCATCCGACAGCCTCACGCCCTCCAGCCAGCCTGCAGGTGAGGGGCGAGTTACCTAGGAAGACTCTTCCCAGGGCCCTTCCTGGAACATGTCTGAATCCTAAGGCTGAACACACTGGCGTACCCCTAGAGAGTTCTCCACACAGCAAGTCCTGCTTCCAACCACTGACCAAGGCTGCCTGGGGCTGGCCAAGTCTACAGCTTCTCACCGTCCCCACCTGCACCCCAGTTCCTGGCCCCTTCCCCATGAACCTCCCTTACCATCCCTGCTCCCCACTGTCCCACCTGCACCCCAGTGCCTGGCCCATCCATCCTCATGAACCCCCCCTCACCATCACTGCTCTGCTGTGTCACCATCACCACATCAGCCTTCTCCAGTGCCAGCTCATCGTTCTCACGGGGCTTATAGGCTCGAAGGCATTGCACCTGTGGGGAGTCTGGGGCAGAGAAGATGGAAGAGAGTCAGGTGCCTGGATGAAGAGAGTCAGCTGCAGGGGGAGGTGGGGAGGCTTGGGACAGAGATGGGTTTGGGCTGTTGAAGGTACAAAAAAGAAATTGGAAAAACTTTCACCTTCTACCAGGGACCAAAATGGTTGTTAGGGAAACAGAAATACCAGAATCGCAATAGGTTAAACATCCTACATTCCCAGGGAAGATGAACCAAGAAATACATGTAACCCGTGATTAGAGACCCTCGAGATCCACCACAGACCCCTGAGGTCCACCACAGACCCCCGAGATTCACCACAGATCCCTGAGATCCACCACAGAAACTCGAGGTCCACCTCAGACCCCCATGATCCACTACAGACCCCCGAGGTCCACCACAGATCCCCGAGATCCACCACTGACCCTCGAGGTCCACCACAGACCCTCAAGGTCCACTACAGACCCCTGAGGTCCACCAAGGACCCTCAAGGTCTACCACAGACCCCCAAGATCCACGACAGAACCTCGAAGTCTACCACAGACCTCTGAGATCCACCACAGAACCTCAAGGTCCACCTCAGACCCCCAAGATCCACTACAGACTCCCGAGGTCCACCACAGACCCTCAAAGTCCACCAGAGACCCACAAGGTCCACTACAGACCCTCGAGGTCCACCACAGCCCCGAGAGATCCACCACAGACCCTTCCTCCCTCTGAAGACCCTGTCTTTAGTAGTGGATGACTCTGAGCTCCAGAACACCGATGGTCTATACCTGGCCATCAGGCGTCTCTCCACTTGTTTCCTGTCTGTGTGCCTCTCTGACTGGACTGTCAAATCTCAGTCAGTGCCTAGTTCTCCCTTTCCTTCCCAGCACCAGATGTGGGAGCAGAGAGCTGTAACCATAGGCTCCAGGCGTGCCCCAAGGTACTGACTTCCTGCAACGTCAGCGTCCTCATCTCTCAGTCACTGGGCTGATCAAGATGACTCCTGAGCAAATTCAGGATCTTCTACATTGCTGTGTTTTCGTGAACCAGGGGGATGTCCCATTGTTTATCCCACTCCCATTTGTTTTTTTATGGTGGTAGATATTTATGTAACAAAATATTTGCCACGTCAACATTCTTCACACGGACAATTCAGTGGCATCAATCATGTTCATCACACTGTTCAACCGTCACCATTATCTGTTTCCAAGTTCCACAGTTTTTGAAGCTCACGGTAACAAGCCTCAGAAGACGTGGACCCAGAACATTCCTTCTGGCATGGGTTTTGTCCCTTCCTACTTTACCACACTGCATGGACTCTCCCAGAACACAAACGGGACACTGCATGACGATGCTACTCCTTTCTCTACAGCTCATCCCATGTGCCATTCACAGGTCACAGGGAAGGAAGAAGGTTCATCCCACCCTCCTCACCCACCGGCAGACCATGGAAACTGTCAGAGCCTGCTACCAACGTCTGTTTCTGAGTCACTGTTCCTCTACATCCTCCTAGCTGGGGGACAGCTGTGGGCCAAGACTGGACAAGAAGAACTGCTCCCCCGGTGTGAACACAGACACAAAGTTGTGTGCCATGGCGGCCCTGGGGGCCCAGAGCCTGGGTAAAACAGCAGCAGACACCAGGGGACACAGATTCAAAGGGAGCAAGCGATTGCCCCGGAGAGGGAGTGGAAGGGGGCATCGCCAGGGTGATGAGCGGTTGTAAGCAGGTGGGTCTCAGGTCTTTGAGCTCCGTGGCCAGTCTTCCACCCTGAAATCCTGGGGATAAGCAGTAAAAGGTTGCCCCCTAAGCCCCTGTATGGAAGGTGACCCCTGGCCCCGGCACTTTCCCCTCCCTGTCAGATCCTCACTCACCATAACACTCCAGGAGGTCCATCTCCTCTTTGGGCAAGGCCAATGCTGAGATCCACCGGAGCTTCTCGCTTCTGGAAGACAAGGGGCAGTGCTTGTACCACAGCTCCAGTGAGGGCAGGGGCTGAGGGGACACCGGCCGGGGGAACTCGGCCAGGTCAGTGACTGCTGGGATGAAAGGCAGTGGGGTGCTTCTCGCTCAGAAATATGACAAGACCTTCAACTCTTTTTTTCTTTTTAAAGATAATTAAATTGCATTGTCATTGCTACTTTGCACTTGCACTTAAAAAGAAAATACAATTCAGTGACATTAATTACAATCACTGCGCTGTACAACCATGACCACCATCCATTTCCAGATGTGTTTAGTCACCCTAAGCAGAAACTCGGAGTCCCTGGGTGGTGCAAATGGTTAATGCGCTCAGCTGCTAACTGAAAGGTTGGAGGTTGGAGCCCACCCAGAAGCATCTTGGAAGAAAGCACTGGTGATCTGCTTCCGAAAAATCAGCCGCTGAAAACCCTACGGAGCTCAGTTCTACTCTGACACACGCAAGGTCACTGTGAGTCGAAGTCCGCTCGACAGCAACTGGTTTACTGGTTTTAACACAAGCCCAGCGCCCCTTCAGTAACTTGAACTCTGAGGTAATTATGTGTTTACTCCTTTTTCTTCCCAGGCTTCTCCTCCTGATGGCTCCCGGCACTGACTTTCAAGTGGGGAAACAGAGTCAACTGTCAAGTACACACAGGTCGCTTTTCCATGAGGGAAATTGTGTGACGCAGGAAGTTCATCTCTGCTTAGGTTCCATTACTTTGCATCATGTTTGGTAAAGTTGAGGGTCAGAGAAAAAGACGAAGACCCTCAATGAGATGGATTGACACAATGGCTGCAACAATGGGCTTAAGCATAACAACGATTGTGAGCATGGCGCAGAACCGTGCAGTGTTTCGTTCTGTGGTGCATAGGGTCGCTATGAGTCGGAACCGACTTGACCGCACCTAACGACAATTACTTTGCATAATTCTCGATTGACAGTCCACTGCCCATCTCCAGTCAAATATCTCAGAGAAGAAAATCACTCCGCAATCTTAATTAGATCAGGGAGAGAAATCTACTTTTTTTTTTAGTCACATAATGTAATCCCATCCTAATCTTGCAGTTATCTGAAGCCTTTCACGTTACCTTGGCCTCTGCTTCCAAACCCGCCTGAGTAATTGGCAGCTTGTACTTACATCATCCCAGGAAGATGCTGCTCAAAGTCCACACCACAGGCATGAGTCTGTCTGACTGCCTGACGTAACGTGAAATTTACAAACACACACCTTCCAAGCCCCTCTGTTCCCTTAGTGAGGACAGGTGCCATTGAGCCCACCCTGAAGCATCTTCCGAGGGACAGAATCGAACAGGGTCTACAACATGAGTCCTCAGACTCTTAGACGTTATGTCAAACTTTCTAAAGAAGAAACTCTTCCATCTTTCATATCAGCAATCATAGCTGGTCTTGGGTCTGGTCTTTCTACAACGCCCCCAGTGGGGTGGACCAGCCATACCACGGCTGCTCTTGGGTCTAGTTTTTCTATGGTGCCCCCAGTTGGGTGGGCTAGCCAGTGCTGTGCCTGGGGTTGGGTCTGGTCTTTCGACGATGCCCCCAGTGGGGGTGGCCAGCCATGCCATGCCTGCTCTTGGGTCTAGTTTTTCTATGGTGCCCCCAGTGGGGTGGGATAGCCAGTGCTGTGCCTTGGGTTGGGTCTGGTCTTCCCATGATGCCCCCAGTGGGGGTGGCCAGCCATGCCATGCCTGCTCTTGGGTCTAGTTTTCCTATGGTGCCCCCAGTGGGGTGGACCAGCCATACCACAGCTGGTCCCTGGACCCTCTGCCCGACTCCCGCATCCAGCCCTGTCTCACTGAGTCTCCGTGCGGAAGAGGAACTCGGCCTGGGAGCCCTGGGTGTTGTGCAGCAGGAAGAGCCGGAAGAGGTTCTTGTGAGCACCGTGCAGCTTCATCTCACACTTCTCCCCACGGACAGCGGAGAAGGGGGCGTGGTCGAACACCAGGAATCGACTGCCCCTGCGAACACAGGGTTTTCAACCTGTCCCCTGTATACCCCGTTCTCTGTCCACCCTCATAAACTTAGATCCAAAATCCTCAGTCTTAGCATCTGCAGCCTGCAAATTCCCATGCAAACCATAGCTGGTTCTGACCTTGCTCCCAGTGTGGTGGCCCCAGAACCCCAGGGAACTTGCTACCAGTTTGGCAAACCATATGCTCAGTGCAATGGACACTTTACACCTCAAAGAGCTCAAGAGACAGAACCACTACACACTTTCCAAGGCCCTTAGGGCTGAGGAGTCCCTGGATGGTGCAAACAGTTAACACACCCAGCTGCTAACCAAGAGGTTGGCAGCTTGAGTCCACCCAGAGGTGGACTTGGAAGAAAAGCTTGGTGATCTACTTCTGAAAAACCAATCACTGAAAATTCTATGGAGCTCAGTTCTACTCTGACACACATGGGGTTGCCCTGAGACTGAGTCGTCTTGACTACAGTTGGTTTGTTTTTTGGTTTAGGACGTGAGGGTCAGGATCTGGGTAAGTACCGTCAGGCTAGTGGACTGAGCTGAGCCCAAGGAAGTCTCCAGAAGATCTGTCTGAGACATGATTTGCTAATTTGCTACATCTTGCCTGTGTCTATAACCCAGAGCTGGTCCTGCTGTGGGACCCCATGACATAACCTGGGCTACCCCCTTTCTTGTTGGGCTTTCCGTTCTCTAGGCTGTAACTGGTTCCATGGGTGGAGCCACTGAGGGGGCTCCAGTCCTCCAGTCCTCCTCTCCCACCCCACCCCACCCTCCTGGGCCGGCCCCTCCCCAACTGACTCTCGGGGCCTAGACAGCAGCAGGCGGTCATTGAAGAGGTGCAGGTGGACGGGGCGCGTGTTCAGCTTCCTCCGCAGCCCTGGGGATGCGCTGAACTCCAGGGCTGTCAGCTCCCCGCTCTTGACCAGCCAGCGGGACTGTGAGATCAGTGGGAATATCTGTGGGTGGGGGTGAGAGAGGGCCCTGTCACAGACTTACTGTGCCCCACCCTGACCATCCTGCCTTCCACAGCCTCCCTTCAACTCAGAATGCCCCAGACTCTGCTCCTCTTGAACCCTCTTTCCCCCACTGTCCATTGTGTGTGGCCCTCACGTCCACATGTCAGGCATACGGGAGATGCCTGTGGTCCCTCCCCGGACAGTGGTTAGGTGAGCAAGCTCAGCCTAGGAGCCTGACGGAAGAGTGAAAGGACGAGAAGGGAACAGTGTGACATGTGTCTCAGAAGATAAAAGATTACGGGCCATCCTGGCGCCTGTTCAGACCTGAGGAAGACAGATGAAATCAGACGTGGGGTGAGAATATGGAGAACCAGGTGGGGTCTGTGGGGAGCCGGAGTATGGGGAAGGATGAGGTATCAGAATGCAACTCGTGTGTGGATACGAAATTTTCACCCTCTACCCGAGATGGAATTGGAATGTGGAATGTCCATTCTAGGTTTGTGTTCAGACGGCAGGTTTGGATTCAATTTTATGTTGCTTTGTTTGATGAGACAGAGACTTGAAGAAAAATGGAATGGTTCAAAAGCCAAAACTACAGTTTTGAAAAGACTCCCACTGAGAAGTTGTCCTTCATCTAGTCACGTCCAGGATGAACTCGTCCTCCGGGTCAGTCCTGTTCTTTCCTCCCCATGCATCCGCCCTGAGCTTTCACACCAAAGGTGGTACACTACACACACATCTGCACCTTCCTTTCTCCCTAAGACACCGTGGAGATAGCAGAGGGAATTTGGGTATCCCCGAGATAGAGCCCCGGAAAGAGCCGGGGAGTGTGAGCTGACAGGTGGGTGTTTGCGGAGGCATGGGGGTGGTCGCAGGATGGGGTGTAGTCACAGTATGGGGGGTGGTCACAGGATGGGGGGCGGTCACAGGATGGGGGG